>NC_133666.1:654733275-655047014 GCF_037893015.1 Macrotis lagotis
CCACACCCCTAGGTAATTATTAAGTGTCTGAGGTTGGATTTGAACTCAGGTACTCCTGAGTCCAGGGCCAGTGCTCTATCCATTGTGCCACCTAGCTGCCCCACTTTTGCACATTTTAAAACATTGTATATAATTAGTAATTCAGGGTCTCAATTTTGTACCTTCTAATCAATACCAACTTCCTTTACTCTTATTGGTCCAAATTGAGTGTTCTGTTTTGCTTTTTTTTTTAGGGTTTTTTTTTGTTTTTTGTTTTTTGTTTTTGCAAGGCAATGGGGTTAAGTGGCTTGCTCAAGGCCACACAGCTAGGTAATTATTATGTGTCTGAGGCTGGATTTGAACTCAGGTACTCCTGACTCCAGGGCTGGTGCTCTATCTACTGTGCCACCTAGCTGCCCCTTCTGTTTTGCTTTAATACATCAAATGCAGTAAAATAGTAAGATAACAAAAATTCTTCTTAATGATAAAAAAGCGGACCAAGTGATATAAGTAGACGTAAGTCAATATTCAAATAATATTTGATTCTTCCTCAGTTTACTCTCTTATAGTAGCCAGAAAATTATGCAGACCAAAAAAAGACATCTGGGATCAATTTGATCCAATTTAAAGGTCATTGGAACTTTGTCCTTCCGGTCAGTTGTCAAGAAGACATTCTAATTCTTTTAGCCATTGGCCTTCAGGAGGACAGGAATTCGATTGCCTCCATCCAGGGTCATCTCCAGTCATCTGATTCATATCTGATCACTGGATTCTGATGGCTCTGAAGGAGAAAGTGAGGCTGGTGACTTAGCACAGCATCCCTTCACTCAAATCCAATTCATGTGCTTGTCATGGCATCACCTCCCTGTGATGTGATATGATGTAGTCTTCTCAAAAATGAAAAGCAAACATTATTATTAAAGAAGACATGTTTTGGAGTCATATCCAACCAGATTTCAATGAGCATGGACAATGAATCTCGTGGTCATATGTATTTGAATTCACATTATTTGAAGTTATAATTATGTAAAATATGCTCATTGGTTTCAGTTCAATGGGAATTTGCAGTTCAAATTCAAATAATGCAAATATTCGTTCTTTGTACTAATTAAGACCTGATTATATTGATTCTTTTGGTGTGTCTCTCCTCATCTGGAGAGTATGCTTGCTATTATTTGTTGAATCCAACCATTCTTCAAGCACTGTAATTGCGTCTGCACCTCAAAACTTTATGTACATTGCTATTGGATGTGGTTGTAAAGACAAGGAACTCTACTAATTCTGACATTATTCCAGAAGAACTTACTCTGTACCAACTAGGTTCCTGTGGGGAGTTGAGCTCCTGCAAATCACAATGGACTACCTAGCCCCATATGCATCCCTTCTCAAGGTCACTGAGTCAGGGACCAGTCTCCTTTCATGTTGTAAGAAAGTTCTATACTATCAAACTGAGAACCTTCAGGTATAAACTATGATTGTTGTAGGTGAGAAGGAATTTTTGACTCCTTAAACTGTACAACCAACACTGATGAGTGATGTTACCCTATGTATGACCATTCTCATCATTCGAGAAATCCTGGGCCTCAGAGTGTGTCTATCATCTAACAGTGTCTCAATCTGTTAGACAATCTCAGAGAGAAGAGGAAGAATACTCATGGTATTTCATAGTGCACACCACCTCTCTGGTTAATTCAAAAGAATTCTGTTATAAACACAAAAGAATTCTGTTTATACACAATGTTTGTGTTTATACACAATGATTTTTTTCCCCAACTACTAGACTCTTTCTAGGTTTTTATGCACATTCTAGCCAAAATTGCAGTTTTAGCTTTATACAAAAGAATTCAATTAAAATTCATTCCCATGCATCAATGCCACTGTATTCAGGGCTGAATTCTCAGAATTTCTATTTTTTAGAACTCATTGATGGACTTCTCATTGAGTTTGCAGGTCTCCATACTATGTCAATGTAAACTGCTTCTAACTTCTTTTTTAATTCTTTTTTTATTCTTCTGACTGAGTCTTGGAAATCACTGAATTGCATTTTTTTTTTTGTATTTTGACTCAGTATTTCACTTTCTAATGCTATCAATTAGCCTCCCACATCTTTGCTTTCAATTCATTTTTCAAATTCTTTTCAACTCAGTTTCCTTTTATTCTTTTTTAATCTCTTTTGCAAATTAGTAAAATTCTCTTATACATCTTATGTTCATTGCAAAACTTTACTTTTAGGTTATCTGAACTGAAACTTCGGTGTTTACAGTTTCCTATTTTGTCCGGTCAAACATTTCCAATTTAGATTCTTAATTAAGAAGGTGAAAAACCCTGGTGCATTCTAATTCCTTTTAGGTGATTTTGTTTCTAATCTGCCTTTGCAATTAAATTTCACCAAATCATTCAGGAAGGCCTTCTGTGGTCAGGTAAACCAAACCCTTAAGATGAAATTTTGCTTTTTTTCTTCGAAATTACATGCCTTTAGATTTAAAATAGGCCTCATTCTTTCCAAACTGGAAAGGAGTTAAAAGGAAAATGACCAACCAGAAGTTCTGAAGCAAACTACAAAACTACATTTCTTTTTTATCTCCTCTGTTTTTGAGTCACTGGAGGGAAAACTCTGAAATCAGCTTCAGTAATCCTTATGTATTTGGAACCTTTTTTTTAAGCTGAACAGATAGCACCAACTCAGAAAAAAACACAAAAACAAATATTTCCATTGCTATCGATATTCATTCACACATACAAAAATCCATAGAGTACATTTAATTTAAATTAAACCAAGAATGCTTTTCTTTCAACAAATAATTTTATTAAAAAATAGGAATATTTCAATTCTCTAGTGGGTGTGAGAGAAATTCTGACTTTTCCAGAGACTGGGACATTTTTAATCTCTTTGTTCCTCAATCTGAGGTTTCTTGGTTTTTCCAAGTTGTCTATTCCTTATTGTCTAGTGGAGAATCTACTTTCAAAGTTTCTTGACTGGCCAGCAGGAACCTGAGTTCAAATTTTTACCCTTATAGCAGGGAATCTGTTGTTTTGTTAGGGTGCTGTTGCAGTCATTTTGAGTAGAAATATCTTTAGCCTTATCTCCCATTGCTGATGATACACTTAGGTTAGTCACTCTCAGAAAGATAGATCCATTGACCAGTTTTGGTCAGATTCCCAAATACCAGAAGGATCTGTTTTGTAAGAAGTCAAGGTCTCCTAAGGGAGGGGAAAAATCTTTGTGACGTGTAGTCATCAACTCCTTTTCTGTTCAAGGAGGCAGGGAGAGAGGGAGAAAGGAAGGAATGGAAGAAGGAATGGTTTGGAGAGAGAGAGAAAATAAGGAAGGAAAAGAAGAGAGGGAGGGAGAGAGGAAAGAGGGAGGGAAGGAAGGGAAGAAGGAAGAAAGGGGGAAAGGGAAGGAAAGAAGAGACGAAGGGGGAGAAAGGAAAAAAGGAAGGATGGAGGGAAGAAATGGAAGTGGGGAAGGGAGGAAGGAAGGGAGAAGAAAGGAAAGGGAGGGAAGAAGAGAGGAAGGGAGGGAAGGAAAAGAGGAAGGAAGGAAGAAGGGAGGGATTTATTATCTTACTATGTTCCAGACTCTAGGCTAAGCACTTTACAAATATTATCTCGTTTGTTCCTCATAACCCTAGGAGCTAAGGGTTATTATTACCCATATTTTACAATTGAGAAACCAGAGG
This sequence comes from Macrotis lagotis, assembly GCF_037893015.1. Classification (NCBI taxonomy): domain Eukaryota; kingdom Metazoa; phylum Chordata; class Mammalia; order Peramelemorphia; family Peramelidae; genus Macrotis; species Macrotis lagotis. Next base: position 654,736,938 of record NC_133666.1, read on the forward strand.
CATAGACTTTCTTTAATTTGTCCAAGGTCATACAACTTGGAAGTATTTTTTGTTACTTTTTTTTTTTTGCAAGGCAATGGTGTTAAGTGATTTGCCCAAGGTCACAAGCTAAGTATGAAGTATCTGAAGGCAGATTTGAACTCAGGTTCTCTTGACTCCAGGGCTGGTGCACTATTCACTACACCACCTAATTGCCCCAACTAAGGAAGTATTTGAGGTTGGAATTGAATTCAGAGCTTCCTGACACAAGGCCCAGAGCTTTACCCAGAATGCTATCTAGCTGTGAAGGAAGATTTTAAGATTAGTCACACTCTTTGTAGCTATTAATAAATATAAATATAAAATAAAATAAATTAATATAAAAATAAAGTTATATCCGTTTTATCTCTAAATACTGAACAGATTGATAGTCACTAAAATAAACCACAATACACTGAAAAATATCAAGCATCAGTTTTGGCCAGTAGGACTCTCTGGAGAGAGAACTATGGGGGTTTGTGGAATTCCAAGGAGTGAAGAACAATTAAGTTCTTATTTATGAACTGAACTACTGGATTTGGGCAATCTGCTCCCCAGATCTGCTGTCCAATGCTATGAAATAGGGTGGGAGAGCTTCCCCATCACTGGCTATAACCTCTTCTGGGAGCATCCTGGTGCTGACTGAAATTACATTGATCCCAAAGGAGTAGACGACTTAAAGTTACTCAAAGATGAGTTTATATCATCATTATATAAGACATTATACATAACATTCAAAGGAGGTGGCAACCAACACAAACATGAACAGATATGCACAAATAACTCCTTACTCTGAATGACAGACTTGATCTTTTGCTGAAAAATTCAAGGTTCTGTGAGCCCAATCAGAAATCAGCAAGACTGAGAAAACTCCCCTTCAAAAAACTTCCTACAATGGTTTCAAAGGTCCCTTTTCTCTATTTACTTAGCTATGACAGACTTTCTATTTTTTCTAATTTTTAGAATGAGGTTTTTAAAAATGTATTTAATATTTTATTTTTGCTCAAATTACATATAAATATAATTTTTAACATTCTTTCTTCCTGGGGATTATTGGGAACCTTTTCCACAAATATTCCTCTTTCAATGCCATACTTGATGTCCTCCATGTTACACCCCTAAATATTAACTGCAGGCATCTAAGATCCATTAGGTTCATATTCTGTTGCTCATGGACCCCCATTTTTCTCCTGAATCTCAACCTCCTAGAGAGACAAAAGATCATATCATAGTAATGAAAAAGGACATTTGCTTAAAAGAAAATCGCAAGATAAATGAAAAGATAAATGCAATAAATAGCAGATACTCTCACTATTCGTTTCTCAGAAAAACTCCTCCCAACTCAAAGTGTGAAGGGTTGTGAGTCTCACTTGTCCCTGACCTACACTGTTAAATCAGCACAATAATCTTAGATAATAGTAAAAAGGTACATCAGGGATATGCCCGTCAGATGCCAGCTAGGTGTTGTAGTACATTAGAGTCAGGAGGACCTGAGTTTAAATCCAGCTACATGATCCTGGGCAAGTCATTTAACCTTCAGCTGATTCAGTTTCTTCATCTGGATAATAGCAACTCAGGATCACTGTGAAGATCCAAAGAAACAATATTAGTAAAATGCTTAGTCCAGTGCCTCACACATAACAGATTTTCTATGTTAGCTACCATTAGCATCATTAGTACTAATTACAATGAAGGCACCACAATTCCATTCCTTGAATACTATTACCTCCTACTCCAGAGCAGTGAGTTCTCAAGTGTGCAGCCAGTATTTCCTGATACAGTATTATTTCCTGATACAGTATATCCTGATGTGTGACCACATCAAAGTCTGAAATTCTATTCCCGTCTTTATCAGGGAAACAACTCAAAATCTCTCAACCCAAACAAAGAGATGGAGCCTAGGGAGCAGTCCATGATGCTGGACCTCTTCCATCTCTTCTCTTCTCTTCCTTCCATTCCTGCCCACTTGACTCTTTCCCAAATTCCTACATCCCATCTGCTGTCGCCCCAAAGAACTTCCTGATTGACATCATCGGCTACTGAGTTCTCCTAAAGAATTTGAGGGGATGTAGTCCCAAAGATGGCTCCAAGACCTGCCACAGGAAGAAGTGGGCTTAGGCTTTTTTTCTTCTGTTTGTCACCTTCATTTACAGTTTAAAGTTCAATTAATCTGACCAGTAAACTCTTTGGGTCTCTTTAGAGGCTTACCCTATTTATCACCACAGGTTTCTTTTCTTCCTATTCTGGTTCCTTTTTAGTCACTAGACAGAAATAAATAACCACCTCACATTTCCTGACCTTTTATATCATCAACTGTGAAAGTTCTATTTTCCAAGCTATCAAAACATTCCACAGTTTTGTGTTGTGTTTTGTTTTGTTTTGTTTTGCTTTATTTTGGGGGGAGCTGACAAAGTCTAGGGAAGGGACTAATTAAATGAATTACCTGGTAGAACCTTGCCTTATCCTGGAAAGGTTGGGGACCTTGAACCTGAGTAGCAGACGGAAGAGTAGGGGCTGGGGCTGCGGTCTTAGGTCATAGCCAGGATGAACTTGGGTAACCAATTTTCATTCCTCTTCCTCAGCTCCCTGAGTAGGAATCATGGATCTGGGACTCCTGAGGCTCATGGATTTGCCCCAGAACAAGAACAAGGCCCTACGGGGAAACCGAAGAAGTAGTTTTGTGCCAGCCACACGCCGCCAGCGAGAGTTCATGCCAGAAGAGAAGAAAGACACTACATACTGGGAAAAGAGGCGCAAAAACAACGAGGCAGCCAAAAGATCCCGAGAGAAGCGACGTTTGAATGATGTGGCTGTGGAAGGACGACTGGCGGCTCTCAAGGAAGAGAATGCTTGGCTCCGGGCTGAGCTGATGGCTCTCAAGCTTCGCTTTGGCCTGCTGGGCCCTGGCACCCCCCATGCCCTCCAGGCCTTGCTGTGGAGTTGCCCCTGGTCAACTGAGGGGAAACTAGACCAACCAGATAGAGGCCTCTTTAGATCATGCAGCCCAGACCCCAAAGAGTTAGCCTGTAGAGATTTTGGCAGTTCCCACAAGACGGTGGTGGGCCTGGGCTCCTCAGGGCTTTTACATGAGCTATCAGATCCAGACCCCAAAAGGCTAGACTCGGCTGTTTGCTCCCCAACACTCTTCAGCTGCCACCTATTGGATGGTCACTCCTCCCACTTGCCCCTGTTGGATCCCGGCCCTAGGTGGGGGCCATGGCCACCAATGCCAACTGGGCAGGGAAAGAGCTCTGGGCACTGGGTCTTGGGTAACAATGATGGACCCTTGGTGGCAAAGTCTGGATCTGTGGTACCATCCTCAGGAACACCCTGCCCCAATCCTGGGGACAGACCCAAGACTACAGCTCAATCCTCTCTACCCCATAAACTTCGAATTAAGTCTCGGGTCCTGGCAGACTGGGAGGACAATCCTTCTAATTCCTTTTGAGATTCCTTGCATCCATAAAAGATGGGGAGGGATAGAGAGGAGGGAACAGGGTATAGGACTTGAGAGCAATGGGAATAGCAGACAAAGAAGAGAAAAATAGAATGAGGAAGAAGAAATCTAGATGATTTCTATGGGTGTGCCAAGTACCCACCATATTTCCTCTTTCCCCCCACAGTTTCCCCAAGGCACAACCATTCAGATCCTGCCCCAGTACCAAGGTACTCAGACCCCTGAAGCTGAATATTTCTTTGCATTCAGAATATTCTGGTAGATGGACCCCTAAGCCTCAGCCCTGTCCTCACCCATATACCTCCAAAGGTGCTCAGTCCCATTGGGGCTGATATTTCCAAGGAGAATTCAGAGAAAGAAAGGTCATTCATATGAGAGTTAGCAGAGCCCTAGGTTCAAATCCTGGCCCTCTCCATGGGACCACTTGCTTCTCTAAACCTTCATTGCCTTCATCTGTAAAATGAGAGAATTTGTGGATAAAAATTAGTTGACATAATAAGAGTCAAATATTTTGCATATCTTATATAGAGAAGGTGCTTAAACTGGGAGACTGTGAACTTTATATATGGAGACTGAACTTTATATATATATATATATATATATATATATATGTATATATGTATATATAATTTGTTTCCTTTGTATTTCTTCTGTATTTCATTTTATGCATTTAAAAACCTGATTCTGTGAAGAGGTCCCTAGACCTCCCCAGCCTACCATAAGGTTCTAGGGCACAAAAACAGTCAAAACCTCCCTCTGAATGGAATGGCAGCTGCTATTGTGAAGGAGGACTCAAAGACCCAGACCCTGAAGAAGGCATGAGTTCTGAGAGAGAGCCCACGGAGATCTCCAGAAGAGTGAACTTGCACCTGCCACCTCCTGGGAAGGATGCTGACCTACTTAAGGGAGGTGGTTTTGGTGGTAAAAGTCAGACTGTGAGCCAGATAGCAAACATTGAGTAATCTAGATAATTGAGCAGTGTAGACCCTTTCAACAGTTCTCTTTTATCCTTGAATTTTTCCAAATATATTTAGATATAGCTCTAGCACTATATCTCTATCTCTATCATCTATCTATATTTATCCATCCATCTAACCATCCATCTTTCTATCTATCTCTATCTATCTATCTATCTATCTATCATCTATCTATCTATCATATATCTATCTATCTATCTATCTATCTATCCATCATCTATCTATCCATCATCTATCTATTATCTATCTATCCATCATCTATCTATCTATCTATCTATCTATCTATCTATCTATCTATCTATCATCTATATATATATCTATCTATCCATCATCTATTTATCCATCATCTATCTATCTATCTGTATCTATCCATCCATCATCTATGTATCTATCTATCTATCCATTATCTATCTATCTATCTATCTATCTATCATCTATCTATCCATCATCTATCTATCCATCATCTATCTATCCATCATCTATCTATCCATCATCTATCTACCCATCATCTATCTATCTATCTATCTATCATCTATATATCTATCTATCATCTATCTATCTATCTATCCATCCATCATCTATCTATCTATCTATCTATCTATCTATCTATCTATCCATCATCTATCTAGATATACACCTTGGGACAGCTAGGATAGAGCTAAGATGGAGCTTTTGACCCTGAAGTTAGGAAAACCTGAGTTCTAATCCAGTCTGACTCATATTACCTGGGTCACTCTGGGAAAGTCACTTAATATCTATCTGCCTCAGACTGTAAAATGGAAATAATAATAGAATTTACCTCCCAGGCTTGTTGTGAAGATCAAGTGAGATATACGGTAAGAGCCACATAAATGTTAACTTCTCTACTGTTATTATTTTATCCCAAGGAGACAATCCATTAGCTTCTAGATCCTGCCTTGTGCCCCATCTGAGCAGACTCTCATCTTCTAGAAGAGACCCCCCCCCCATACTCCTTCCTGGGGTCTGCTAAAGTCTTCTTCACCTTTCTCTGAATCTCCTCAAGTTCCCCTCTTCTGGGTCCTTACCTCAAACTGTCCTCTGAGAACAAACCTGGCCTGATGGAAGACTGGGATGTGTGTGTGTGTGTGTGTGTGTGTGTGTGTAGGGGCAAGGTCCCCTGGTAGCCCCTGATATTGGTACATAGGGGGTCATCCTGCCTGGGTTTGATCCTCTTCTCAAGTCCCTGACCTTCCTAGAGGCGACCTAGGTGGTTTAATGAATAGAGTTCTGGGTCTTAGGTGAGGAGAGCCTGATTTCAAATTCAGTCTCAGACACTAACTGTGAGACCTTGGGTAAGTCACTTGATCTCTGTCTACCTCAGTTTACTCTCTAGAGAACCAAAGGTAACCAGAGATAAGGAGACATACCCTATTCTGGGACATTAGAAGTAAAAGAAAGAACCACCACACCATCTGTGGCTGTGACCTGGTTGTAGTAGCCTGTGTTTGCTTCTTATGACTCTCCTCCACCTCCTGCTCCCAGCAGGCTTTCCCCTTCTATTCCTTCTTGTTCTTCTTCCCCATCTTCTCCCTTTCAATTCTTCCTTCTGTCTTTCTCCTCTCTTGTCTTCCGTAGATCCTTAAGTCCTTCCCCTTCCAGTCCTTCCTCCTTTTCCCACCTTCTTCCTTCTCCTTGTCTCCTTTTCCTTCTGGTCGTGAATGACTTTGTTCTCCTACCAACAACCCCCCATTAGAAATGAAGAACTATCCCTGAACTAAACCTAATCCTAGAGAGTCTTCTTGGCCCTGGGCCTGGCCCTTGTCCTCGACCTCAACTGCCTACGGCCCTGGGGACGTATACTGCTAGAGTAAGGTCCAGTCAGTGGACCTTAAATCAATTTTTCAACAAGGCCTTCAAATTTGGCTTCAACTCCAATTCAATTCAGTGCAATTTGACAAGGACTTATTAAGCCCCTTGAGAAGTTATCAAATGAGTACTGAGTCTGGAGTCAGGAATCCAGCTTCAGACACTTATCCTGGATGAGTCAATTAACATTTGAGTGCCTCAGTTTCCTTGAATGAAAAATGGATATCATAACAGCACCTACCTCCCTGGATTGTCCTGAGGATGGAAAGAGATCATATTTGTAAAGCACTTAGCATAGTGTTTGGTCCTCAATAGGTGCTATTAATTATGCTTTTAATTAATTGAAATTATATTAATGCTAGTTGCTATTGTGATTAACATTAATTCATCATTAAAATTTGTAATTATAACAATTATTCATATTTATATAATGCTAAATATTTGCAATCATAACCAATAATCCTTAATGAATAATTAATATCAATTCATTATTGATCATTTATAGCTATAAAAGTATATTATTTATATTACTATTTTATTATTTATTATTAATAATTGTTAATCATAATTAATCATTCTTAATTGTGATTCATATTACTATTTCCATGTGCAGAGGGTTAGCAGATAGAGGGCCTGTTTAGAAGTCAGGAAGATATGGGTTCAAACCCACTTTCTGCAGGTACTGACTGTGACCCTGGGCAAGTCATTTCAGTATCCAATGCCACAGGCAATGCTCTAGCCCCTAGTTTCTGTTCTGCATGGAAGAGGCAACCAGGAGGTTGGTCACGGGGTGGACCTTGAACGACTAGATAGGATGTGAAGAGCCAGCCCTACAAAGGAAGGCAACTTTGGATATGATATTGGAGGCAAAGCCCAGAGGCAAGAAAAGGGCACTGGAGGGAAGCTGAGGGACATTAGGTAAAGGACAGATACTAGAGATTCTAGAAACCAGACTTAAGAATCTAGACCTGCTCTGGGTCCCTTGTTCAACCTGTATATGGTATCATCTGGTACCTTCCCCAAGGGATGACAGTCAGCTTGGCCTGGAGTGAATAAAACAGGAAACCCCTCCCCCTCCCCAGACCTAGAAGTGGTGGCTGGTCGGGTGAGGGGGAGAAGCTGTGAAATCATAGTGGAGCTGGGAAGGGGGTGTGGAGAGGGTGGGGTAGCGGGTAGGAGGACAGCGATGACAACATTTCTCAGAATTTACAGATATGAGCTGGCCGGGGGAGGGAGTGACGTTGGTCTCCGAGGCCTGGGGCCCGTGTGGGTCCACAGGGGTGGCCCCACTGTTCTAATTAAGCAAGCTCCCTCTTTGGACTTTCTAATCTGCTTCCCACCCTTATTGAGCCCCAGGAGTTATCTCTGGACCCTGCCCCCCCTTCTTCCTAACCCTGACTCAACTCTACCCGAGGACCCAAGTCCAGGTCACAGCACCTCAGTGCTGTGACCGACTCTGGGGCACTGAATGGGAGAGGATCCCTTGGGGACAAAAATAGACGAAGTCTCATCTGTCCAGAGGAGGAGGGAAAGGAAGGAGGTGAAGAAGGTCACAAAACCCTGGCCTCCGAAGACATTCCCTAGGGCTGTGATCTTGTGGGTGTCCAAGGGGCAGCCCCCAAGGGCACCCCCACATACATGCAGAGCAGCAAGCACCCCTGTGAACACAGAGATAAATTTGAACACTGATACTAAAAGCTAGTCTGAAAATACCTGCCCAAACATGTGTACCTAGAAACACCCCCAGGGCTATTTTTGAGCCTGCATGGGGACCAGTGGTGTGATAGTAAGTGTCTAACAACTGGCTCTCCCAGAGTTCCAGGCACACTATGTAGTATTATCCTTTCCTCCATTTACTTAAATCTGAACAATCAACAAAACAATAAATCCAGTCCTTCTCTTTTAGCCTTTGCTTATTTCCCAGCAGGAGCCGTCCCCAGTACACCTGTGACATGGATCATGTTTGCAAACATGTACAAGGCATGAATGCAAATACAAACACACACATATACATACACAGATAACTGGACAAAACCAAGCAGATAATTTAGAATTGGTGAAGGAAGAAAGAAATCAAACTTCAATCCTTTCTTTTACTGAAGAAGAAACAGAGGCTTCGAGACAGAAGGGGTCTTGTAAGTGGCAGATAAGAGACTCTGACCAGAACCATAAGATCCAAATATGGAGCTATGAACACCAATAATACATATTCACACCTACATTTGCATACATGCAATGGGGGGGGGGTGCGGGAACAGGTGTATATTAAATCCTGCTTTACAAATACTTATCATTCCATCTTCACAATAACCCTGAGAGGAAGGTGCTATTATTCCCATTTTACAGGTGAGGAAACTGAGGCAGACAACAGTCACAGAGCTAGGAATTAACTGAGACTGAAGTCCAGTGATATGTTCTCTGGGCTACCTAGCAGTATCTAGTGATACCAACCCCACTTTCCCAGTTGGGTCCCAAGAATGTCTAGATTTCTGGTCTAAGAAATCCTCATCTCCACTCTTCTCTTCTGCCTCAGATAGGAAGGACCCTAGTCCCAACTTTGGGGAGCCTGAAATCTCAACTTTCTTGACCTTTGGGTACAGACATTGAAATCCCCTTTTAAAATATGCAAAGAAAGAGGCAACTACCTAAAAGAACTAGATTCTGATTGATTGAAGACAAGACCTCAAGTCCCTTCCCCCTCTTTTCCTTTTCTGTAAACTGTGATATGGGGATAGTAGAGAGCTGGCCTCTGAATTAGGAAAGTCTGGTTTCCAGTCTGCCTTCTGATATAAAGTGACTGTGGGACTGAAGGCAAGAAAAATTGGACTTCTCAATGCCCTAGGAAGCTCTCTAGGATTATATACTGCAGATGTATTCTTGAGGGAGCAGCAATGGAGGCAGATTACTCACCAGGAATCTCATGCACCAATAATATCACTATTAGATATCACTAATGACATCTAATAACTGTGGATCACTCTTTATTTCAAGGAGGGCTTTACAATTCTCTAAGCCTGGGCACACCTAGAACTTTTCTATTTTCTCCCTAGTGTTTATATATTATTGAATCTAGGTCTTGTTTCCTGGACTATAATTCCAAAGCTAGTAACTCTCCCTTCCTCTCTCCCTCCCTCTCTGTCTCCTCCCTTCTCCCTTCACCTTTCAGTCTCTCTCTCTCTTTCCCCATCTGCCCCAACTCTTTTTCTGGGTATCTATCTTCCTCTGTCCTCCTCTTTGCCTCTTTCTCTCCCATCTTCCCTCATCTCTCTTTCTCCCCTTCCCCATCTCCTCTTCTCTCTCTCCCTCTCTCTTTCTCCTTCTCTTCTTCCTTTTCTTTTTCTTTCTTCTTTTTCTTTTTTCTCCCCTTCCTCTCTCTCTCTCTCTCTCTCTCTCTCAACTGAATTGGGCTTCACAGAGCTAATCACAAAATATTTGAGTTAAAAGGAATCTCAGAGATAATTTAGTCCAACCCATGTCCCCTCCCCACTAAAACATATCTAATACTGGGCATCCAGTGTCTGCTGGAAGACTCCCAGTGAAATGCTCATTCCATGCTGGGACAACTTTATGAAGTTTTCCCTAACATTGAGCCTAAATTTGCAGAACAAATCTAACCCCTCTTGCACATGACATTCCTTCAGACAGGGAATGACTTCTCTACCTCAGGTTATATATTCCCAGTTTAAGGTCACCCTCCAGATGTCTTCATCAATATCCTTCCTAAGGGAACACAATATCTTTCTCAGTCTTTCTTTTACTCCTACTCTGGGTCTAACACAAACGACCCAAACTCCCTGGAGGAGGAGAGGATACACCCTGAGATGCTAAGAGGCTAATTCTAAGGAAAGAGCCAATTGTGTGGTATAGGCCTGGAGTGTGAGATGTCTCCTAGGACTGAGAGAGAGATGTAGAGATTGAGAAGTGAGAAGGGAGGGTCCTCCAGGACAGCTCATTCTGGTTGTTACTGGTCAATGAGTTTGAGTAACGTCCTACTCTTACTGACCCCTTTTGGAGTTTTCCTGGCAGAGATACTGGAGGTGATTTGCCATTTCCTTCTCCAGTCATTTTACAAATGAGGAAACTGAGGCACACAGGTTTAAGTGACTTGCCCAGGGATCACACAGCTAGTGAGGTCAAATTCAAACTCTAAGTTCAGTGTTCTATCCACTGTGCTACCTAACTGCCACAGGTGAGCTCCTAGAGAAAATGAGATTAGAATGAGACTAGGAGGACTTTGACAAGGAAATAGTCTATTCATAGAAAGCAAGGTGTGATCAGCTGAGTAAGAGCCTGGTTGTTTATGAGAATTAGAGATTTAGAGGGAGAAGGGAAATTAGAAGTCATCTCATCCTTCCCCTTCCTTTTACACATTAAGGAGAATAAAATTCAGTGAGGCAAAATGACTTACCTAAGATCACACAATTAAAGTATAAGAGCTGAGATTTAGGTAGAGGAACAAATAGTCAAACATAAAAATTTAGATTGCAGTCATGAGCACCAGGCTGAATTTGGATTTCTGTAAGTGATGGGGAAACCACTAAAGACACTGGAGCGAAAAAGAATGGAAACAGAGCTGGGTGGCAAGGTTACTGCAGTAGCCTGTAGTGGATAAATCGAAGAAGAGAGGGTTTAGAGATTTGGGGGAGGGGGGAAGAAGGAGCAATTCAGAGGCTGTCATAATGGTCCAGGGAAAAGATGATCAAAACTGAGAATGGAAGTCCTCAAAGGTCATCCCAACTCTAAGATTCTGATTCTGGAGGCCTTGACAGTGAGTTCCTATGGGGAAGGAGGGAGGGAAAATGCAGAGATGATTTAGAAGGCTGAGAGTCACTCCCTAGTCCCCTTTAGTCATTAGTAGACCCTTGAACACAGACAGATTGAATGAAATGCTACCTGGAGCAAATGAGAAGCTATGGTTCCCTCTACACTCTGCCTAGCTTTTCTCTAGCCTTCTTATGTCCTTCTATTCTCTGGGCAGAAGTATCTGGGATCTTGGTTTATGACCCCATCCTCTTGTCACTGAGCTAAGATAGGTTAGGGGGTCTGGGGAAGATTGAACTCTGATCTCAGGTCCCTGAGTCTTCAACTCTGAGCTCTGGACTCTAGATGATCAGAATTCTAGGCTCCAAGATCTAGATTGGGCTTTGGTTCTAGATTATATTCTGGGCTCTGAACTCTGGGCTCTGGTCACTGAACTGGGTTGGATTTTTGCCTGAGCCTCAGGCATCCTTAGCAAGAAGAAATAACATCTGAGCAAATGGGGCTGAGTCTGAGAAGGTTCTTGAGAACCCAGATCACACTTGCTAGACCTGGTGGCTTAGATGAATTAAAATAAGAAAGAATCTTCTTCATCTTCTCTTGCCCCAGAATTGCCTCCCCAGGCCTTCAACAGCATTCTAGTTTTGTTCCTCAGAGATGGACTAAAAAGTCTTCCTCAGAACCTTTGGGGGTCTCCCCTCACCACATACCCTTGGAAGTGGGGTGGGGAGATGGTTCTGCTGAAAACCACAGCTCTCATTTCTAGTCTGAGTTCTGACTCAAAGGCAGAGTGTTGGTTTTTTGAGTGAGAGGAATCCCAAGGGGGAGGCAAAGAAAGGAAAGGAGGGAGAGAACTCCAGAGGATGTATCAAACAACTGGCTGACTTTAGATGGACCGACAACCTCATTTCTACCGAGATGCTGGGCAACTTCATCATCCCTGAGCCCCCAGAGAGAGGCTACCTGTGGTTCGCTTCTCAATTATGTAAATCATCCAACACTAATAAAGAAATCCTAGTCCCAGGTCCAGGTCATTCCTCAGATGATTCCAGATCACTATTTAACAGACCCTCTTAGGCAAAATGACTGCCAATCCACCCCACCCTACACCCTCTATCCACACCCTCCTTCTAGTTCTAAACTCATTTTGGCTGTGAAAAAACCAGAGAAAGAAATGGATTCTGAAGAAATAACCTAATCCCAATACCCTCATTTTATAAATGAGGAAATCAGCCCACAAAGGAAAGAAAAAGAAAGTGACTAAAGTTACAAAGCTAATAATTGCCTATTTTAATTAATTCTTCTTTTTAACCAGATACAATCTCAGTTTTTTTTCACCTATTGAATAAACACAAGTGTGGTCAGCACTTTCTACATTAAAAAGGTTTTACAAAAGAAGCCTAATGTATTAAGGAAAAGCCCTAGTTGCCCAGTACAACTTATAGCTCTGATTGTGAGTCCTTTTTCTTTTAGGTTTTTTTTTAGGTTTTTGCAAGGCAAATGGGGTTAAGTGGCTTGCCCAAGGCCACACAGCTAGGTAATTATTAAGTGTCTGAGACCGGATTTGAACCCAGATACTCCTGACTCCAGGACCGGTGCTTTATCCACTACGCCACCTAGCCATCCCATGAGTCCTTTATAATGACAAAAATGTTGCCATTGGGTTGGCTAGGTGGTGGGGTTGATAGAGCACTGACCCTGGAGACCGGAGGACCTGACTTCAAATCTGGCCTCAGACACATAATACTTACCTAGCTGTGTGACCTTAGGCTAGGTTATTTAACCCTATTGCCTTGCAAAAATAAAAAAAAAAAAGTTGCCATTTCTCACACAATATTAGTGGTGCAACTGGTGAATATCGATTGAGAAACTACACATTGAGTTTACACCAGGAATACTAGACTGATTCAAAAGTAAAGGAGACTATAAATATAGTACACCATCTTAATATAAATAATAAAAACCATATGGTTAAAGCAATAGACACTGAAAAGACTTTTGACAAAATTCAAAACTCATTTCTATAAAAACTTCAGATATCATAGGAATAGATTCCTTAATATAGTAAATCCTATTTTTTCTAAAAACCATTTACCATTTCTAAAAACACTGTGCATAATGGAGAAAAGTTAAGATGTTTTCCCAATAACATTTGGGATACCCCTTATAATACTATTTAACAGTTCTAGAAATGCTAGCTGTAGTCATAAGATAAGAAAAAGAAATTGAGGTAATAAGCATAGGTAAAGAGGAAATAATTGCCTTTTCCAAATGACCCAGGGATGGTATAAATCTAAATATAAAACATATTTACAGAAATAAAAACATTTAAATGAAAAAAGATTCATTGTTCATGAACAGATCAAATCAATATACTAAAAATGGCAATACTTCTTAAATTAATTTATTTATTCAATGCCTTCCAATCAAATTCTCAAAATAATAGTTTAGAAATAGAAAAATCATGAAATTCATATAGAGAAACAAAAGGTTAAGAATCTCAAGGGTAATATAAAAAAGTGGAAAGGAAACCAGTCTTATCAGTACCAGATCTCAAACCACAATAATCATTAGAATAATTTGGTACTGTTTTTTTTCAAAAAGTCAATGACAGAAACAAATTAGATAATACAGAAGCAAACAAATAGTAACATAGTATTCAATAAACCGAAAGATCCCAATTTCTATGTGAAGAACTCACCATCTAACAAAAATTTCTGAGAAAAACCAAGCATATGTCCAGTAGAAATTCAGTTTAGATCAACACCTCATGGGCAGCAAGGTGGCCCAGTGGATAGAGCACCGGCCCTGGACCCAAGAGGACCTAAGTTCAAATCTGACCTCAGACACTTTATAATTGCCTAGCTGTGTAACCTTGGGCAAGTCACTTTACCCCATTCCCTTAAATAAATTTTAAAAAATAGATTAGATCAACACCTCACACTGTACAATAAGAAAAGTTCCAAATGGATGCATGAACCATAAAAGGACACATCACAAAAAAATTTAGAGGAGCAAAGAAGAATGTACAATTCATATCAATGGAGAGAGGACTAGTTAATGACCAAACAAGTGACAGAGAGGATCACATAAAGACAAAATGGACAATTTTGACTACATAAAATTAAATAGGTTTTACAAAACAAACCTAAGGTAATAATAAAAGGGAACAGATAATTGGCAGGGGAAAATCTTAGCAAGTTTCTCTGATAAACCCTATATCCAAGATCCATGAGGAACTTTATTCAAATTTATCAGACCAAAGCATTTTCCACAAATGATCCCAAGATTAGAACAAGCAATTTCAAAAGGAAGAAACCCAAACTGTCAACAACCAAATGAAAAATGTTCTAAATCTTTAATAATTAAAGAAATGAAAAAGTATTTGAAGTCCTACCTCACACCTACGATAAAGGTGATGAAAGTGGAAAAGGACAAAAATTGGAAGGATTGAGGGAATTGGGCTAGTCATTCTAGAAAACCATTTGGAACTCTTAAGCAGAAAGTTACCGAAGTGTGGATGCCTGTTGACCCACTTATACCACTAATAGACAGTATCTAGAAGCAGTTAGATAGCTGTAAAATAGAATTCTGGGGCTGTTGTCAGGAAGACAAAGCTTAAATTAAATTAAAAGTTTAAAAAACCCTTAGATACTCACTAGCTGTGAGTGGCAAGTCATTTAATGTCTGCTTCTCCTCAGTTTCCTCATCTGTAAAGTGGGGGGAGGTATTAGCTCCTTCCTCCCAAGGTTGTTCATATTTATAAATTACTTAGCACAATCTCTGGCTCATAGTAGATGCTATAAAAATGGAAGTTATTGTTAGTATTATCATTTCCTCATCCCCACTCCCAAAAAAAAGTTAAAGAAAAAGTATCTTTATGCACAAAAACTTATAACAGCTTTTTTTCATGGCAAGCAAGAATTGGAACTAAGGGCTATGCAAATCAGAGTATATGATAATAATAATAGCAGCAGCTAACATTTATACAGTTATCCCTTCCACACTGCAGGGCTTAGGAGCTTGCTACTACCATAATCAGGAAAATCTGCACAAATTTTTTTGGCCTTCCCTTCACACCAAAGAAAAAGCCCAAATTATTATAGTATTAAAAGAAAAAATGTGATATTATATATATATATATATATATATATTTCATGCATTTCTGACTTTCTCATTTTTTCTGTATCATCTGCTAGCCTCTGAGTCTTGTCTGTGGCTTCTACAAAGTCCTAAAAAAATTTCCATTTAATTTCTTTTGCTGCCCCACAATCTATCGAAAACATAATGGGGAAAGTCACGTGATGATGTAGAAGACTTAACTGTATAGACAATTATCATATCATTTGATCCTCACACCAATCTTAAGAGGTAGGAGCTCTTATTATCTCTACTTTATAGCAGAAGAAACTGAGGCAGACAGAGTTGAAGTGATTTGCCCAGGGTCACACATCTAATGAAAGTGAGATCATATTTGACTTCAGGTCCTCCTGACTACAGACCCCGTGTTTTATCCACTATGCAGACTTAATTGAGTATTGTGGTGCTATAAGAAATAAAATGGACCATTTTAGGTTTGTTTGTTTTTTTTGCAAGGCAAGCGGGGTTAAGTGGCTTGCCCAAGGCCACACAGCTAGGTCATTATTAAGTGTCTGAGACCGGATTTGAACCCAGGTACTCCTGACTCCAAGGCTGGTGCTCTATCCACTACGCCACTTAGCCACCCCTAAAACAGATCATTTTAAAGGTGACAGGAAAGACCCCTATGAAGTGATACAGTGAAGTGAGTAGAACAAGGAGAATAATTTATGTGATAGAGAAAAACAACTCTCAAAGATGAGAGAACACTGGTCAAGGCAACGATAAGCCACAAATCCAAAAGAAAGTAGATGAACTATGAAGATAAAACATGTTGCTTACCTCCTGTCAGAGAGGTAATGAGCTTGAAATGCAAGGAGAGAAAAAAAAAACATGCTTTTTTTAGTCACGCTTTCATGGGAATTTATTTTGCTACTTTTTTTGCAGTGATATATTGAGGGCTTTATTGGTTTAACAAAATTTGCTCAATGGGGACATAATTAAAATACTTTTTAATAAAAAAAATCTTTTAAAGTTAAAAAAAAACTACACATTAACCAAAAAGCCCTATGAATTTGGCAGTGCTTTTAACCACCACTATCCTTTAATAACCACAACAGGAAACATGTATAAAATAGTAACATGTATGTGTGTAAAGCCAACTGTATTCAGTCAGAAAACATATGTTTGCTTATGAATCTATTACACGAAATATCTCTGCCCTTCTAGCTGGGGCTGGATAATCGATCCAAGTCTCCAAGCAATAGTCGGAAGGATGATCTGGAGCAGGTAGAAAGGCAGGCAGTAATGATTTACAATATACAGGACCTGACCAGTCTAGGACCAAGTGTTCTTTGATTTCCTTTATCATTTTGAGTGTTTATGATTCTGCGATCAAAATGATAGCATTTGGGGTGCATGTGGATTCATGGGTCCCTTTAAGTAGCAGGCCTGGGATTCGGACCTTTAGTTTCCTCATCTGTAAAATGAAAATAATAATTGCACCTGCATTCAGGATTATTGTAAAGATCATATGAGATAACAGAATTAAAGCATGTTGCAGACCTTACACTGCTACATAAATGTAAATTTTTGTTGTTTTGATTAGTATGGGATGGATAAGTCTAGCATTGTGACCTAGTGGTACGTTGGATAGAGCACCAGGCCTTGAGTCAGGAAGACTCATTTTCCTCAACTCAGATTTAATCTCAGATACTAACTAGCTGTGTGACCCTGGGAAAGTCACTTAACCCTGTTTGCCTCAAGTTCCTCATCTGTACAATGGGATAAAGAAGTAAATGACAAGTCACCCCAGGATCTTTGCCAAGCAAACTCCAAATATGGTTATGGAGTCGGATACTGCTGAAACAACTGAACAACAAATTGTAATTTCACTGAAATAGAGAGCTGGATGAGGAAAGCTCACTCTACATCGTACTAATGCAAGTAGGCACCTTCTCTACAGCTGATAGTCTTAGCAATGGCTTGGAGCACTGGGAGATTAAGTGATTTGTCCAGAGTCAGATGGACAGTTTGTGTCCAAGCCCATCTTAAACTCAGGAAGACTCCAAGGCCAACTCTCTCTCCATGGCAACAGAAGATAGGTTTCCATGACTACTTTCAAGGGCAGCAGAGATGGAGAGATCAGTATTACTGATAATAGTCAAGACAGGGAGGGGAAGAGGAAGCCCAGGAAGATGGGGGGTGGGGACAAAAGGAGAGCAGATGGACTTGTTTATGCTATTTCAGGAGGGAGCGGGGGCAGAGACTGTGGTTTGGGGTGTTCGAGGAGCAGGTCACGTCCCCACAGGAGGAAATACAAGTAATCAAGCTAACCAGACAGGTAGCTCCAGAGCCCAGAGTCTGCAGGGACCCTCAACTCCAACCCCATCCTCAGTTTCAGTCTGATTCCATTCTCAAGCCTTGGGCTAGCCCAGGAAATCCACCCAAGACCTAGGGACCAACCTTTGCTTATGGAGACCAGCTCTTTTTATTTTGCAAGGCAAATGAGTTAAATGACTTGCCCAAGGTCACACAGCTAGATAATTATTAAGTGTCTGAGGTCATATTTGAACTCAGGTCTTCCTGGATCCAGGGCCAGTGCTCTATCCACTGTGCCACCTAGCCGCCCCTGTGGAGACTGTCTCTTCACCCTCATTCTGTCATCATCCAGGGGGCTACCTAGATGCCATTCAATTCCATTAGCATGTATCAGATATAGAGCTGGAAGGGATTGTTGGGGTCAATCATTCCACCCTGACCTGTGGGGAATATTGCAGAGGGGCTCTTGGTCAAGGACAAATTGGACTAGCTGGCCTCTGGAATCATTTTCAGGACTAAGATTCTAGGGTCATCCAGCCCTACATTTTTTTCTTTTTAAAAAATTTTTAATACACTTAAACTTAAATGCAAAAAGACAAAATTAAAAAAACATTTCCATGTACACAGAACATTAAAAATTCATCAATAAATAATCATGACTTTCCACTTAACTTGTTCACTTAAAAAACTAACCATGTAATAAATATAGCACAGTATTTTCAAAACTATCCAGCTTTTCTGTGCTTCCTTCTAAGTTTTCTTTTGTGCAGTGCAGTTTTTTCTCTCCCTCCCCATCACCCTAGAGAAGGTTACAATGAAATACGTTTGTGTTTGTGTTTTTAAAACCATTCCCTCTCTCTCTCTCTCTCTCTCTATATATATATATATATATATATATACATACATTTCTATTTATCAGTTCTTTCTCTGGAGGTTGATAACATCTTCCTTCATAGGTCCTTCATAGTTTGAGTGTGATACTCAAGATGAATTAGTCATTCAAAATTGGTTTTATGACAAATCTTCTGTTACTAAGTACAATATTCACTTGGAACTACTCATTTCATTTTTCCTTATTTCATATTGTTTTTCTAAACTCCATCAGCTCACCATTTCTTATAGAACAGTAGTATACTATGATAATCATATATATCATTACTTGTTTTGCCATTCTCCAATCAAAATGCATTTATCATTGTAACCAATATTATAAGTGTAAGATATTATCTCAAAGTTGTTTTAATTTGCATTTCTCTAATCAATCACATTTTTCATATCATTATATATAGTCTTTATTTCTTTATTGAAAAACTGTCTGCTCATGCCCTTTGACCATTTATCAATTGGGGAATGATGCATATTCTTTTAAATTAGACAAAGTTCTTCATATATTTGACAAATGAAACATTTATCTAAGACTATAAATTTTTTCTAAATTTTCTGCTTTCCTTCTAATCAATGGTTACATTGATTCTATTTGTAGAAACCCTTCTTAATTTAATGTAATCAAAATTATTCATTTCACACCTTAACTTTCACATTTTACAGAAGCTCAGTGATTTGAATTCAGGTCCTATGCTAACACCCAAGATCCTATATTTGGTACTGGAAATGCAAAGATAACTGTGCTGCTGCTTTCATACTGCTTATTCATCTCAGCAAGGGAAAATCTAAGCAAATAATTAGGATAATTGAGAATGTGTAAGGCAGTATGGTAGAGTGGAAAGACAAGTCACATTGAGTTAAATCAAGAAGCATTCATTAAACACCTATTGCATACCACTGTGCTAAGTTCTGTTGTCATTGTTGTTTGTCTGTTTTCATCGGGAGGTGAAGCCATCTGGGTCCAGTGACCAGATATGAATCAGGACAATTGGAGATGGTCCCGAATGTGAGGTAATCAGGGTTAAGTGACTTGCCCAAAGTCACACAGCTAGTTAGTGCCAAGGATCTGAAGTCAGATGCTAGGAGCATAAAGAAAGGCAAAAGATAGTGGCTGCTCTAAGGGAATTTATATTCCAATGGGGGCGACAATACGCAAGCAATTGTGTATGAGAACAAGTAGCTGCTATATAAATTGGAAATATTCATCAGAGGAAAGGCACAAAGATTAAGGAGAATTGGGAAAGGCTTCATGTAGAAACAGTATTTTAACTGAATCCTGAAAGAACTCAGGGAAACCAGAAGGCAAAGATGAGGAAGGAGAGAGTTCTAGGTATGTGGAACAACTAATGGAAATACATGGAGCTGACAGTTGTCTTGACTATTATCAGTTGTGATTAATAGCAACTAGGCCAGTATAACTAAATAGAAAAGTATATGGAGGTGGGAAGGAGGGGACGAGAGTAAGGTGCAGAACGCAAGAGTACTGGAAAGGTAGGAAGGTAGCAGGGCAACTAGTTGGCACAGTGGCTAGAGCACCAGGTTTGAATTCAGACTTTTCTCTCTGAATTCAAATGTGACCTCACACACTTCTAGTTTTGTGACCTGGGCAAGTCATTTAATTCTATAAATTCTATAAAAAGAACTAGAGAAGGAAATGGCAAAAGACTCCAGTTTCTTTGCCAAACAAACTCTAAATGTGGTTGTGAAGAGTAGGACGTGATTGAAACAACGCAACAATAAGGAAGGTATCAAGTTATGAAAGGTTTTAAAATCCAAACAGGAGGGGCGGCTAGGTGGCGCAGTGGAAAAAAGCACTGGCCTTGGAGTCAGGAGTACCTGGGTTCAAATCCAATCTCAGACACTTAATAATTACCAGCTGTGTGGCCTTGGGCAAGCCACTTAACCCCATTTGCCTTGCAAAAATCTAAAAAAACAAAAACAAACAAAAAATCCAAACAGGGATTTATATTTGATCCTGGAGTCAATAGGGGTCCACTGAAATCTATCAATTGGTGGCTAGAGTGGGGTGGTGGGGATGGTGAGATACTCATTTTTATACTTTAGGAAGACCACTTTGACATCCAAGTGGAGAAGAATCCTGGCTATTGCAATAGGTCTAAAGTATGAACCAAAGTAGAGGTGGTGTCAGAGGAAAGAAGGAGGGGTGGTGTGTGTACAAGAGATGTTACTGAGGTAGAAAATGGCAGGACATGCAGCTGATTGGATATGGAGGCTGAGAAAATGAGGAATCAAGGATTCTATATATAAATATATACATATATA
This sequence comes from Macrotis lagotis, assembly GCF_037893015.1. Classification (NCBI taxonomy): domain Eukaryota; kingdom Metazoa; phylum Chordata; class Mammalia; order Peramelemorphia; family Peramelidae; genus Macrotis; species Macrotis lagotis. The sequence continues at coordinate 654,757,542 of NC_133666.1, forward strand.
TGTTAGATGTGATGATGATGATGATGATGATGATGATGATGAGCCTAGATGACTAGGAGGATGGTGGTGCCTTCAGGAATAATGGGGAAGTGAGGAATAGGAGGTTTTTAGAAAAAAGAGAATGAGTCTTGTTTTGGACATATCTACAAGGCATCCAATTCAAGATGTCCAATAGATAAAGATATGAGCCTGGAAGTCAGGAGAGAGTTTAGGGCTAGAAAAATGAATCTAAAAATCATCCACTGAAAGATGATAGTTGAATCATGGAAACTGATGAGACCATCAACTAAAATAGTATAGAAGGAGAAGAGAGATGAGGACAGATCCTTGAGGGACCCTCATAGTTACTGGACATGATATGAATGAAGATCCAATAAAGAGGATAGGGAAGAGGAGAATTAGGAGAGAGCAGTGTCCCAAAAAATCAGAGAAAAGGGTATCAAGGAGAAGAGGATGATTGGTAGCATTAAAGGCTGCAGAGACACTAAGAAGAATAAGAATTGCGAAAAGATCATTTGATTTGGCAACCAAGGGGCCATGGGAAACTTTGAAGAAAGACCTGGATTTGGAGTCAGAGGACCTAGGTTTGAATACCAGCTCAACTCACTTATCCTGTCTGGCCCTCAGTCTCTTCATCTGTAAAATAGAAGGCTAGAATAGAGGGTCACAGAGTTTTAATACCAAAAGGGATTATTGAAGTCAGCTACAACATCTTCAACTAGCCTTTGCTTGAAGACCTTCAATGAGAGGGAATTAACTCCCTTTCTAGGTAGTACACTCCACTTTGGGAGACCTTCTAAGGTGAGGAAGAGGCATGACTTACAAGGGTACAGGAGTTCTCAACTGGGGGATATATACATATATGTCTAGATGCACTTATATATAACACATATGCATGTGGTTATATATATATGTATATATACATATATATATATATATATATATATATATATATACCCAAATGAAAAGGGAGAATATTTGTTTAATTTCATCATTCAAGAGGGGGAACCATATATGGATTGGAAACAAAATGATGAAGATATGGGGTCAGATGTGAAAAGAAAAATCAGGACAATGCAACTGAAAAATTTGGAAAAGACAGTTAAAGGATTAATTCCTGCCAAATAAATATGATTTGGATCCAAGATCTTTTTCACATTGAGCTTTTGTTGAGTCATTTCTCAGTCATGTCTGACTCTTTGTGACTCTTTTGGGGGGGTTCTTAGCAAAGATACTGGCATGTTTGCCATTTCCTTCTTCTGTTCATTTTACAGCTGAGGAAACTGAGGCAAACAAGGTAAAGCGATTTTTCTCACAACTAGTAAGTGTCAGAGGTCAGAACTCAGGAAGACTTACTCTAGGTCTGCGCTCTATCCACCACCAAACTTTAAGTGGGGGGGCGGGAAGTCAACAACCCAGTAAAAGATGAGATGATAGTTAAGAATGAACATTAGCCAGACTCTCTAAATGATTTCCATTCAAGGAAGATACAGAATTGTTACTATATCCTTGGAAAAGCTTATCCCACTCTTGCCAAATATATTCACAAGGCTTTCATTCCATTTTAAACAGCTTATCTCTGGGAATGTGCTTTCTCAGGCTGGTTCTTGACAACTCCAAAGCAAACAAATTAGACCCTGATCAAGAAGACCCTTTCAAAATCTATATTGAGAATAAATTGGTTGCTTTGTTGAGAAAAAAGATAACTCAAGGGTCTCATCGGTTTATCCGACTGTGCTTCTGATAAATATTTAACTTCATGGTATCATAAGTATTGCTGTGTGCTAACTAAAATTTTCTTTATGAAAATTATTTGATTTATTTTATTTCTTATGTGTGTGAGAATAGGAGTTGACTGAGCAAATCAATTAAGTCATTTTCTGCCATTTAAAGTAAGGGAAAGAGGGGCGGCTAGGTGGCGCAGTGGATAAAGCACCGGCCTTGGAGTCAGGAGTACCTGGATTCAAATCCAGTCTCAGACACTTACTAATTACCTAGCTATGTGGCCTTGGGCAAGCCACTTAACCCCATCTGCCTTGCAAAAATCTAAAAAAAAAAATAAATAAAGTAAGGGAAAGAATACTAAGCCTTGATAAATTTATCAGAGAGAATACAACTAGATGGTCAAACCCAAAATGTGGAAAAAGTCCCAACACAGATCACAAATGTCAATGAGAGATTCACAGTTACTGGCAATCTCAGCCCTCAGCTTCCCACTTCCTCACATCTCCTACTTCTATCTCTGTTCCAGGATCTGTATCTCTCCCCAAGTCATCTTGAGAACAATGGCAGGGGCCTTGTTCCGTCCCATGGAGGCCCAGAAGTTCAAATACAAAGTCAATGGAAAGAAGAGAAGAAGCTAATCTTGATAGTGATAGTGGTACAGTAGATTAAGCTGGCCTTTTCCTGTTGTCTTCCTGACCCTTAGTCACAATCAAGATAGGACAATTGTCCTCTCTCTGTGTCCTAGGGAGGATTGGGATGGTCTCACTTCTGAAGGATGTCTCAGAATCTTTTCTGTCTCCCTCTGTGGAAACTTCCAGCATCCTTGATTCTCCACAGATATGAAAAAGTACTGCAGGAAAACTGGCTCTGTTCAAGCTTGCTTAGACAGCTCTTCTCCACCATGTCTGGACCTCTAGAGTCACCCAATCCGATCTGCTATGGACGCAGCATCAGGTGACTTCTAGGTTGCCACTGTGAGAGGTAAATGATCATCTTAGCCCTCTGCCAACAACTTCAGTTCTTTGATTGAGGAAAGAGATTGCAGCTGCCACAGGCCCCCCAGGTTCTGCCGATCTCTCCAGCTCCCTCCCCACCATTGGTCCTTCTCCTGGGCTTCTGACCTACAGAGACTTTACTAAACATCTTCCTTGTTCCGGTTGCCATGACAGGTGTTGGGTTTCCAATAATGAAAAAGAAATTCATTCCCGTCCTTGTGGTGATTCCATTCCACTGTGGGATTTATAACAGTGTCCCGATAAGTAAACACCACTACCACCACTACTACTATTATTTCTACTACTACTACCACCACCACCTTCACCACCACAAGTACCACTACTACTACTACCACCACCACCACCACCACCACCACCACCACCACCACCACCACCAACACCACCACCAGCACCACCAGCACTACCATTACTACTACTTCTATAACTACCACCACCTCCTTCACCACCACTACTACCACTGCAACTACTACCACAACCATCACCACCACCACTACCACCACCAGCACTACCATTACTAAAACCACCACCACTACTACCAGCCCCAGCACCATCAATCACTGCCATCATTACTGTTACTATTACTACTACCAACACTACCACCACCACTACTACTATTACTACTACTGCTACTACCACCACTACTACCACCACCACTACCATACCACCACCACCACTACTACTACTACCACCACCATCAGCCACCACCACTACTACCACCACATCTACCACCACCACCCCTACTATCACTATTGCTGCTGCTGCTGCTGCTGCTACTACTACTACTACCACCACCACCATCAGCCACCACCACTACTACCACCATATCCACCAACACCACCACCATCCCTACTATTACTACTGCTGCTGCTGCTGCTGCTGCTACTACTACTACTATAATTACCAATACCACTACCACTATCACCACCACTACCACTACCATCACTACTACTACTACTACTACTACCACCACCACTACCACTACTATTACTACTATTACCACTAGCACTACCACCACTACTATTACTTCCACTACTACCACCACCACTATAACTACACTATGACTACCACCACCATCACTACTATTACTATACAACAACCACTCCCATTCCCACCATTACTATCACTACTACTACCATCTCTACCACCATCACTATTGCTATTACTACTGCTGCTGCTAGTGCTACTACTGCTACTACTACTACTGTAACTACTGGCAAATTTATATAGTGCTTTAAAGTCTGCAAAGCACTTTACGTATATTACCTGTGTCTGAAGCTGGTTTTTTTCCTTAAATTTTTTTTCTTGTTAATTTTTTATTTGTCTGAGGCAAAATTTGAACTCAGATCATCATCATGACTCCAAACCCATCTCTACCCATCTCTATCCATCTCTACATACACTCTGACATGCAAACAAGGAAAGGCAATAAGCATTTTTTAAGCATCTACTATTGTATAGGTATTGTAGAATGTATTGTCTCATTTGATCCTTACAACAGATCCATAAGTTACATGCTATTATTATGCCCATTTTGCAGATAGTCTGAGGGAGGTTAAGTGACTTGTTAGGATCCTACAATTAGAAAGTGTCTGAGGAAAAACTTGAACCAAGTACACTGTTACCTAGCTGCCTCCAAACAAAACCCTGTATATATGATATATACAGGCTAATCTATCCATCTATCAATCTATCATCTAGTCATCCTATCTATCAATCAATCTATCATCTGTCTGTCTTTTGATCTAATAATCTATCAATCTGAGTATCTACCTATTCCTCAGTCTACAATCTAATCATCATATCTGTCTGTCTATCCATCTGAAAATCTATCCATCAAACATTTTGCCATCCTATTTATCCTTCTATTTGTCCACCTATCCATCCTTCCACCATCTATCGATTAATCTAAAGATCTGAGTATCTATCTACCCATCAATTTATTATTTAGCCATCCTATCTATCCTTCTGTCTGACTACTTCTATTACCTTTCTTCACTTCATCACAATGGGTAAAACAATCCCCTTCTTCTTTTCTGTGACAACTTCCGACCTCTGAACCAGGGAGTCTCCTTTCCTCTCCAGGTTGGTACTGGGGCCCATTCAGTCTAGTAGCCTGCAGGATGGTCAAGCTGGGAGGATCCTTGGAGAAAATCAAAGCCAACCTTTCCATTTCACAGATGAGAAAATCAAGCCCCAAGAGGTGAAATGACATGACCTGAATCCCCCAGGTCCAAGTGATAGGGTCAGGACTTGAAGCCAGCTCTTCTGACTCTGTCTGCTACTCTTACTTCTCCACCAGGCTGCCTCACTTGCTGGGTAGAGTCACAGAATACAAGACACCAAATTTGCTCATTTCTCCTGGAATTCTTACAGAATGGTGTGCCCTTTCTTCTAGACCTGCAGCTTGAGTGGCACAGTGACAGGGTTGGGTATGAAGTGAGGGAAATTTGAGTTCAAATTCAGCCTCAAATACATATTAGTTGTATGACCCTGGATAAATCAATGAAATTGTCTGCCTCCATTCTTCAGTTGTAAAAGGAAGCAACACTAACATCCCCTCCAAGGTTTGTGGTAAAGTCCAAAAAAGATAATAGTTATAAAGCACTCAAAACAGTACAACCTAGATAGTAGGTGCTTAAATGCTTACTTCCTTTTCTTCCTTTCTTCCTCACTACTATCATCCCGGGACCCAAGGGACATAGTCTTGGTGGGATTGGGGGAAATTCGGCCTTAAGGACTCCAAAAGTCTTATCCTGACTCCCTGAGGAGGCCTCAGTTTCTCTCTCTGAAAATATGACCCTTCACCCCAGAAAACTAGTATGAGATCAAAGCTCTGAAGGTCTGGGTCCAAGAAAAAGCTCTTTTTCTGAAACCCTCCTTGGACATGGATCTAAAATATGGACAGAAGTTTCTTCTGCAAATCCCACAAATCCTTGGGCAAACTGAAACCAATGATGAATGATGTTTTTTTTAGTTTTTCATAGGAAACTTGGGTGAGATGAAGTTTTTGTGTGGCTTTGAGACTTTACAAGCTAGTCAGTGGTGATCCAGCCCAGATTAGCCTGCCCTTTCTGCCCTTTTCCTCCCTGCTCAGTCTCCTAGGCACCTCAGGCAGACCCCAACCCCACAGGGTTTGCCTCCTCCAGGTAGATTTCCCTAATTAACCTGAGCTGTTTCTGATGTAGGGATGGGACCTGGCTTCTGGACAGCTGCTTTGGTGATTTTTGACATAGTTCTGTCAAAGTTTCAATAAGACGAGGGTTTACTGAGGGCAGGAATTGGGGTTGCTGAGACATCCAGGTTATTGGGTGTTTGCCAAAATCACTGACCCATGAGGAACAGGGTGTGATGGGTGTGACAGGGCTGTTAATCTCTAACTCTCAGAGCCCAAGGTCTGAAAAGGGTCTGAACTGGCTGATGTTTGGGGCAAGGACTAATTGAGGCCCTCCTTCCTTCTATGGCATAATCACAGAAACAGATGTAGACAAGAGTCTCCCCAGGTTTGACTTAGACCATCCTATCCAGAGGCCATTGACCATTTTATTGAGATCCTTCTCCCTGGAGACTGAGCTCATAGAAGGAAGGAGGGAGGCTTCAGGTCCCAAATCCTTGCCTGGGAATGGTGAGGAAGGTCTAGAAACCTTGGATCAGGGGTCAATTGTAGCCCTCCCGGTTTGACTAATGGCTCCCTCCTTCCCAAAGTGATCTGCTTCAACCCCAGGCCAAGACAACCTAAACAGGTTGCTAACACCTGAACTCCATGATAAACGCCTTTAACCCCAATCTCTTATGATGTCTAATCTCAGAGGGTCTCCAGAGCACCAAGATAACTCTTCTTATTCTTCCTGCACCAGTCTAAACCCACCCTACAGCTGAGACCCTTGGACCAGATGTGATGCCATCTGCTGGACAAAGTAGGAACTGCCCAAGGTCAGGGACTGAACCCAGGCTCTGCAGCTTCCTCCCCTACCAGCCAGACTCAGGGTCTATGTTGGTAGGGTTGGGACTTCACCACTCAAAGTGGGCTCATTAAACAGAGCATAGTATTTAGAACTGCAAAATTTGAGACCTGAAGGGACCTTAGGGGCCATTTAGCTTAAAACATAGTAATGAAACAAATGGAGGTGGGATGAGGTGGGTGGGAGAGAAAGACAGAAGTCCAATTGAGCCAGACTGAAGGGTCTCTAGGGCTCAGTTCATCCCTAGCATTCAGAGCTGGAAGGGGTTTAAGGGGCATCTATTATGACCCCTTGGCTGAAGAGAGGAATCTCTTCTACAAGTGGCTGTTAGATCTCCTCTGCACATTTTTTCATTGACAGGGAGTTAAGGTCTATCTCACTTAAATACAACTCATGGGCAAGTCAAGACATCATCCTTGTGATGTCATTGGTCCTTCTCAAGAAAAGGAGGAGGAGGAGGAGGAAGAGGAAGAGGAGAACAACAATAGCATCTTAAATCTTCCTCCTTATCTTTTCTACCCACTTCTTGTTCTGCCCTGTCAACTCCAAGATCAAATATAAAATCCTTTCTTTGGCATTTACAATTCTTTATAAGTTGATCCCTTTCCATCTTCTTTCATTCTATTTCCCTCCCTTTACTCTACAGTTCAGCCATGTTATATGGAGCATTAAGATACTCTATCTCAAGGTTTTTTGTATTCACTAATCTCTGACAGTCTCTTCTGGTCTCCCTGGCTGCCAGGCCAGTTTTCTCAAAGGTTACCTTCCATTTTCTCTGTACTTAACTTGTCTTCCCCCTACAAGATCCTTGAGGGTAGAGACTATTTTTCTTTTTCTTTATATATCCAGGGCTTGGCAGTACTGGCACAAGTACCTGGCTTAGTAAATCCTCACTTGTTGATTGTCTTTTGTGCCTAATCCCTTTGTCACAAACAGGATGGTCCTTCAGGAATGTGGAGGTTGTTTTATTTCCTAATAACCAGAATAACTTGTATAACCATTTTGTTAAATTGGTTTAAGGGAAATGTGTGTTGGTGGATTGTTTGTATATTTGCTTGCTTTGGTTCATTATGTCAAAACAAAAGTTTATCAATTAAAAAACAATTAGAAAATAAATTTGAATACTGTAAAAGTGACATTCTCAGTCTCTCCACTTAGAATGATAGTACAAAAAAATTATATTTTGAGTCAGAAGACATTTTAGTACTGGCCCAGTCCTCCAGCTATGTGACCTTGATCAAGTTCCTTTACTTCTTTGAGACTCAGCTTATTCAGTGATGAGATGGATACAGTAATTTCTAAGGACCCTCTCTGCTCTGATAGTCCATAATTATTCTCTCCTTCAGGATAAATCATTCTATTTCTTGTACTTAATCCCTGGTCCTGGTGGCCCTCTTCAATCAGTCAATCAAGCAATAAACTTTTGTTCCAGACATCATGCCAAGGACTAGGGAAACAGAGACAAATATGAACCAGTCTATGACTTTAAGAAGAAGATACTGGGACAGCTAGGTGGCACAGTGGATAGAACACCAGCCCTGGAGTCAGGAGTACCTGAGTTCAAATCTGGCCTCAGACACTTAACACCTAGCTGTGTGGCCTTGGGCAAGCCACTTAACCCCATTTGCCTTGCAAAAACCTAAAAAAAAAAAAGAGAGAGATACTTTCTCCTTTAACAGGCATCTATAAAATAGATGCAATGTTTTGGACAGAAGGAGATCAAGGAAGGAACCCAATGTCCTAGAGTAGCCCTGTAAACATGAGTCATCAAAAGAAGTAGAGTTTAAGGAAAGCTAGGAGACTGAGCCTAGGGGAAAGGATAGAAATATTCTTGAAAAAACCAGGAACCAGGGAACCTGAGGAGATGGAAAATTTCCTGGAAAACTTTCTTTCCAGGTCAGTTCAAGACCCTTCTCTAACATCCCAATACACTTAAAGTCCATCTAATAGCAAGGTGAGTGCAATGGATAGAATGCTGGGCCTGGAGGCAGGAAGACTCATCTTCCTGAGTTCAAATCCAACTTCAGACACTTATTAGCCATGTGACCCTTGGCAAGTCACTTAACTCTGTTTGCCTCAGTTTCCTCTTCAGTGAAATGAGCTGGAGAAGGAAATGATAAACCATGCTCCCAGACCTTTGGGCATGGGCTGTGCTTCTCAGTGATCATAGTACTTCTGCCCCAGTTGACCTGGCCTGGCTTCCTGAGTGTGGATGAGCCTGGAAAAAGGAGGCTTATTCTGGAAAACAATTTGGAGTCAATCCCAAAATGACATTAAACTGTATATACTTTTTGATCTAGTGATACTATTATGGTGTCTATACCCCAAAGAGGTAAAAAAACTGGACCCAAATAGGAGAAATAGGAAATAATTAAGAGAAGGCACAAGAATTTAGAGGAGTCAGTTTTCCTGTAGAAGATAAAATTTTAGTTGGAAAGAAAGAGTAGTAGTAGATAGAGATTAGGAGGGAAAGAATTCCAGGCTTGAGGGACAGCCAGAGAAAATGCCTGGAGCTAGAGATGGAACATCTTATTTGTAAAACAGCAAGGAGAAAAGGGTCACTGAACTGAAGATACTTGTCAGTAATAAAAGTGTAAAAGGACTGGAAATGTTAAGAGTGGGTTAGAGTATTAAGGGTTTGAAAGACAAACTATGAACATACAAGATTTGTAAAGAGTAAGTGAAAGAGATCTGAAAAGAGGCAAAGAATGGGGAGGGGCAGAGAGTGGGGGGAGGAGGTCACCTATTAAAGGTGAGATCTGAACTGCCTTAGAGGAAGACAGGGAATCTAGGAGGGTGGTGGACAGTCGAAGTTTTACAAAGGCAGTAGTTGGAGTCATGAGTGATGAATAATACTCAGTGTAGTGGGATCTTAGGGTAGGTGAAAGGGGGTAAAGGATAAGGAGACTGAAAAGAGAATGGACCAGATTGTGAAGAGCTTTAAATGGGAAGTGGAATTTGATATTTGATTCTAGAAGTGCTAAGTCACTGAGTTTGTTGAGTAGGAAGGTGACAAAGTGACACAGTGGATACAGCATTGGCCTTGGAGTTTGGAGGACAGGAGTTCTGATCCATCCTCAGACACTTGATATTCACTAGCTGTGTGACCTTGAGCAAGTCATTTAACCCTGATTGCCCTTTCCTCAAGTAGATGGTAGCCCTTCCCCAGGGCTATCTCCAATCATCCTGATTCATATCTGGTCACTGGACACTGATAACTCTGGAAGAGAAAGTGAGGCTGGTGATTAGCACAGCACCCTCTCACTCAAATCCAGTTCATGTGCTTGTCATGGCATCACCTCCCTGATGTCATGGTGTTCTTTGAGAATGAAGGACAACTATCCAGACCTATATTTTACAAAAATCATTTTGCACTTGAATGAGCTTTAATCAAAGGCCTCTTAATCCTGAATCACCAGCTGCCTTTTGGATATCCTTGAAATTAATGTCTTGTAGATTTAAAAACATAGCTCATCTTTCCCTCAAATAACCCTCCCCTCTTCCAAACTTCCCTAATACCATTTAATAACTACCACCACCCCCATGCCATGGCTCACAAATTCAGTATCATTGGTGACTCCAAACACACACAATATATTTTCAAATCTTGTTTCTGTCTTCACAATATATTGCATATGTGTACCTCTTCTCTCCACTCATCCCCTCACCCTAGAAGAGTCCCTCATATTTAGATGTAGATAGAGATAGATAGATAGATAGATAGATAGATAGATAGATAGATAGATGATAGATAGATACCTAGGAACTATCTGCTTAGAAATGATAATAAGACCTTTGGGATCTGAGATTACCAAGAAAGATAGCATGGGGCATAGGAGAGGAAATCTATGGACAGGTTTCAGGGGTCTGTGTTACTGAATGGAAAAAAATTAACATTTTTATTTTCACTCATCTCCAACTGTAATTTATTACTTCAGTGATTTGAAAAGATGATTCTGAGAAGCAGTCCCTAGGCTTCACCAGACTGCCAAAGGATCCCACAATACAAAAATGTGAAGAACCCCTGGTATAGAGGAGGAAATAAAGAGGACCCTGAACAGAGCCTTGGTAGGACATCTATAGTTAATGGTGTGACCCAGAAGAAGGTCCAGTAAAAGACTGAAAAGGAATAGTCGAACAAGTCAAAGAGCCAGAAGAAAGCAATTCATGAAAATCTATAGTGAAAAAGAGTACCTAGGCTATTCATTGACATTAAGAATGGGAACTCAGAAAAAGTCCTTAGATTTGGCAGTTAGGAGGTCCTTAGGACTTTTGGAGAGAGCACTCCATGATAATCCAGACTGAAGAAGGATTGGAAGGGACGGGAGAGGATGTGGCAACACTGATTCTAGATGGCCTTCTCAATTAGTGGAGAATTAGAAGACAATAGCGAATAGTGATGGTTAAATCCAATGAGGATTTTTAAAGGATAGGGGAGACAAGAATGTTTGTAGGCAATAGGAAAAGGTGTCAATTGACAGGAAGAGACTGAAGACATAGATGAGAGAGTGAAGATAATGAAGAATAAGGAACAGGAACCAGGGACTAGAAAACAGAGATCAATGATAATAAATCACAATCCTGGGACCAGATATCAAAGACCAAAAACAAAAGATCAAAGACCAGAAAGCAGCTACCAAAGGGAGTCCAGAAAAATGATGAGATATACAATGTTATTTAAGTTATTAAAGCTTAAAACTCAACTCTTTTGAGGCATTCTGTATGAATTAGTGAAATACTAGACACATTATTAGCCCCATTTAATAGGAGAGACAATTGAGGTTCAGAAGGTTAAGTGAATTGTCCATGATCATATAGCTAGAAAATGTTGGAGGTGGGATTTGAGCTAGGTAATTCTGCCTTATGAATTCCAGGTATGTGGGAAAGCTTGGGTGATAGCGTATTGCAGAAGTTGGAGGGCTGAGTTCAAGGAACAACCAATAGACCTGTCTGACTAGAAGGAAGAGTGAACAAAAAAAATCTTGTGAGAAGACTTGAGAGGTGGGTTGAAGCAAGCTTGTGGAAGACTAAATGCTAAAAAGAAGAGTCTGTATTTCATCCTAGAGGCAATAGGGAGACACTAAAGATTATTTACAACTATGGAGAGTACCATGGCAACATCCACAATGTAGGGAAGTTCTTTTGGCAGCTGTGTGAAAGCTAGATATTAATCTGGAAAGATTGGAAATGGTAAAACTGGGGAGGAGGCCATTGAAATATTCAATGGAGATTTGGTGAGGGCCCATGATGGGATAGCGATCAAGGTGGTAGAGAGAAAGGGACATTTGAAAGAGATGGTAGTAAGAACAGAGATGTGTGACCCCAGGATGAGCCCTCTGCAACAGAAAGGTGCCCATGAAACATTTGCCCAGGGTCCTCTAGGTTGTGCACTTTTCTTACCTTGCCCTCTTGCCCCTTCCTCTTCCTCCCTATCCTCTCCCAGCTTCCCCAGGCTCCAGTTGCAGGCTTTTCTATAAATTTGGTAAAGAATGTTGGCTGAGTCTCTTCTACTCCTCTGCTCCCCCACACTCTCAGAGATGTGTGGTAGAGTGGCTTGTGCCCTGCCCACATCCACACTAACAAAAACACAGTAAGTTGGGGGGGGGGGGGATTGGCAGAGCTAACATTAGGAGCTAGGTCTTACTCCCTAGCTAGCATACTTCCCTTTCTTGTCATCATAGAATCACATGTATAATCTCAGAGAGCTTCTTGTCTATATTGGTCATTTTTTGGAGGAGAAAACCAAGGACCTGAGAAGGGAAGAGCATTTTCCCCAAGGTCACACAGTGATTCCATTAGAAAACATTCAAACTCAAGCCTTTTACTCCAGTTGCATGCAGTCTGGATCGCACATCCAGGTTGTGATGTGCATTGGAAAGAACACTGGCTCTGAAGTCTGAGGTCCTGAATTCAAATCCCAGCTTTTGTTTTGTTTTTGCAAGGCAATGGGGTTAAGTGATTTACCTAAGGTCATACAGTCAAATCCCACCTTTGAGGGTGATTGCCTATATGGTTTCTGGTAAGTTATTTTGTTTCTCTGATCTGAAGTTTCCTCCACAGCATAATGAAGAGGTTGACCACCATGGTCTCTGAGATCCCTGGTAGCTCTATGGCTAGGATCCCATGAATATTTACTATTGATATGAAGCTGGGAAAGTCCCTTAAACTCATTTTCCCCATCTATATATTGTTGGGGTTGAACCAAATGACCTCTAAGGTCCCTTCTAGCTCAGAAGTTCTGATCTTGTGACCTTTCCCCAGCATGAAAGCAGAACAATACCCCCAAGGGAAAGAATGACTGTATTTCAATGTACTTTTCAAACAAAGGTCAAAAGTAGAGTCATAACTAGGAGAGGGCGACTGGGGCTCTGCCCCAGAGCACTGAATTTAGAGTGCTGACAGCATTTGAAGTCCTTGGCAATAAAAAAAAAGCAGAGTGTAACATAAATAATTACAAAATATAGTTAAAATACAAAACTATCCTCAGCATCAGTCACCCCTTTCCCTACCCTTGAGAGCAAATCATTTATTGCTGGACCCAGTCATAAAAATTCTTAGTAGTGGTTTTGGTCAAAACAAGGGGGCATCCTTGTCAGTGACATTTTATAGATTCTTCTAAAGATTAGAGGATGTTGGCAAATGAGAAACCATTCTTTGAGCTGGGAAAACAGCCCTCTCCCCCACTCTACCCCATAGATGTCTGGGCAAGGCAGTATATAGAGGGGGAGACAAATGTGACAGTCACTGGGGCTTGGAAACTTGTAAATCAGACATGAATTCAACTATGAAGGATAGGAAGTCAATGCCCTTTAGAGATCCCCCAGTTTGAAAGCTTACAGGTGAATGAAGAACTGGAAGAGAAGACATTCAGATCTAGAAGATGTCTTGGTGTCCATCTGGCCCAAATTGAATCCTACCATACCATACCAGTCAAGTTTGTTGTTGAACTTTGCTGGAAGACTTCCATGTTGGACCAACTTTGTTGTTAGGAAATTTTCCCTAAACTCAATCTGAAACAGGCCTCTTTAACTTCTGCTCCTTGAGTGGTCTTGGCTCTGTCCTCTGGAACTGAGCAGAACAAGTCTATGTAATTCCTCTAAATATGACAACATGTGAAATTTGACTGGAAAGAGGAATTTCCTAAAAAAAAATTTCCCAGAACAGGTGCTGGGCTGCCCCTAAAGGACACTGGAACTCATTAAGCAAAGATGCTGGATGCTTACCTGTCAAGGAAGACAGAGAGGGGATTCTTCTTCAGGTCTACAATGGCCCCTGATTCTGTAATTTGGGTAAATTTTTGAATTTAGGTCAATGGTTCTCTCCTGAAAAGTTGACTATCTTATAATGAATTTCTTCAGTCACAGAGGATCATACAAACAAGGAAATAAGCATTCAAGGAAGATAGAACCTATGCCCCCAAAATGTGACAGATCCTTAATTTAGCGAATAAAGGTCTAGGTTCAAATTATGGCTCTGCCACTCATTGGCTCTGTGTTTTAGCGGGTTAAAGATATTTTAATTCTCTAGACTTCAGTTTTCTCATCTGTAACATGAGTAATGTGGATTAGATCAACTTAGTCAAGTAGACTCCTCTTCCTGAGTTCAAATCCAGCCTTAGAACATTTACTATGTGTCTCTGGGATAGTCACTAACCCTGTTTGCCTCTATTTTTTCATCTGTAAAATGAGCTGAAGAAGAAAATGAGAAAACACTCTGGTATCTCTACCAAAAAGAAACTCCAAATGGGGTCACAAAGAGGTGGATGTGAATGAATAAAAAAAATTATCTTGTTAATTATTTCCTGATTTCTTCAGGCTTTACTCTAGAGTGTTTCAAGTCTCATAAGCTTTTTTTTTTCTTGACTTTTCCCAGAGGATAGAGCAAGTAACAATGGAGAGTTAATTATTAAGACAGAGCCATAACTAGATTAGATAGATAGAAAGAAAGAAAGATAGATAGATAGATAGATAGATAGATAGATAGATAGATAGATAGATAGACAGACAGACAGATAGTATGGATGGATGAATGAATGATGGATGGATAGATGATGGATGGATGGATGGGTGGGTGGGTGGATGATAGATGGATGATAAATAGATAGATATAGATTAGATGGATAGATAGGATAGATAGGTAGATGGTTGGATAAATGAATGGATAGATGATAATAGATAATTTATTAATTTAAGAACTTTCTATTTACCAGACATTGTACTGAGGAATACAAACAAGTGCGATAGTATCTGTCCTCGAGGAGCTTACCATTCCAGTGGAGAGACACAATTATCTGTAGGGTTCCTGGAAAGCAGGGGAAGGGAAGGTGGCCCAGCAGGGGAATGAGGAGAATTTATCTGGGAAGCTTCTAGAGGCCTGATCCCAGAATGATAGATAAAAAGCTCTCCTAGCAGAGTCAAATGTGGAGTTCAGGTTTCTGGTAGATAGAGGTAAAAGAAGGTCCCAGGTTTTCTAGAAAGGTACTACCCAT
Source organism: Macrotis lagotis (assembly GCF_037893015.1). Taxonomy (NCBI): domain Eukaryota; kingdom Metazoa; phylum Chordata; class Mammalia; order Peramelemorphia; family Peramelidae; genus Macrotis; species Macrotis lagotis. Next base: position 654,772,730 of record NC_133666.1, read on the forward strand.
TGATTTCACTGAAGGGGCTCTTACTAGCTCCCTAGGAAATATGTGCCATTTTGGATCAGCTCTTATCATTAGTGAGTTAGCTTTTCCTGACGTTGAACCCTAATGAGTCTCTTTGTGACTTCCACGCTCCATGTCTAGTTCTGCTCTCTGCAGCCAAGCAGAACAGGTCCAAATGGATCTTGCCTTTCAAATACTCAAAAGATAATTTTCATTTTTACTCTGAATCTTCTCTTTTCACCCCTAGTTCTTTCAAACAGATGGTCAAACATGACATAATGTCAAGGTCTTTCACCATCCTTAATAAGGACACTCTTCAACCTACCAACAGTCTTTCGAAAGTCCTCAGGACTGAAAATGTTTTCAGCCCTTGTCTGACCAGGGCAGGAGATGGGTAAACTCCCTGGTCCTGTACACTCTGCTTCTTTGGATACATCCTAGGATTCCATTCACATTCTCAGTTGCCATCTGACACTATGGATTCATAGCACACTCCTCAGATAGTTTTGATGAGGTTGATTTCTATGTTTGGAAAACTCCCCCTCCCTCACCTCTTAGAATTCCTCAAAACTTCAGTGCCACCCCCTACCTAAGTATTTATCATATACCTGAGGCTCATCAGCATACAGGAAACAAGCTAAAAGGCATTCAATTCAATTGGAATCAGTCAATAATAAAGATTTATTAAATACTTAATTTGTGCCAGGTACTATACTAGATACTGGAGACATAAAGGCAAAGTGAAGCAATCCTTGCCCTCAGGGAGCTTGCATTCTATTAAGAGAGACAACATGAACATATACTGGTCCCTCTTTCATATATGAAAAGTCTTTTTGCAGAAACAGACAGGCAGATAAACAGTGATTTAAGGAAAACTGAAAAATCTTCTTGTGGGTGAATGAACTCTAAGATGAAATTTTGAGAGACAATGTAGATATAAAATGATCCCACTAATGACTTCAAGAGATGGCCTGTTTGAAGGCAGACCAATTGCTGAAGAAATAGGCACTAGCCAGTACTGTAGCCTATCAGTTCATTTGCATGTGACTTTTTTACAATTTTAAAGTTATAAATGGCAAAATAATACACCAAATAACTGTTTGGAAACCATGTTAACGATTATATAATATTATGATGGAAGAACACTACATATGAAATGTTGGGCTCATTTCTGAAAAATGAATTTCTTGGATTTTACCCCATAAGATAATAAATGTGTCATTAGACTATTAGGGGGTCCTGCTTTGAGGTATCTGTCAAAGAGCTAGCTTCTTTATTGATAGAAGCAGCAGTTGGAAAGTAAGCTGAGTATAGGAAGAATCACAAGAAGTTGGAATAGAAGATATAGAAAGTTTTGTGACTTAATTACTGGGAAATTCTTGCTGTTTGTCCTTCCTTTCCAAAGACCAGGGATATTATAGAATGATAACTTTTGCATGAATTGAATTTAAGGAGGTAGAGTTTCATAAAATCATTAGCCTCACTTTCTCTTCTAGATTCATTGAGGTCCAGTGGCAAAGCAAAAGTCAAAACAACTGGCATTGGCTAGGATACAGTGGATGAACTTGGCATCTTTGATGTCTGACCAAGCTCTAAGCGATTCACAGTAATAGCTTCAGCTGGCCATTGGAACAAATTGGTCTCCTGTAGCCCTTCTGCCAGGGAAGTCTTCACAGGCTTGTGATAAACATTCTCCCTACTCACTGATGGGTTTAATGCCCATTGGCTGCCCTCACTCTGGGTTAGCCCATCTGTTGAGACTTTTATGAGGGGGTGGTTGCTGTGCATGCTAAAAGTTCTTGGAGTCTCATGTGATATTTGTGTAGCAGATGGACACCAGAAATGGATGAATAGCCCTGAAAAAGAATTTGGCAAGTTCTCACACCAAAGGAGCTAGCTCTCTTAAATAACCTGTACATCACTACAGAATATACGCAACCTGAAGGCAAGGATTTTTTTTTGTCTTTGTAACCCAAATTCATAGCACAGTTCTGGCACATAATATTTAATAACTTTTTATTGATTCACTGATTGGTGTTGAGTCCTATCACCCCACTTCTGGTCAGGTATGCTTCTTAACTGACCTTTCCAAGAGAAATCAGGGAAATAGTTGGAGATAGAAAATCGAATTGAAAAAAATAAATCATAGAGTTGTCATCTTTGCTCTGCCAGTGAAACTGAGGGTTAGAGGCAGCTCCCCAGATGGGGAGCCCCAATAGATGCCAAGAACTTCAAAACAGTAAATACAAGCTATGGACGGACTTTTGAGAGGAAAATGAAGATATGAAGATGGATTCTGGGGGGAAATAACACCCCATGTAGCACCCCATGTAGCCTCTAGTGAGACCAGGCTTGGACATGGGCTATAAACCAAAACTGAGAGAAGCATAACCACCTTAATGACTTATGTGGATGCCCTCCAAACAAAGAGATCCAGAGAAAAATGGAGACCATGTGGCAGAGGGAAATTAGAGTCAGGTGACCTGAGCTCAGATCCCAGATGTTATACCCCAGCTGTGTGACTTTAAGCAAGTCCTTTTTCTTCTTCTGAGTTTTAGTTCTCAAATCTGTAAAATGGGAATGGGGAGAAGGGATCAGTTCTAAATCTACAACCATAGTGAAATGAGGCTGGAACATATTCCATGCAACTGGTGATTGAACTCTCCCATGTCATTTCCAGGGACACATGTACTCGGGACTTGAATGATCTGGGGATAATGAAGCAATCTTAATTTGGCAGCAGGGAAAGGCTACTGCACCAAAGCAGGTCAATAGCTGAACCTTGGAAGAGCAGCCCACTCAGCAGACTTTTATGAGAGTGACTGGTCTCTGATGTTTTCTTTTCTTATCTATCCAGTGTTTGAGGACTGTGGGGGCTCTCTCTTAGACTTTATATGAGTAGAGGAGGGCCTGATGCCCATCTCTAGTAGCCACTAGCCCACATCATCAAATGTATATGCTGGTTAAGGGATCCTGAGACTGTATTTCAAGGTTCTGGCTGTCTCTTCTACTTTGTTTTTCTTTCCTTGAGCACAGGTGACTAAACAGTGATCCTGAGATGGATGTTCCTAGCCTTGAAGGCATCCTTGTGAATTCCAGAGGTCAGAAGCTCCTGGGTCCCTGGAACTGAGTCCATGAAAGGGTAAGTAATTTGCCCAAAGTCACCCAGGAAGTAAGTATCAGAGCCAGGATTCAAACCTAATCCTCTTTTTTTTTTTAAGGTTTCTGCAAGGCAATGGGGTTAAGTGGCTTGCCAAAGGCCACACAGCTAGGTAATTATGAAGTGTTTGAGGCTGGATTTGAACTCAGGTACTCCTGATTCCAGGGCCAGTGCTCTGTCTACTGCACCACCTAGCTGCCCCAAACATAATCCTCTTACTTCAAATTTAGTGCCCTTTCCAGTCTGCCAAGCTGCCTGAGAGAGAAGCCTATAGTTCTGAGGGTAGAGAAGAAAAGCAATAAGGGAGTATATGAAGAGAGCAGAAAAGTCTGGGAATAGAGGAATAAAATATGAGAGGACAGAGCAAAGGGCTTGGCTTGGAGCTCATAGTATTTTTTCTTTTATTGCTGCTTTGCTACCCACTGACCTACCAGGCATCAATAACACTTCCGATAGACAATGTATGGTCCTTGCTCCTCATACTGGGCCCGTTGGATCCAGCAGGATTGAAAAGCTCGAAGAGAAGCAAGGATGGAACCTCCAATCCATACAGAGAAGTTCCGCAGGGGCTGGGCAGACACAGTTATGTTGGTTTGGGGAGATGCCCCCTGGAGCAGCTCCTTGACAAAGCGCTGCTCTAGCCCCGGGAAGAGGGAAGAGCCACCACATAGCAGAACATGCTGGGAAATGTCTCCACAGACCTCGGTGGGCACCTTCCTCAGACTTTCCTTGGCCATTTCAGGAATTCCCATTGGTTTAAGCCCTGGCATCTCTGGAGGGTTGAAGAGCAGCTCCGGGCACTGGAATCGTTCTTTGCCAAGGCTTATGATCTGTCCATCAGGCAACTGGAAGTTCTTGCTGCCTATTATGGCCTGGTTCTGCTCAGTGATGAAGTCAGAAGCCACAAAACAGCATTGGTGTTTGATGCTTTCTACCAAGGAGGTGTCCTGTTCGCCAAAGGAGTAGCCAGTCCCCCGAAGCAACTCTGCCAGGAAGGCGGTCAGGTGGGCCCCAGCTAAATCCATCCGCTCAGTGGCATGGGGCAGGTTATAACCCTGATACACAGGGACAGTATGAGTCACCCCATGGCCTGTATCTATCACCAATCCACTGATCAGCCCGTGAGCATAGACAGACAGCACTGACTGGTAGGCTACATACATGCCCGGTGAATGAAGGGACTCAAACACCACTTCCACCAGTTTTTCCCGGTTAGTAGTGGGACTGAATGGTGGGTCAGAGAGAAGGAGGGCATGATCCTCTGGGGCCACTCCTAGGTCATTACAGAAAATATGGTGCCATAGGGTCTCTACTGCTTCCCAATCCACAATGATGCCATTCCTCAAGGGTTGGATCAGGTTGAGTCCTGGGTGTGCTCTGGCATCTTCACCAATGAAAGTTGACAGCTGAGGCTCCTTGACTGTTGAAGCCTTCTCTGGCAAGTGGCCAAGAACAGTGGGCACAGTAGACATGGGCATAGCCTGTCCAGCAAAGCCAGACTTGCATGTTCCTGTGCCCATGTCAATGACCACAGCACCCGTCTTCTCTAGGAGCCCATCTCCCAGAACAAAGGGGGTGTCTGTATCCATTGATATGTTTGCATCATCTAACACTGTGTTGGACTTGACCCTGGCAGAATGACTGTTAGTCTGGGAGTCATCTAAATGCAAGTCCATGGTTAATGATGATGGCAAATGAGGCAACAAGTGGGAACAGGTATCAGAGCCACCTCCTTAATGCTCAGCTACCAAGCCAGGACTGGGGAGGTGGCTGGGTTTATCTGGGCTGGAGCTGGAGGAGACCTAGCCAAAGCTGAGGTGGACTAAGGACTAAGGTGAAGGAAGGTTTTCATTCTATTGCTGAATTATGACATCACTTTCCTCCACCCCTCCCCCACTTCTCTCTCATCACAATGAGAGGGGGCCACCTTTCCTTTTTTCCTCTTTGCAGTTGAATTTCTCATATTCTGGGCCTCCTCCTGTAGCTTTTTGCCAAGTGCCTGTCAACCAAAAATTAATGACCCAGGCAGTGACAATGTTGTGGGAAGTGTTGTGGTAATGGTATATTATATAGGTGCTATGCAAGCTCCATCTCTTCCAAATTAACTATTCACCTGGCTCTAGGAAAGTCACACTTTTGGCAAGGTTTCCTCTCTGGGCTCAGTTTCACCCACTGTAAAATGAGGGAGTTGGATTAGATGAACTCTAAGATTCCTTTCGGCTCCAATGCTAGGATTTGGGTGTGTTGGGGAGAGAATAGACTATGGCCCATCCACTGCCATTACAGAATTAATGACTGTTGACATATACACTTTATTTCACTTTACAGATAGTGCATTTTTTACAAAACGAAAGTTTGTGGCAACCCTGCAACAAGTAAGTCACTATTTTTTGGCACTATTTTTTCCAGCTAGTATGTGCTCACCTTGAATCTCTGTGTCACATTTTGGTGATTTTCACAATATTTCAAACTTGTTCATTATTATTATTATTATATCTGATATGATGATCTATGTTCAGTGATCTTTGATGCTACTATTGTAATTGTTTTGAAGCGCCATAAACATACCCATATAAGACAAGACAGAGAGAACTTGATACATTTTTTATGTGTTCTGACCGCTCTACAATCTTAGCCGATAATTGTGTGTGTGTTTTGACTGCTCCACAGAATAGGATCTCTCTCCCTCTCCTCCTTATTCCCTGAGATGCACAGTATTGAAATTAGGTCAGTTAATAATCCTACAATGGGTCAAGTAAAAGAGTCAATCGATGCAGCTTAACTTCATTGTCTTACTTTAAAAAATTGCCAAGCCTCCCCAACCTTTGGCAACCACCACCCTGATCAATCAGTTTCCAAAACATCAAAGCAAGACCTTCTTCCAGCAAAAAAATTCCAAACTTGCTGAAGGTTCAGATTCCTTTTTCACATTGTTGCACATTGTTTTTTAAAAGATATAATACTGTTGTACATTGTTTTTTATTATTATATATTATATATTTTAATTAAATATATATATTTGATATATTCATGTGACTTGCTTTATTGTAATAGTCACTTGATTTCAATGATCTGGAACTGAACCTCCCCCCCCAATATCTGTTGTATGCCTGTAGAATAAGTCCCCTGTTCTTCACAACCTGACCCCTTCCAATCAGTCTTTCTGACTTCTTACACATTATTCCCCTCCAAGTATTCTATCATCTGTTAATACTGACCTCCTTGCTATTTTTCACACAAGATCCCAGTTCTGTACCTTTCCGATGGTGGTCTGGGTTCAGATTGTTTCCCCCTCCAGGCTTCTCTGACTTCCTTCAAGTCTTAACTCAAATGCAAGAGGCCTTCTCTTGTTCCCCTCAAAGTTATGCCTTTCCTCCAAGATTATTTTGCTTTGATTTTTGTAAATATTTTGAATAAACTATCCACCCCCAAAGTCTAAGAACTTTAAAAATAAAGGGTTAAAATAAAATGACCAAAAAATGGGTAGACATTTTTAAGCTTTATTCCCTAAGATCTTACCTCTAACCTATAGGTGGAGGCCATTCTGGGGTAATGACCACATTAGAATTAGATTTTTAAGCAAAAACAAAAAATGAGGAAAATCATTCATCTTCTTTGTGATCTAACCATGAATAGCTGTACAATATCTCTGCCCAAAACTGCTCTTCAAAGATTAACATCCTTATACAATATTATCTGAAACTCTTGTCTCTTTCTGAAAGGGTGGTCTCCTAGCATCCTGTTTATTGTCCTCCTAAGTTTGCAATTAACTTAGGGAAAGACACCTCGGAGTTTTAATTTCTTACTCTGTTCAGCAAGGTGACTAATATGAAACCTGAGTATCTGCTAAAGAAATCAACCTTTTACCAGGGAACAGTTTTGAGAAATTGTTATTGCTTAACACTACATGGTTGTTTTCATGTTTTCTTCTCCATTAGAATGTGAAAAGATTTGATTGTTGGAATGAATTTTGCCTTTTTGATATCCCTAGTCTTTAGTACAAGGCATGGCCCATAGGAAGCATTTAATAAATTCTTGTTAGACAACTAACTGGTGCAGAAGACACTAGCTATCTGACCCAGAGCAAGTCATTAACCTCTGTTTTCTCATATGTAAAATGGGAGAAGGAAATGGAGGGTAAAAACAGTAATATTTGTCTCCCAGGATTGTGGTGAAAATCAAATTTGTAAAGCATTTTGCAAATCTCAGAGAGGTCCACAAATGCTAATGATCATTAGTGGTTTATTATATGTAACTAAAATGCATTTTTATAGTTGCAGATTAAGTTATTGAAAGAGCTATCTATAATTTTTGAAACAATGCACTGAAAAAGAAATCTGAATTCTAGACTTTTATTGTATTGCCCTGAGGAATGGGAGGATGGTTACACAATGTTCACTATTGCTTTCTGTTCTGAACATCTAAAGTATAATATGCAAATTATTTTATTGTATAATGTGCAAATTATTTTATTGCTACATTGTAACAATAATTGGAATACAAAATTTCTTATTAAGTTATTCCTACAAAAGAAAACTTACAAAATGCATTCCTCTAAATTTGATTTAGTATATATATACATATATATGCCAATTAGGCTTAAGAATGAAAGTATATGAATTTTATGGGAACAGTACGGGATCATCCAATTGGGATCATCAATTGATATCCATATAGGATCATCAATCCTTGATCATACAATATACAGAGATAATACTAAAATATTAAGAAAAAGTACCCTTTTTTTAAAGGTTTTTGCAAGGCAATGGGGCTAAATGGCTTCCCAAGGCCACACAGCTAGGTAATTATTAAGTATTTGAGGCCAGATTTGAACTCAGGTACTCCTGACTCCAGGGCTGGTGCTCTATCCACTGTGCCACCTGGCTTCCCTCCAACATCTTTTAAAAAATATATCCATATCTTTTACATATATAAAGAAACCACAAGACTTTTGACAAGGTCATAACAAATCTGACAATTAGTCCATTAAGAGCACTTGATCTCTATATCTAATTTATTATTAGTCCAAAGTTCAATAAAACTGATCATACTTTGACCCAGCAATACCAACGCTAGGTCAATATCCCAAAAAAATCATAAAAAATGGGGAAAGCCCCACATGTTAAAAAAAATATTTATAGCAGCTCTTTTTGAGGTGACAAAGAATTGGAAATTTAGGGAAAGTCCATTGATTGGGGAATAAGTGAACAAGTTATGTTATATGAATGTTATGAAGTTCTGTTGTTCTATAAGAACTCATGAATGCTCAGACTTTAGAAAAACATGAAAAGAATTACGTGAACTGGCACTGAGCAAAGGGAGCAGAACCAAGAGAACATTGTAGACATTAACAACAATATTGTGAGTTGATCATCTATGCTGCATGCAGCTCCTCTTAGCAGTTCAGTAGTCTAGGACAACCCTGGGAGACCTGTTATGGACAATGCCATCCACCTCCAGAGAAAAAAAACAAACAAAAACCTACAGAATCTGAAATGGTTGTTTACTTATTTAAAATTTCTCTTATGTTTTTTCTTCCTATCCCATAGTTTTCTTTTTCCCCTTTGTCCTAAGTCTTCATACTAATATGTAAATAAATTAAACACAAATGTACACATACAACTTTTACCAGGCTATTCACCACCAAGGGGAAGGGGATGGGAAGGGAGGGTGGTAGAAAAATATAACTTATAAATATGCAAAAGGATGAATGCTGGAAAAGTTCCATAACATGTAATTGGAAAAATTAAAAAGAAAAATATTATAGCTAGTATTTTGTTAAAGCCATAATAAGCTGCTAGAAATTCCTATCAAAAAAACTTTCAATAGATGGAGGACAGTCAATAATTAATTCAGTTATTTGGAAAATTATGGTAATTCCTTAAGGTATACAAGTTCAAACCTATCTATACCAGATATAATCCTTTTATCTTCATTGATATGTGATTCCATTTAATTTCTTTGTCCAAGCATAACATATGAAAATAGTCTTTACAAGATAGAAAAGTAGAAATATTTTAAAGTTAGAGCTGTTTTTTTAAAGTAATGATCATATTGCATAAACTAAGTCTCAAAACAGTTTCTTATTGTATCCTTTCACCTTGTGACTATCAACTGGACTGAGTCTATTATATGTAAAGTTAAGAGTTCAAAACATAAATCATGCTCCAAATTTGATATGCCAAGGATGACATATTGACACCCAGTGTAAACCACTCTGATTCACAAAACTAAAAAGGCATGATATGAAAGAAAGCATGGATAAGATATTCTGGGAGGTCAAGAGAGTTGTCTATTGAATTGGTCTGTTTAATATTCTGCCATAGCCGACTCTTGGTGATCCCATGCATTGTTTCTTGGCAAAGATAGTGGAGTGAGTTGCCATTTCCTTCTCCAGGACTGGTCTATAGGATTTTTACAATCAGTCTTCAGGTCATCAAAAACTATAATGTGGCAAAGAAGATGATTGTGACTGTGAGCATAACACCAATATGTAGCAGAAGGCAGCAGACATGAATGCCCTGGTTGAGAGGAAAGAAAAAATATGATTATCATTGACTTGTTCTATGACTCTTACCCTCAAACTTCTTCCTCTTCTAATCTATGTGATACAGAATCATATTTTCATCCACATCCATCTCAGCCCCCTCCTTCCCAAATTCCTGTCTTGTTACAAAACTTCCCTTAATCTCAGACCTCTTTTTTTGGTGCTCCTCTCATATTCTTTTTTCCCCAGTTTACTTGAATAACTTTTATTTTTTCCTTATGCAATGACTTGTTAGGCATTAAAATTCTCCAATCATAGAATGACTTACAGATTTTGCCATTCTATTAGCTTGTGAAAACATTAAGGCAACAAACAAAAATATATAAATCAACCATATTTCTGCACAAATCTTCAGGTGTTCTAATGCAAACTCTTTTTTTTCCTAACTCAAAGCTGATTATCTTAGCCCTCTGACATTAAGGGAAAACACCGTGTTACAGTAAAAAAAAAAAAAAAAAAACCCTAGCTTCTAAGGCTTAGATTTAACATGTATTCTTGCTAGGATGGTGGCAAGCTGTAGTATTTATTTAGTAAACTCTTTTTTTTTGTCAGCCATAGGAGGGAAACTCTGGGTCAACTCTTTTAGAGGTTGGAAATCTGATTTATAGGTATCCTGTACAGATCTGATGCTTTGTAGGAGTAAACAATACAGTCAAAGAATGCCAAAAAGCCAGATTCTACATTATCAGGCCAGATTATCAGTCCAATTCTCTATAAAAGTTAACTCTTGGTCACATGAAGTGACCTGTATCTGGGTTTAGATAAAAGATATGTACAAGGTATGCTAAAATGTACATCAGGGGAACAACTGTCAATTTGAGTAAGAGGTAAAATCAGTAAAAGTTCAACATTCATAAAACATGTTGCCATTAGGTCCTTTTGGATATCAACATTACACTTTGTGATAGAATCAATATCTTTTTTTTAAAAAAAATTCAGTTTATTTTATCCTCAGTTCCAATTTTTTCCTCAATTTTCTTACTTTTCCACCAACTGAGAAGGAAAACACATTATAAATATATATTATTTATACAAAATAAATTTCTACATTAGTTAAGTCCAGAAAAATAAAGTGAAGAAAACATTCTTCATTCTGTACTCTGAGTTCCTCCGATATTTTCATCATGAGTCCTTTGAAATTGTTATTAGTCATTGTGTTGATCAGCTATTAATCTTTCAAAGCTGATTATTTTTATAACATTGTCATATATAAATTGTTCTCCTGGTTCTGCTCATGTCACTTTGCATCATTTCCTACAAATTTTCCCAAATTTTTCTGAAACCACTCCCTTCATCATTTTTTACATCACAATAGTTTTCCAATGTATGCATATACCATAATTTGTTCAACCATTCCCCAACTGATGGGCATCTACTCATTTTTTTTAGATTTTTCAAGGCAATGGGGTTCAGTGGCTTGCCCAAGGCCACATGGCTAGGTAATTATTAAGTGTCTGAGGTCAGATTTGAACCCAGATACTCCTGACTCCAAGGCTGGTGCTCTATTCACTGTACCACCTAGCCGCCCCACATCTATTCATTTACCAAGTTTTTGCCACCACAAAATGAGTTATTATAAATATTTTTATACTTATGAGGCCTTGGTGTCTTTGGGATACAGACCTGGTAGGGGTACTGCTGGGTCAAAGAGTATGCACAGTTTACTAGCTTTGAGAGCATAGGTAAAAGTTGCTTTTCAGAATGGTTGGACCATAACTCCACTAATAGTACATTAGTGTACCTATTCCAGTATTTGTCATTTTCTTTATTATTATTATTATTATTATTATTATTATTATTATCCTGGTTCATTTGATTGACATGAGGTGGATCCTCAGACTCACTTTAATTTGCATTTTTCTAAATATTAGCTATTTATAATTTTATGTGGTTATTAATAGCTTTGATTTCTTCCTCTGAAGATTGTTATTTCAAATGAATTTTATTATTTTTTCTAACCCTTTGAATGAATTCTTTAGTTTTTTTTCCATTGAGATATTTCACATTTTCTTCTAATTTTTGTTTTTTTGGGTATAGTTTTATTTCTTCCTGATTTCTTGCAAAGTCATCAGCTTCCTTTAGTTCTATTCTGCATTTGAAGGAGTTATTTTCTTCAGAGAGCTTTTTTTTTTAAACTCCTTTTCTAACTGGCCAATTCTGCTTTTTAAGGCATTCGTCTCCTCATTTGCCTTTTATTTTGCTTTTTTCCATTAGGCCTAAACTGGTTTTTAACATGATTTTCTTCAGTATTTTTTTGTATATCTTTCACCAAGCTGTTGATTTGTTTTTCATGATTTTTCTGCATCACTCTCATTTCTCCTCCCAATTTTTCCTCCATCTCCCTTAACTGCTTTTCAAAGTCTTTTTTGAGCTCATCTTATAGTCTAAGCCCGTTTTCAATTTCTCTTGGAGATTTTGGATATGGAAGCTTTGATTTTGTTGTCATCTGAATATGTATTTTGATCTTCCATGGGACTAAAGTAATTCTCTATGGTGAGATTGTTCTTTTTCTGTTGTTTACTCATTTCCTCAGCCCAAGACAGCACTTCCAAGGTTTGGGGGGTTTTATGGGGGGGTCACCCTATGGGGACCTTTATTCCTCCAAGTGTTATGCTCTCTAGCCTGTGCTTTGATATGTAGATGACCACATCAGTTCCCTCTGCCCTGGAGCTATAAGGAGGGATCCTGCTTGGCTACTTAGTATGGAAGCCCAAACTACAACCTGAATCTGAGTGTAGGCAAACAGCAGAATCCTACCCTGAGGGAGTGCAGAGAAATTTCTGCAGTCTTCCCTGACCCCCCTTACCTCTGGGGGTGCAGGCTGTTTTCTCCAGATTCTCGCTGCAGATTCTGTGGCCAGTACTCCTCACTCCACATTCATTCTGGTGTAGTAGAGTTCTCTCCCCACCCCTTCAAGCTGTTGCTGGTGATCTCTGGACTGGGCTGGGCTGGGCTGGGCTGCGTTGCAGCTGTGGCTTTTTTCCCAACCCCCAGTCCTGGTGAAACACACCTTTCCCAAGGAACTTCTCTAAGTTATCTTGGACTGGGAAAATGTATCACTCAGTCTTTCTGTGAGTTCTGTCCCCTCTAAATTTTGGTTAGAGTCATAATGTGTTGGCTTTTGGAGTTTTGGGGGGAAGGAGTTCCCAAGAAATGCTGCCTTCATGCTGCCATCTTGACTCCTCCCTCCTTTAGCTATTTTAAAAAATAAGTTTCTATAATGTTAGAATTAATTATTCCAGTTTAGTCTTTTAATTATCTGGTCCTGAGGTTTTTTTTTTTCCTTAGGGAACTCATTTATGGATTGTTAAATTTCTTTTTCTAAGAGTTATGTAAGTATTCTATTTCTTATTCTATTCATTTGGGCAATTTATATTTTTTGCAAGTATTCAGCTATTTCATTCAGATTGTCAGTTTTATTCTTATAGTAGCATTTTTCTCATCAGCTATGAATCCACTTTATTTTTTGATACTGGTAATTTGGTTTAATTTTTTTAATCAAATTAGTCATTGTTTATCTATTTTTGTTATTTCCCCCCTCCCCAAATCAACTCCTAATTTTATTTATTAGTTGATTTTTTTGGTTTTCAAGTTTGTTAATCTCTCCTTTGATTTTTCAAGATTTCTACTCCTAGGAGTTTTCATTTAGAAATTTTTTTTTCAGGAGATGACCTGTGGATTATTTTGATTTCTACTTTGCCCTCTGGTTCTAAGATACCTGAGCAGTTTTATAATTTCTTGAAATATGATATCTAGGCTTTTTTCCCTCTTTGGATCATGGCTCAACAATTCTTACATTATCTCTACTTGATCTATTTTCTAGGTCAGCTGTTTTTCCTATATTTTACAGTTCCTTCCATTTTTCCAGGTTTTTTTTTTACTTAGTTTTATTATTTCCTGAAGTTGTGTGGAATCTTTACCTTCCAATTGAAATTGAATGCATTATAAGAGTAAAGAGAGTAAACATAAACCCCATCCTCCCCCCAGAAGATAAGAAACCTCAAGAATAGAGAGAAAGAAAAAATATATATATACTTCAGTCTGTGTTCAGATTCCAATGACTCTGTCTCTGGGGTGAGTTGTCTTCTTTATCAAAAGTCCACCAGAGAAGTTCCTTCAATATTTTTCCCACAGTTGCTATTACTAGCTGTACCTCTACTCTATTCCTTCCTGTTCTCATTTTTTCTGTTCTCTCTCTCTCTCTTTTCAATCTGGCCCTGTCCAAAAGTGTGTTGTATCTCTCCCTCAATCTTCCCTCTCTTCTATCACTTATTCCCCCCTTCCACTCCATCAAAACTTCTTTATGCTTTGGTACTTCAATATACATATCATCTCCTCAACTCTGGTCTCTCAGTTCATTGACTCTGTAGGTCATCTGGATCTTTAAAACCTTTACAACAGACCTTAGTATTCTTGTATATGTAAATTAAAACAACTGTGAAGGTACCACTCTCACACCTATTAGAATGGCTAAGATGACAAGAAGGGAAAACAATCAATGTTGGAGAGGTTGTGGGAGGATTGGGACATTAATGCATTGCTAGTGGAGTTGTGAGCTGATCCAACCATTATGGAGAGCAATATGGAACTGTGCCCAAAGAACAATAAAACTGGTCATAGTCTTTGATCCAGCAGGACTAATACTAGGCCTATATCCAGAAGAAATAAAAAAATGGGATATTCAAGTGCTCTAAAATATTCATAGCAGCTCTTTTTGTAGTGGCAAAGAATTAGAAATTGAGGGGTTACCCATCATTTGGGGAATGGCTGAACAAGTTGTGGTATATGAATGCTATGGAATGCTATCATTCTATAAGAAATCATGAATGCTCAGACTCTAGAGAAACATGGATCAAATTACAGCAACTGATGCTGAGCAAAGAGAGCAGAACCAAGAGAACATTATACACATTAACAACAACATTGTGGGATGGATACAGCTCTTCTCAGAAGTTCAGAGAGCTGGGACAGCTATGGGAGACCTGCCATGGACAATGCCATCCACATCCAGAGGAAGAAAAACAAAACAAAACCAAAAAATGGACAGAATTTGAATGAACACATTCACTTTTTAAATTTTTTTTTCTTATGCTTTTCTTTCCTCTCTCATGGTTTTCTTTCTTTCCCCTTCTTCCTAATTCCTCATACAGAAAATGACTAATTTGTAAACATGTTAAACACAAATGTATATCTACATTATTCACCAGACTGTTTGACTGAGAGAAGAGGTGGTGATGGAAAGGGATGGAAGAAAATTATGTAACTTAAAAATATGCATATGCATGTAGATGAATGTTGAAAAACTTTTGTAACATGTAATTAGAAAAATAAAATAAAATATCAATTGGAAAAGAAATATAAGCCTCACTATTGAATAGTTCCTAGTAAGGAAAACTTTAAGCAAAACCTGACTAATAAAGCAATCGTGTTGAACAGTGAACACAATGTTCTGTCCCCATACATACCCTCTTTCCCCAGCTTTACACTAAGAGAAGGGAAATAGGTTTTGGCATCTGTTTCTTGGGACCAAGATTGATTATGGCAATTCAGATGAGTTGGACAAGATTTTAGGGCCATCTGGTTTCCCATCTCACTATTGACTGAAACTGCTTGCTCTCTTCAAGACTACCAACAATCTCCTATTGCTAAATCCAGTTCCTTTTTCTTAGACCATATCCTTGACCTCTATACAGAATTTGATGCTCAACTTTAACAAAGTTGACAAATATGATACTCCTCTTTCTCCTGAACACTCCCTTCTGGGTTTTCAAGTCATTATTCTCTCTTGGTTCTCCTACCTATTTTATAACTTCTCAGTCTCCTCTGTAGATCATCAGCATGTTGGGCCCCAACCACAGCTTTCCCCCAAAACTCTGTACCAAGCTATCTCTTATTACTCATTCTTCTAATCCCTTTCTCCCTTTTTCATGATGGCCTCACCAGTTCCTGTGGGTTCAATGATTATCTCTTTGAATCAATCACAGGAGTTCCCTGTATTTTCTTCACAGCACAAGTGTCTTCCTCCATGAAAAGTGCCTTTCAGATGTGCCCGTGATGCCCAAACTCTCCTTGCCTCTGGTCAACTGATCGAGGGAACTAGATGCTTGTTGGAAGATTCCTCCATCTTCCATGACCTATAAAGAAGAGCCAATATACGTTTCCTTCCTTTCTTTCTCATGGCCTTCCAGACCAAAGCACAGAAGAGTTGATCTCTATATTGGGGAAAGAGTAAATTTTCCCTCTTGACCTGCAGAAATTAATGGTGGCTTAATGGAGAAGTACATGTCCGGTCATATGTCCTCAACCCGGTGACCTGAAGTTGCTATCACCCTTCACCTTTGTTCTTTCTTTTGCTGAATACAGATCTGAAACTAAAGTTCCTCTATAGAATTTTCCCTTCCCAAGCAGCCTGGACATGTATAGAATCCCTGTAGGAATGTATGGCAGAGGGAGATGTATATTTGCACATGTCCTCAGAGGGGAACCTCCTGCCTAAGACTGGATTTTGTTGGCCCTTCAGCTTAGTTTGTGGGTAATCCAAAATTTGGAAGATTCCAAGAATAAGAGTTAGGACTCTGGCCTCTGGAAAGGAGAAGATAGTCTCAACAGAATGTTTTTTGAAGAAAGAAGATCACCATCCTGATTCCTATAGCTGGAGAATTAGAGCCAGTCAGGAGAACTGGATCTTGCCAAACCTCCTCCCTATCATCAAGAGCTGCTCAGAGTACGGGTTGCCTAAAGAAAAAAAAAGATTGTTCTGCAATCCTCACAGAGAATGTTCTATTTTTATCCATATATTCCAGGGGGCTAATGTGTCCTTTCTATCTTGTTCTTTTGGGGGAATAGAAGATGGGTCCTGAAATAAAGCCTGCCTCATACTCAATATCTATATATTGTACAGTGGATATTTATGTAGGAACTGAGATATGTTACCCATAATTAGGGAAATCCAGACATAAGTCTGAGCTTTAATTTATTTTATTTATGCTTGAGCTTTATTTTGAATATTTATTTTAAATAAATAAGGTCTCTTCAATTTTTATATTTTTGGTGTGATATTTAATAACTCCTCAGCTAGAATTAGGAACACTGACCAATGAGTGTTTTTGTTTTTCTATGGCAAGAACCTTTTGAAGTCAGTGGCTTGGCTGTTTACTGTCTGCTCATTTAAGACAGGCCTTTTGCACATGCGTCAAAATGACCTTGACAAGACCACTCAGTTGATGGTTACAGTGCACCATCTGGTGGGCAAAATTATAAACCATTTTCTTTCATAAGTGAAAAGTGATGGTCAAGTGACACTACCTTTCTCTAGATTTGTAGAGATTGCAACTCCAAAGGGCTGGCCATATTGTTCGAATGTCAAATGTAAGCTTGCCAAAAAGTGTATTTTATGGAGAACACACTAGGCAAGAGTTCATAGGAGGGGTCAGAAGAAGTGATACAGAAACACCCTGGAATTGATTCTATAGCATGGGAGATACTGGCCCAGGACCACCCACCATGGTCTGCCCTTATCAGAGACAAGGCTATGTTCTATGAGCAAGGCAGAATTGAGGCAACTCAAAGGAAATGTGAGATGCCCAAGTTAAGAGTAACCACCCAGGTGTCCACATGGACTATTTGTACCTGATCTGTGGTACCTGATCAATCAAAAACTTAGAAACAGTGATGATGTTTTGATCCTCTTCAAAAACGAAGGACAAGTACCAACCAGATTTGTAGAAAGCAGGTTGTAAGCCATGGGGGCTGCTATCGATATTGAAACAGTTCAAGTATCAATCGGAATATCCACCAAATGCACACACCAATGGTTGTACCAATATCACATGTGAAGTTTCTATTCTGAGGTAGAGAAGTTATGGGGTTAGTAACATAATGATGAGTTAAATCTCCATTTAGTTTGCCCTGTATATTGTAGGGACCCATTAGGAATGCTGATTTTTGTTCAGAATAGTCTTGTTCTTCACTTGGAAATGAAAGCTCATTTTCCAACAAAACAGAAGTCCTCTCTGATTAGAAACTTCATGTCTTCTGTGCTCAACTAGGATCAGATCTCTTCTCTGAGGCAGGGAAACTTGTGTTCTTTCATCTATTTTCTGCTATTTCTAGTCATTTTAAATTTTTTGTTTTCTTAATTTTTTTAGGTTGAAATAGTCCCTTACAAAAACCAAGCTGGATGATAATCAATGGAAACTACAAAAAAACAGCATTTGGGGTTGAGCTTCATCTCTACATCTATTAGTTATGAAAACTTTGGTTTTTAACATGTGTTTAAAAATTAGATTTTTAGAGCAAAATACTGAAGGAAACTGTTGAGAGGCCCATGCCTGAACCTCCCCAGATGCCAGAAAACTATTTAGAATATATCAAAGAACCTTAGCCCAGTTTGATTTTTTTATGGCACAGTTGATATTTAGCTGGAAGAGATTATAGAGGGGTGAAAAGAGGAACCCCTATCAATTTAATGAGCTCTCCAATCAAATGGATAAGATTACAAGGGACGGACCTTTGTCTGAAAATATTTAAAAAGCACTTTCAGTGTAGGTAGGCATGTATCCTGGCACCTTGCCAAAGATACAAGGTGTGCCTCTGTGAATAGTGGATTCCTAGATATCAGGTACCCAGGTCAGAGACCAGTCCATGGATTGATGAGCTGCCCCCTCCTCCACCATGGTCTCTTCCTATTCCCTTAAGCCTTGTTTTTGAGTTCAGCAAAAGGGAAGATGGACAGATCTCTTCTTTCCCTCTCCAACCCTGGAGCAACTAAAGCTGACTTGCAGTAGCAGCACATGGAAGAGATACTTAGTGCATGGGACTGCTTTGATGATGGGAGGCAGTGCATAAATAATGTTCAAAAATCTCCATGAAGGAAGGGGGACGAGGATTTTTAATTACTTGGCATAATCCTCTAGATTCTGGTCTTTTTTTTTTAAACATAAAGATGATTGCCCTCTATATTTCCTTCAGGGAAACCTAGTCAATACCTATATCTAAGCTTTACTTTAAAGATTTCTCTATAGATTTCTCTAGTTCTCTAGGGGTAGAGAACCAGAGAACTAGCCTTGGAGTCAGAAAGACCAAGTCAAGTCCCATGTCACACATATCTCAAATATATAAGCTCTGGACTAGACCTTTTCCTGGGAGTCCAGGGTCATTGGGGGAGGGGGAAGGTTGGGAGAACAGGTTACACGTATACCTTCCCCTCAGTAAAATCTTAATTTTTGCTCAAGCAAAAGCTCTACAGTTCTTAAAAAAAACCAACAACAAAGTAATTGGGTTTAACAGTTAAGTGATTTGCTCAATCACAGCTAGGGATGATAATGATGACGATGTTTGTTCTTCTCAAAGAAGACCATGAGGTAAGGGAAGTGATGTATGGCAAACATATGAATTGTTTTTGAGTGAGGGGGTGCTGTGCTCCTTCGCTTTCTCAATTGGAGTCATCTGGGTCCAGTGGCCACAGCTAGTAAGGGTCAAGTGTCTGAGGCTGGATTTGAACTCAGATCCTCCTGACCTGAGTTTATGACCCAAGGTGAGTCCTCATTTCATTTTTGTTGAATTGAGAGAAATGGATTTGGCCAAGGCCATGCAGGTAGTACCTGGAAGAACCAATACTGGAAAGGACCCAGGTCTTTTGAGGTCACCCCCACCCTCTCCTCTGCAGCAAGCTCTACACAAAGGAACGGGGTCTGCAGCTGCAGAAAAATCAAGTTTATTTTTCATGTTTGGAGATCGTAGATAGAGAAAGTCACAGAGGTAGTGCTTCCAGGAGGGGAGGGGAGGCTGGGGGTCCTGCTGGGCTCTGCCTCAAGGGTGTTATAGAATGATGAGATTTACAAGTGGAAGAGACCTTCGAGTTTCATCCTATATGTTTTATAGAGAAGTGAATGGAGGTTCTGAGAAGAAAAATGCCAAAGTGCTCAAACTTGAATTCTGCCCTTCTGACTCCGAGTCCTGATTCTTTCCATCATAGTACATGCTGAGGACACACCCAGACACAGGCACAAACACACTCTCTCCCTTTGTATGTCTGTCTCTGTCTATGTCTCTGTCTCTCTGTCTCTTCACCAAGACCCTGAAACTCCTACACTCCCCCCATTCTCCCTGACACTGTCCCCCCAGTTACCTGTTCTTACTGAGGTCTCCTAGGCTGGGAGGGGCCTGGAGATCCCCTGGGAGCTGCCCTTGGTGGGGGTGGAGCTGGGAGAGAAAATGCAGGCTTTATTTTCAATGTGAATCCCAAGTCCCAACTAGAGAAAGGAGAATCCTCAGAGTCCCAGTTGTCGGGACAGAAGGGAGAACCTCCCCCTTTCAAGACAGGGCCAAGAATAGGAATCCCAGCAAATAGCAATTTGTTGGGTGTTCGTTGAGCTTCCTGAGGGGAGCATCCCAGGCAAGGGCCCTGGGAAGCCAGAGAGAGCCTTCATACCTGTATGGACATAAATGAGACCCAAGCCGGCAGTGAGGGCAGCCCCCAAGACGAAGGCAGACACGGCGATGGCCACAACTGGTGCTGGGTCCAAGCCCCCGCAGCCCAAGGCTTGTGGGTCTGGGTGGAGGGCCTGGCCCAGCCCAGCTTGTGGCTGACCTTGGGAGAAAAGGAGCAGGCAGGCTCTGAGCTGTGAGCCAGAAGCCAGAGATCTTGCCCCAGAAGTGCACTCTATTCTTTAGCCCAGGGGGTGCAGTCCCTAGTATTTTTCCCCTTGAGGCCCTGTCATCCAGGCCCCCCCCAGCTGCTGACTTGCTCGGGGATGCAGAAATAATCTTTCACCCCAAACCACCTTGAGGAAAGGGCTAAAGGATCTCACCAGAGGGAATGCGAAGGGCTTTGTGGAGGGGTTGGGGTACAGTGACAATGATGGGCTGGGACAAGGTGTGTAAATGAGGGCTTTCTCCAGTGATCTCTTCCCTGCTTCCGCTACCAGTGCAGGCTTCATCCTGGGAGAGACACTGAGACCCAGAGGGATTAAGGGCAATTGAGATTCCCCCTTTCACCATCCTCTCCTTCCCACCCTTGCCCCTCTGCTCCAGACCAACCCAAAGACCAAGACATCAGATGGCCCCTGAAACCCTCATCAACCCAAAACTTAAGCTCTCCCCTCCCTTGCTCCCTTCAAGAATTAGGGCACCCCCCACTCAAAAACCTCACAGACCCTTGGGGGCTGGTCGACACTGTGGGGGCCTCTCCGTGGGGCCCCCCGACGGCGGCAGAGTCCAAGTTGGCAGTGTAGGAACTGCACAGAAGCATTGAAGATGGGGCGCAGGCGGAAGCTGAGTCTGGTTTGAGGTAGGGACCCAGGGGGTGGGGGGTGGAAGGAGACAGAGGCCTCTGCTGGACAGCCACCCCTTAACAGCAGCAGAAGTGGGGAGACCTGGGTTGGGTCCGAGGAAGGCGACAAGGAGCATCGATGCAAAAAAAGGCCCCATCGTGAAGAGGGCTGAGCCAAGGAAGCCTGAGGGGTTGGAGAGGGCACAGGACGGGACCCTGGGAGCCAGCTGGGTTCCCAAGCTCCACTCCACAAGGGAGGCCCACTGACCCACCCAGCCCTTTTACCCAAATTCATACATCTACTGCTGGGGTTTTAGAAATAGAACCCAACTTCCTCGCCTATTTGAGAGCCAGAAGGGACCCAAGTGATTCCATCCAACCCCATTTTACAGATGGGGAAACTGGGGTCCAGGAGTTAAGCATTCTGGGCAAAGCCATACCAGGCAAGCAGGGGAGCCCTGTCTTAAATCCCTCTCCTCTGAACCCCTAGCATCTTCCAGGCTGCCCTTTTAGATGGGTTAACCAAAGCCCAGTGAAACAACCCACCAGTCACTATGGGCAAGGTGGAATATGAACCCAGGGCCTTGGAATCCAAATATAGCATTAAAACTCAACCAATTGACATCACATGAGCCCACCATCGTCCACTCCCATCAACAGGCCCCCTGGATCTGTTCCCAGCCCTCCCTCATCACCTCCACAAACACAGGGCTGTTGGCAGGCACCACACAGGGCCCTGGGAACCTCCGGAACGTGTCTGAGCTGGAGACAACCAAGCTGAAGGGTGGGCGCCGGGGTCGAGGGCTGGCCAGGGCAGGAGACAGGCAAGCTGGCCATAGAGAAAGGCTGCGTGATGCCGGGGAGGGGGACCCGCTGGAAGCTAGCTTCTCCAACACTGCCCCCCCCCAGATCCAGAGAAAGTGACCAAACCATTGAGGCAGAGTCCTCAATTGTAGTCACTTCCCGATCCCCCCCCCCCCAAGCCCCTCCAGGTTAAAAACCCAGCTCAGCGTGGAGTGAGGACTGTGGGGATCACATTAAGTAGAGGGGGGCAGACACAGGGCACAGAGGCAGGGGAGGGCTAGCCTAGTCGGGTGCATTCAGGTCAATCAAGGCTAGGCGTGATCGCTCTTGGACAAACCCTTTCCCTGCCTGGGACTCACTGCCCTCTAAAAAAAAAGAGGAAGATGATCCTGCTTAGGCGAGTTCCTGGGGCTCGGGAAGGGGGTGTTTGGTCACAGAGCAGACCTCCTCCCTCTCCAAGACAAACACCCCTACTCACGTTCATGACGGATTCTACCCCTCCCAGGGCTGTCCTGGGAGCAACCGAGAGAGGAAGACTCTGGTAGACCTGGGAGGGAAGGGGAGGTGAAGCTGTCCCCTTCTCAGAAAGTGACCAGTGAGTTTCCATTCTCCAGTTGTAGCGGTGGGCTCCCCAGGCCTCGCCCCACCCCGCTCCCGGCCTTACTAAGGCCCTCGGTCACAAAGACAAGATGGACAATGGGTTCTCCAGGGGTTGGGCTGCAAGCAGCACCGCCAGGAGGTGGGTCAGATGGGAAAGAACTTGAAGGGCAAGCCGAGTTCCAAGACTGAAGGTTAAGAGGTCTAGGCCTGCCAACCCTTGAAAGACTGAGCCCTGAGAGAGACAGGGCCAGGACCCAGACCTCCGGACCTCCGGACCACTACCCCTTGGTGCCTCCCCACTCTACCTGGGGGATGTGTGGGAGCCTGCAGGAGGAAGGAAAGGAAGAAGGCTGCCAGGCCCACCATCTTGCCTCTAAAGAGGGACCCCGGAAGTCCCTTGGAGACTGAGCTGGAGGGGAGAAGTTGGTCTCACTCTCTTGTGGCAGGAGTGCCACCCACCCTGTGCCAATGCTGCCCTGGAATGGGGGCAGAGGGGCTAGTCCTGGCACTGGCCACACAGGGCTTGTCCCCTCCCTCTGCTGATCCAGGCAGATGGGGTGGGTGGGAAGTCATCTGGTCAGGACCATCTCAAGGCCTTCAGACTTGGGTGAGTTTAAACCAGTGACACCTGAGCTGAGCATGAAGGTGCAGGGAGGAGCAGCTCAAGGCCCCAGTCCCCGTATTGGGAGAGATGGGATTAAGAGGAGTGTCACCTGAGCCACCCGAATCAGGAAGGTCAGACACCCAATCTTGGCCAGGGGAATGACTCAAGGCTGACCCATCCACCCTCATCCCCACGCCCAAGCCAACCCCAGAGGCAGGGGCAAGTGACTGGTGCTCTCCATCTCTCTCCTCTATTTCTCTTCTTACCAAGTCCTGAGAGTAAACTCTAGCCACCCTTCCCATGCTCCCCACCCCCCAAGCCCTTTTCTCCACTCTGGACACAGTTGAGAAAAAGGGATTTTTTTGGTGGTGGTTTTTATTATTATTATTATTTTTTATTTTCAAGCTTCTAAGAAGGGTTTACAAACAAGGGCATTCTGTTTTTGAAAAAGGGACAATGGGGCAATACTGCTGGCCCAGGTGCCCCCCAGTAGGCACCCACCCCCCAACCCCTAGAAGTAGGGAAGGGGCACACAAATTCTTCCACCACTGTCTTCAGTCACGAGGTACAAAGCTGAGCTGGGGGCCACACCTTTGGGGGTGGGGAGATCGAGGCCCCAGGTCCCCCTCGGTTCTCCCCCTCCCCCCCTCTCCCCCACACTGGCTCTCCTGGCCTCTCCCTGGAAACTGGCCAGGGTCCCAGAACAGGTCCTGAGAGGGAAGAGGGGATGGGGTGGCTCAGGCGTCTGGCTAACCCAGTCTGGGAATCAACTCGGGAAGCTCAGCTAGAGAAAAGGAAAGAGGGACAGGCCTAACAACCAGACCTCTGGGAAGGCCAGCTGGCGAGGGTGGGAAGGTGGCACATATCCTTTAACACTGAAATGAGGCTTGGGCCCAGGGAAGAGGAAAGAGCACACATGCTCACCAAACAGAAAAGAGTTAAAATAAAACTGGACAGTGAAAGTCATTTAAGCTGGCTCCAGAGCTTGGGGGGGGGGGGGGGGAGCTGGAGGTGGATACTGAGTACCCAAAAGGAGGGGAGGAGTATCTGGTTGCCCCTATCACAGAGGGGCCCCCAGACAACCTTCTGGGGGGGGGGGAGTGGAGAAGGGAATAATCCCCAATCCCTTTCTGTTGGCAGTGTGGCCAAGTACAGAGGGAGATGGTACCCATGATCTGCTGGGCAGAAAAAGAAGGGAACTCCTCTAATTTTAACATGCGACCTTCTGCAAATATATCAATGAGAACAGAGACTACAGAGACTACAGGGAGACAGATGCGAAAAAGCCTATATTGAGCCAGTGAAGTCCATCGAGCTGTGCTATCCTTACCTTTGGCCTCAGTTCCTTTGTCTGGGGGAAGGGGGGGGCCTTTCTGGGTCTGAGTGTGATTGTGAGAATGAGCGTGAGCGCGCGCGTGTGTGTGTGTGTGTGTGTGTGATTTTCCATTTGATCTGCATGCATCACCAAGAAAAAAAGAAATCCCTCTTCCTCCTCCTCCCTCCCTCCCTACCTGCCCACCACCTGAAGGCTCTGGAGAGGCCAAGGTCAGGGGCAAGGGGAGGCCAAAAACCACCTCTATTCACGCATCAAATGTAAATAATAATAATAATAATAACAATAACAATAATAATAATAATTAAGAAACAATGCAATAAAACTGCATTTGCCTTTTCTCTGGGGACCTGCCAAGGCAAGGGCCAAGGTGGGCCAGGCAGCCGTGGGGACCAATTATTCTCCTGTCTTCTTTGTCCAAGGGGACTAGATGCTCTCCAGGGTCCTGCCCTGTCTCCTTTGCTGGGGGGGAGGTGGGGTAAGACAGCCAGTCTCCTCATGCTAGCCCCAAAGGCAGAGGACACAGGCACTAGAGCTGGGTTTGCCCCTGAGTCTGGCACATGGAGGGCCCCACTCAAGGGATGAGTTGAAGGAAGCCCTGGGTGGCCTGCTGGGGCCAGGGACCTGTAGCCACTCTCTTCTCCTGCCCTGCACACTTCCTCTTCACCCTCAACTCTTACCCTTGTCTAACTCTCCTAAGGGCCTTAATTCACTTACATTTCTCTTCCACTCCCCCTCCTTCTCTGCCCCATTACACATGCTCAAACCATCTCTTCCAAGCTCTCCCTTCCTCCACCTCAAGCTCCCAGGGAAGGCCCTGGGGTCGTCCAGCTCTTCTGCCCTCAGTCCTTCGCCCTGACCTGACCTGACCTTCACTCCTCCTCCTTCCCTCCCTTCAAGGCCCTCTGGCCCACCTGCCAGTCCTGCTCCCATTCTTCTATGTCCCTGCTACACTAACGTCTACAGCATTCTGCCTGACACATGCCAAACCCCTGCCGCTGCCCACAGCTTCTCCAAACCCTGACCCCAGGAAGAGCAGGCATCGAAGATCTTCAACTCATCCCAGAGCTGGAAACCAGATCCCTCCATGTTTGGGACAAAACAACCCTTAGTGGCTCAGGGTTTGACGGTGAGAAGGCGCTAGGATCTGGCAAGTTCCTCATGAGCATACATGAGAGGGAGGAAGCAAGGGGGCGGTCCTACAACCCACTGCACCCCCAGGAGATGCCACACTCCTGTATCAGGACCCAAAGTCTTTGCCCTTTCTACCCTTTCTGCTGACAAAGTACAGATTTAAATGAATCCCCACCGCTTTGCCCACTGTTGAACCAATGCCACAAGCAGCCAAACACGACTTTGGTTAAAGTTTCTGAAGGTACCAACACCCCCATGTAAGAATCAACCCAACCCACCCCCACCCCCAACATATACCCCCAAATAAAATAAAATAAACTCCATAAAGGACCCCCTGAGATCAACAAGAGAAAAACTGACCCACTGAAGGCCACCTGACCACCCCCAGCTGGCCAGAGGGCTCCTCCCCTGCCCCCCCCAATATTCCCAGGGACAAAAACCTTGGGAGTGACCCCCATTGAGCAGCAAGCAACCCCTCCCAGGCCACCCTACCCCAGCCCTTGTGGCTTGCCAATTGAATCCTCAAGCCAGAAGAGTGGGCAGGAGAGAGGGCAAAGAGAATAAGGATTCAGGCAGCTCTCTCCCAGGCCTCCAGGAGCCCCCCAAGCCCAGAGGTTACAACTGAATAAATAGAGTCTAATGGTGGACCTGTCTTCCATCTTCTGTTCACAGTGTCAGGGGGAGGGGGGCATACAGCTCTCCCCCAGGAAAGGAGCCAGAGGCCCAATTGGTGCCAGTTTGTCCTCAGCTGAAAGGCAGGGGGTGGGGGCAGGCGGGTCTGGTGGGCCCCCACTGTGTCTTCAGCTCTCTGTGGCTGTCCATGTTTCCGTGCTCCCTCCCCAGCTCCATGTGACATCTGGCCCGCCAGCATGGGGGGAGGCGAGTGGAAGACTGGGAAGTCTCAGGGCTGAGGTGGCATAGCCCCTGCTGCAGCTGGAGTAGGGGGAGGAGCAGGCTGACTGGCCATTTGTCTTGCCCCCTTCTCCCCCAGCCCCTACTGACCCTCCCAGGCTGGTCACCACTTGGCTACCTGAAGAAAGGAAGGTGATGCTGGCTCAAGATGCCGCTAGTCCGGGGGGACTCTGTCTTCGCCATGACATCCTTGAACCAGGATGCTACATCCACCTCCAACATCTCATATCGTTTGATGAAGCTGTGTTCCTGCATGGGACAGGAAATTAGGGTCAGGCTTAAAAACTAGAGCTCCAAGACTCTCTCCTCTGCTTCCCCGAGGCCATGGAGAAGCTCAGGACCCCCACTCCCAGCCCCACAGAAACAGGCAATGTGTACTCACAAGTAGCTTATTGTACTTTGGTCTCTTCCTGTGATCTTTAGTAAGGCTGGGAAATAAGAACACAGATATGTGAGCATGTGACATGGGGGTCACTCCCCTCCTAAAGTGGGGTAGGTTAGAGGGGACAGGACAGACATGGTAGGGAGAATGGGGCGACTTGCTCAAGTCAGTCTAATCTGTCTTGCCCTTCCAAGAACTGAGGACTCCAAAAAGGCTGCCATCTTGGTGACCCAAGGCCTCTTCCCTCATTGGATCTCCAAGAGTTTTAAAGAAATGCCTGCTCATGTTTTCAGGAGAGTTGCTAACCTCCAATCCTGCTTACTAAAGCCTGGCTCATCTAAGCACAACTGAGGACTCCTGGAAGTGGTTTATTTACCCCAAGAATGGAAACCTTGCTAGGGGAAGAAGGAAACTCATCCCAGGATGGAAAGCCAAAAGGCCAGAGTTGGGTTTGGCAATGCACTTGGGATCTGAGATGGCTGAGAACCTGAGAACCATCCCACCCAAACCGGGTCAGGCCGGGGCAGGGGGGGGCTCTTCTCCTCTTCTCTCTCAGTATCCTGCCTTACACTGTCCTGTCTATTGAGACAACTCTTCAAAGTGCATCTATGGTCCTGACCAAGAACCACAAAGGACATCTCCAGATGCACATCGCCATGTTACCTTAAATTCAACTTGTCCAAAACAGAACTGTCCTCAGGCCAGATGCTGGTCTAATTTTGACCTTATCCATGAAACCTGCCTTTTCTCATGATAGAGGACCAACACCTAGGAGTCTACTTTGTAGTTCTCCCCTTTCCTTCTTTACTCTCACTGCCAACCTTCACAACCTCTCTAGTCCACCTCTGTCTGCCAACTCCCACACCCTCCCTGGACATCAGGGGTTAGAAGGATGCTCATAGGCCACATGGTCTAACCAGTACAAGAATCACTGCTCTCTTAGAGGTGACATGGAATTCTCTGGGAGGGGGATGGTTCACTACTCTTAGCAAGTGACAACTGCTGTCCCATCCCAGGTCCCCCTGTCAGAAGTCCCTTTTATTCAGAGCCAAATATTTCCAGTTCCTTCACTAGATTTTCATAGGATGTTTAGCTCAAGTTCTCTTATGACCCAGGTCACCTCTTGGGGAATGTTCTCAAGTCTGTATGGTCATCTTACAAACCAGCTGCTCCCTACTGACTACAATGCCCAGGGCAGAGATTCCCATCTCTCTTGGCACAATTCTAGCTCTGGCTCAGTCACACTTAGTCTGTGGTCCCCTAAAACCCTGAGATCTTTTTCACTTGAATTGGGTCTTGCTTCCCCCCATCCCCCCGCCACTTTGAGATAGGAGAAGTGATTTTGCAAACAACCCTGAATTGCTCCAGCCTGACAAGAGTCTTCTAAAGCTCAATTCAGTCAATCATCCTTCCAGCTTCATCTCATTTCCCAAATGTGCTGAACACCCCCCAAAACTCACCAATTCTCATTTCTGGGGCACTCCCTCCCTCCAAGACTAGCTCACCCCACTCATGACCACTCTTTAGGTTCTCTTATTTTCTCTCCCCATTTAAAACCATTATCTACAAGATCAAATCCCAGTTCCTAAGCCCTATGGTCAAGAACCTTTCCACCTTCTGCCTTATGGACAGTGCACCATAAGCACTATCCAAGTCAAACAGGCCTTTTCCTTGTCCACTTCCCCATCCCCCGTGGCAATACTTTCGAGGACTCACTCTTGCCAACAATACCCTCCCTCCTCTTCCTCCTCACATCCTGCCCTGAACACTGAGGTCAACGATATTTGCCTTCTTAAAAAAAGTTCCAGATTTTTAGACTCTGAAACCCAGAATCTCAAACTTAGACAGTGTCCCAAAAAGTATCAGTGCCATTTAGAACACCTTTGATTAAAGTTTTAATCAACTTCAAAACCACCCATGGACTTTGGGGATGCCCTAGATTCCAATGGGCAAGTTAGGCTCTTCTCCACCTAGACCATGGGCTCCAGGAGAGAGAGATCATGTCTTCACCCTTGGGGTATGCCCCACAGCGCTTAGAACAGACTCCTCTTACTCCTTCAGCTGCCTCTTACTCCACTCTGATCTCTAAACCACAGCAGCCACAGCTCTGGTCAAGGAAGAAGTTGAGAAGTAGGCACACAGGGAGTTGAGGGAAGAAATGGAGGGACCATTGAGGATCATGGATATAGGCAGAGGAAAGGACTCACCAGTCTTTAACAAAGGACTGAAAGTCCACCGAAAAGCCCATATTACTGGGTAGAAGGGGGGGCTCTTCCTGCAGGACCTTGGTGAGGACCTCAAAGTCAGTCTTGCAGTTCTTGTAGGGGAACTGCCCAGTTGCCAGCTCCACCTAGGTAAGAAGGGCTGAGAATGTGGTCATCTTCGCTGCTTCCTTTTCTATTTTTCTGTCCTCTCCCAACCCCCTGCCTGCCTCCCTTTTTCAAGAATTTCCAATCTCAAAGGTCATCCAAGTCCAACCTGATCCTGAACAAGACTTCCTTCTACTAGAAGTCTGACAAGGTGTCAGCTCATGACTGCTTGAAGCAGTCCATTCCATCTTTGGAGTTCTCTCCCAGGCTCAAATTCACATGAGGTTCTCAAGCCTATGGCTTTTCAGTCCCATACACATTTCATTTCTGCATCTCCAACCCCCAGCAGCTGCTGCTTTTTTGGCCTCCCTGTGCCCAGGGTGCTATTGGGCATCTGAACTAGGGCTGCTTGGCTCACCAGTGAGATTCCCAGGCTCCACACATCTGCTCGGATGTCATAATCAGGCTTGGTGGGATCTGGAGGGTCTATCCGCTCCGGCTGGTAAAAAGAAAGAGAGACAGAATTTCTTACAACAGCACTCGAATGTAAAGCAAATAGCCATGACACACCAGAAAGGGTTACCTGTAGGCCAGAGGACCAGCTATGGTCAGTAATACCCAAATCACTCTGGAATTTCACAATGTCCCTCCCATTTTTCCTCAATTCCCACCCCAGAAAGGACAATCAGTATATGTTGAATCTTTTTTTTTTTTATGGTTTTTGCAAGGCAAACAGGGTTAAGTGGCTTGCCCAAGGCCACACAGCTAGGTAATTATTAACTGTCTAAGACCGGATTTGAACCCAGGTACTCCTGACTCCAGGGCTGGTGCTTTATCCACTACACCACCTAGCCACCCCTAGTATATGCTGAATCTTAAAATTTTAAGTCTATGAAGATAATCTCCAGAGAGAAGGGACAATGTTCACAGCTGTTCTGATGTCTGAGCTGATCCCCTGCCCCAATAGGGACCCTTCGGCTTACCGCCATGTAAGCTGCACAGCCAGCACTTCTCGTTTTGGCCTTGGAGTCCACCAGACGGCCGCTGATACCAAAATCACAGAGTTTGATCTGGCCCCGCTCATCTAACAAGATGTTGGAGGGCTTCACATCTCTGTGGATCACACCATGCTTCTCCTTCAGGTAGTAGAGTGCCTTCACAATCTGCAACCACAGCCATGCACCGCACCGAGGACTTTTTTTACTGCTGGGTGGTGAGACAGCCCCAGCCACTCCAAGCTCCCTCACCTCCCTCAACTGTTCTGTTTAAAGGCTCTCCCCTTACAAGGTGTGCTTCTTATAGCCCCCACCATGGTCATGGAGCCCAGGAAGTGAGGTCTGCTTGACCCCTTTTCCTGAGCCTAAGCAGGAAGCAGAAGAGTATAAGGTTCAAGGTCACCTCTGCTCCTTCCAACACAGCCATGTCTGTAAACCAGGGACCATCTACAACCCAGCTCTGAGGGAAGGGGTCCCAATGGTGCCTCCAATCCACCTACTTACAGCCACAGTCATCTTGCCTAAGATCCGCTCTGGGATGGGCCCTTGAATTCTCTTCTTTAGCTTCTCAGCACAAGTGCCCATAAGCTCCATGGCAATGAAGACATCTGTCTGTGGAAGGAATGATGGGGAACTAGCTGGGTAGGAAGAAAGAACCCCTCCCTCACTCCCAGGCCCTTGTTTGTCCACAAGATGGCACATTTCCAGCCACAAGAATACAGAATATGGGGGGGGGGGACGACAAGCTAAAAAATTTCTAGAGGAAAAACAGACAAAATTTTTAGTGCCTTTTTAAATCTAAAGTTATCCCTTTAATATACAAACCACGAATTAATTCTGTAGAATTTGATTTATTCATAAAGATATTGGGGAGGGAGGGTGGCAAAAGAGTAGAGCACAGACAATGTATGGGGGAGGGTTTCTTCTAAGTCAGATTGCATTCTTTCTGAGCCCACCCCTATCACTCACATTGGTGATGAAGGTTCCAAAGCACTGAACAATGTAAGGGCAGTCATGGCTCTTGAGCACCACATCTAGATCCATAAGAATTCGTTTGTTTTCTTCCTTGTTTCCAGAGCGGCGCATTTGCTGCAGAAGACCAATGGAGTTGCAAAGGGGGTCAGAGCAGAAAGGAGAGCCTCACCTTAAAGGGGACATTATAACCCTCCCACCTAAAAGGCTCCGTCTCTAAGATGGACAGAGGGGCAGAGAGGAACAGGTTGGGAGGTCTGAGGAAGAAAGGAGGGTTGGGATGCCTCACCTTGACAGCAAGGATGTGACCTGTCTTCTTGAATCGCATCTTCCAGACCTGGCCACAGGTGCCACTGCCCATCTCACCTAGGTTTTCGAGGTCATTGATCTCAGCCTGATACCTCTGAGGAAGATGAGGAGCAGAGCAATTATTATTGCTCAACATTATTCCCACATCTGTCCTTCAACTTTTATCATCCCCTGCCCAGAAATCACCAGGATGATTTAGTTGATGATTAGTTGAGCCCCAAGGCTCACCTCACTAGCCATACACTTTACCCTTCTCCCCATTCAGGACCCTTTGCTGCTTCTGGGGCAACAGGCAAAAAAGGAGAATGGCTGGAGAACAGACACTGATTCTTACCTGGCCACCAATTGTCAGGTATCCTGTCTGTTTCATGATCTCCTGCAGCTTCTGGTCAATCTCTATGCTGGAGGGAGAGAGATCGGGGCTAGTGACCCTGAGACACTGGAAGCCTCAAGTCAACTCTTCCCGGAGGAGTGGCAAACTTCACTGACTCTTCTTACCCTAACAAAGATACCTGGATAGTCCTTTTCCTTATTCTTTCTATTCCAAAACTCCACCAACCCCTCTTCCCACCCTGTCAAATCCCAGGGCTTTCCCCAAAGTGATCCTTCTTCCCAAACATCATCAACAGCCCCCTCCAACTCTCCATATTCCCTCTCAGAGATTCCTAAACTTTAGGACACCTCTCAACTATCTCCTCACCTTTCCATGCTGCGTGGCATGAATAGTGGCGTGGGGAGCCCCAACATGTGCCGGGGCCGAGCTGGAGGGGTGGGCTGCTGAGGGGAGCTCTCGGAGGAAGGCGATCGGCTACCCCCATCATTGGCCAGAGGGAGCTGCAGAGCTGTGAGAAGACAAATGAGGAAAGGAACAGCCAGGGGTGGAAAGGGAAAAGGAGGTCAGTTTTCCAAGGACAATTCATGTTCCAGCATTCACAAGACCCTGCCCAAAGAACTCCATTACTAAGGAACCCAATCTGTTGCCTGGGAAAGGTCAAATCTAGCCCTCCAAGAGAGAATCTTGAAATTAATCTTCCACTTCCCCAAAGTGGCAGAACAGACTCAGGGTCTCAGTTACCCAGCTATAGGTCCAGATATCAGAGACCTTTAACTTCAGATCATCCCTTTCTACAATGAAGGGAGAGATCTCTCAATTCTAGACCTACCTGACTCACTTTCGGGGGAAATGAGATGACCCCACCCAACCCAAGTAGCTCCATCATTCAGTCCTGGCCAGCAGGAAAGATAACCCCAAAATCCTGCCCACCACTCAAGGAAATCACCTCCCAGGTTTGAGGGCAAAAGAAGCTGAAGACCATCTAAAAACTGAACAACCAGGGACAGCCCCCTTCCTCTCCCTCCCAATTTCCAACCAGGACACAGCTTGGCTTTCAATTACTTGCCAGCAGAGCTTAAAGTAATCAACAAGTATTGACTTGTACATGACTTTGGCCCCAAAGGAAGGGGCCAGTTTAATCTTCTTCCACTCCTCTGATTATAAAGGGAGAACTAAGAAGGGACAGGATACTTCAGGAGACTAGAACTCACACCAAATTAGAAATGTTCTCTCCAGCTCCAAAAGAAATAGGAGATCTTATGCTAAGCCAGGTACAACTGTGCTTGGACAGCAAAGGGGATAGAAGAGGGGAACACAGAGGACATGATTTTCTAACCCCCTCTAGGCCCTCCCAGGCTGCATTAGGAACATCATCCCAATTACTGGCAGATATCCCCACTTCAGCATCCTCATCCCTACCTCTCAGGACCTAAAAGAAAAATGCTGGGTCAAGAGAGAACCACAAAGCTCTTAACAGTAGAAGGAACCTGGGGGATTATTGCTAACCCCCTCATTTTACAGATGGAGAAAGTGAAGCCTAAAGAAGGCAAATCACTTATCCAAAACCATGCTGTTAAGTAGAACAGGACTGGGCCTATTGTCTGGGCCTCCAGAAACCTTCAGGACCCTTCAGGATAAGGCTCTTTCCTCAACTCAGTTTTTAGGAAACACAGCCCTAAATGTGTTTCACAGTTCCTGAAGCCTGGATTCTGGCCAGTGACTGCTCTTGGTTTGTATAGTATAGCCCTGTTAAGATTCTGGGAGGCTCCAAGCCTTGTGAGGGTGGGGGTGGCGTAAGGAACATGTGGAGCTCATTTGCAAAACTCAACATGTACCAGGATTTGCTAATCCAAGTTCATGCCCTCTCCTGAGAAGGCATAAGCAGAGAGGTCCAAAGGACAAACCAAGCATGAGCCCAGGACCCAGCTGTCCAATCCTCTGTCAGTCTTTCTGTCTATTATGATGATGTATGAGGGTGGACCTCCAGCGGGCCTTTTCCCAATGCCCACCCAGCCCCATAAGCAGAGGGAAAGATGGAAGCCAAGGGGTTGGAAGGGGCAGGTTTCCAGGAAGAAGTCAAAGGGAATTCAGGAGTCCAGCATCCTCTTCAGTGGGCTCCCTCTGAGAAGCAAGGTGGGGTGGAATGGGGAAGATCAGACCTCCTGAGAGCCTATCCAATTATATCACATCAAGCAGCCTGCATGCAGGAGAGTTGGCCCGACATGCAACTAAGAGCCCCGAGGAGGGGCAGGCATGCTGCAGGCAGGCAGGCAGGCAGCCACTCTGGGGAGGGATGGAGGATGGGGGGAGGAAAAAAGGAGGAAGAGGAGTAGGAACCCTGAAAAGAAAGACAGCTCTAAACATGTAAACATGAGAGTGTGAACAGCTCCTGAGGAGAGTAGGAGAGCCATGGAGAGAGACATGGAGGTTCAGGAGAGGAAAACCACAGCAGCAACCCAGGAGTCCTACTACTCCACAGACCAGGGTCACCAAGGGAGAGGATGGGAGCCAGGAAGGCTCAATACCCACCAGGAAAGGCTAAATAGAAGTGGAAAAGATAAGAGCTATAGATTAGGGAAATCAACCATTCAAAAGCTGCTCTACCTCCTCACTTTCCTTAGAAAATCTCCCAAGCTAGTCCTTCATCTTCAGCATTAACAGGTGGGAAGCCTGAAGGCAAATACTACTGGCTCTCCAGATGGAGGAAAGGGAGTCCATTCCACTTAGGAAGGCCCATAATCCTTTACAAAATGGGTGGGTCACAAAAATGACAGGATAAGGATTCCAAATGGGGCCTCTGGGTTCCAAGATATGGTGTCCCTTGGGAGTCCTCTGGGGAAAGCAGATGGTAGTTCTCTAGGATGTCTTTCAGTTCCAATTCTGTTAGGTGAGGCAGCTGGTCTGACTGGAGTGGTCCTATCCCATCTTCCAATTCTAAGGTTTTCTCAGGTAAAGTGGTTTCTCCTGCTTAACCAAGTATGAACTAAATTAAGGGGGAAAGGGTTTCTGCATTGAGGCATCTGGGGAGGTTTGGGCAAAGCACACTGCCTCAATGAATAAATGTTTCCTGAGCTGGATTCGATAAAAACAAAGCCCCTAAACAGAATAAGGAAAATCTCTTGGAAGGGTATTCTGAGGTTCTTTCAACTGCCACTACTCCTCCTCCCAGCTTAGGGATTTTTCTTGTGGTCACCATTTACTCATCTACCCTTTGTCCTGCTATTTTAGGACAAAGGCCAAGTACTTTCTTCCTTGGCCAATCTCTCCTCCTTCACGCCACCTTTGCTACTCTGCTCAAATCCCCTGACACCCTAGAGACTGGTCCATTCCTGCCTGGAACATTTGTTACTACATTAGCCTGGGGAATTAAAGCCCCCAAAGCTATCTAAATAAACATAAATATATCTAAATATAAAGTGAGAATAAGTGGCTCAAATCCTTGGGAAGCAAGATGAGAAGGAAAGAGGTTCAGATTATTATCCATAGTCAGAAAGGACCTGAGAGATCCTTTCCTCCAATCCCTCACATTCTGCTGTTCCCTAAAATCCGGAGAGGGAACAGGCTAAGGAGTAAGACACGTGAAGTGCACCTTCTGCCCTTTCAGGCTCACTCTGTATCCTAAGTCAGGGAGCGAGGGATGAGATAAATGGCTAAGGGGTGGACTATTGCCACAGCTATCACTG
The DNA here is from genome assembly GCF_037893015.1 of Macrotis lagotis. Classification (NCBI taxonomy): domain Eukaryota; kingdom Metazoa; phylum Chordata; class Mammalia; order Peramelemorphia; family Peramelidae; genus Macrotis; species Macrotis lagotis. The sequence goes on from NC_133666.1 coordinate 654,808,077, forward strand.
AACTTTCCAAATGAAGTGAATCCAAGAGTAGGAGTAGGGGGCCTGAGAAGTACTTAGATTGTCTAATTCATCTCCTGCCTGTCCTTGGAAAAAAACAACACTGGCACAGACTAAGCCCAGCCTGCTGAGTCTGGCAAGGGCCAGCTAGAGAAAAGCTCAAATGGCTAGAGAACTTGAAACAAGATTCCCACCAACTTCTTCAAAATGGTTTTACTGATCCCACCAAACAGGGAAAAAAGGTTTCCTGTTAACTAAATATGACTTTTAGTTCAAGAAAATGGCCATACTAATATATGGGAACTTGCTTACCTCCTCACTCTTACCCTCCCCACATCCAAACTGCTAAGACTTACTCTCTCTTTCCAACACTCTCCTCTAACATTGCTGTCATCCTATTACAGGTCCCTCCTCACTTCTTGCCCCAACTCTTCCCATCATCTGCTGGTTGGTTTTCCCGCCTCAAGTCTCTCCTCACTCCAAACCATTCAGCTGACAAATTGATTTTCCTAAAGTGAAGGGCTGGACATGCCACATTAATCAATAAGACTCCAGTGCCTTCCTACTGCCCTCAGAATAAACTATAAGCTGGCTTTCAATGACCTTTGCAAAACATTTTACAAATATCTTTTTATTCTCATAATAACCCTGGAAGGTAGGTGCTATCATCATCATCATCATCATCATCATCATCATCATCATCATCCCCATTGTACAGATGAAGATAATGAGGCAGAAAAGTTAGATGACTTGCCCAGTGTCACAGAGCTCTAAGTGGCTAAGGTTGGATTTGATCTGGGTCTAGTGCTCTACCATGCATGGTGTCACCCAGCTGCCATGTTTTTTTCCCTCACTTCTGCCTAATTGATTTCTTCAAGGCTTAGCTTGAATCCCCACATTCTCCAAGAGACCTTTCCCTGTCCTCATTTTCCCTGAGAGTATTTCTAACTCATCCTGCACATATCCTTTATCCATAACTATGTACAAACAAATCTCACTCACATGCTGTTTCCCCCATCAGACTGTGAGAGCTCCTTGAGGGCAAAACCCATCAGTAATAAATGTTTGTTGACCACACAAAGGATGTGGGGTGAGGGTTAGAGAGGAAAATCCTGTCTGGCTATTCTGATCCATCTCTGTCAACTGAATAGAAAATGGACCCTGGGGGCAGAATGGCAGGATGGGCTAGCTGGTCAACTGGGTCAGTGGAAGACAGACAAAATAGCACAACAGGTATCATGTATTTCAGGATGAAACAGGACTGTAATCCCTGAGCCTAGGTAGCATAGAACAGCAGAGATGCTCCCTCAATTCAGATGGAGGCCCGGGGGCAAGAGCAAGGAAAACTGAGGAACGAAGACCTACTCCTGGTCAGTGCTGACTCAAGGAAAAAACCTGAACGGTTGAAGGCTAGATAAGGGGCAGGAATGGAATAATTAAGATACTAATTCTCTGGGTCTCCTGGGTTTAACCTCAATTATTATTTGGGCTAAGGCCCCAAGAGCATTAAGTAGTAGAAACAGGTATATGAGGTGGAGTTCAAAACTAATCAGGAATGGATGTTAAGAGAGGAAACAATCAGAAAACACACACACACACACACCCCAATTAGATAAAGCCGATAGGTAAGAGGCACACACAACATGCCACACCACAGCCAAAGAACAAGACATACATATTTCTTTGGCTACAAAGAGATCCATCCACACATCCACACCTGCACTCAGACAAAAAAGTCAAAGGCTGAAAGAGACTACACATCAATCTACAAAGAGAGACATGGTGAGCAGAACAAAGAGGCAGAGAGAGAACCGAGAACGGGTAGACACACTGGCTCAGGTAGAGAAAGAGAAAGCTAGTCAGACAAGGATAACTGAACACATAGCAGTTCTATGCGGGCTGAAGGCAGCAAGTTAAATCAACGATGCAGAAGTCCAAGCGGTGATGATAAAAAGGCTGGTACCTGCTCGTTGGGACGGGGCAGGAGCAGGACTTAGAGTGATCACAATAACTGGATGGGGAAAAGGAAGAAAAAAAAACAACACCACAATAAATAATAGAAACTACCAATTGATCCAAAGAAAAAGAAATAAAATCAAAACAAAGAAGAAAGGGGAAGGGGAGGCATCAAATCAATTTGAGGGGAAGAGATGAGGAGAAAACCAACAGAGATGGGAGAATGGGATGGAACCAACAATGAATGCAGACACTTGATGGGGCACTTCCTCCCCCTCCCCAATAGTCCTCTCTTTCTGATTAAGGGGGCTGGTCCCATCCTGCACCAAACCCAATCCAGTGCCAATTTTACTTCCCGGCTGGTCCTGGCACAGGCAAATACTCTAAGTGACCCAGGGCGGATGGCATTACTCGACCACCTGGCGGTGCCCCTGGTCTCCCGCCCCTACACCCAACAGAGCAGTGGCCCTAGGGGGTCCCAATCAGAAGGGGGAGGGGGCCAGGTCCCCGGGTGCGGGGGAAGGAACCAGGGGCTTCCAAGCTCTGCCCTGGGGGGGCCTCCTCTCCAGCCGAGGGTCCTGGGGAAAGGCAACGCTGCGCCCCCTCCTCGGAGGCTACGAGCCACCTCCGTCCAGGGTCTGGGGGCTGCCAAGGCCGGGAGGGGGGTGGGGGAGGCTGAGTGTCCTACTGCCCCCCCAAGGAGGCTGGGGAAGGAGGGAGACCAAAGCGGGGGGCCCGGGAGGACTCGGGGAGCTCCTCGCCCCCCTTCTGGGTCAGGAAGGAGGGGACCGGAAGTCTCCCCCCTCCCCGGGCCTGGAGCACCGCCCCGGGTCAGGGTGACCCTCTCTCCCCGTGGCGGGGGGGGGAGGGGGAGTCTCGGGAGGGGGAAAGCCGAGGGGTTCCGGAAGCCGAGGGCGGGGCCTGCGGGCCAGGGGCGGGGCCTCCGCCCGAAGCCCCGCCCCTCCCCTCCCCCCTGTTCCCCTCCCCCCCCGCAGACTTCCTTACTGGGCCTGGACCGCTGGGGGCTGATCTCCAGGTTGAGGTCGATCCTCCGCCGGGCCTCGCGGTTCTCCTGCTTCAGCTTCGCCTCCAGGCGGGAGAGCTTCTGCTCCAGGGAGGACGCCGCCATCTTCCCCGCCGCCGCCGCCGCGTACCTCCCGCCCGTCCGACCCTCAGACAAACACCGCACTGCGCTTGCGCGCCGCTGACCCCACCAGGCCGCCGTCCCGCCCCGCAGTGCGCATGTCTGTATCTGTCACCGCCCGCCCTTCCCCTTCGGAGCGCACTGCACCTGCGCTCTGGCCTCTGCTCCCGCCTCCGCCCCCGCTCCCAGGGCCCCCAAGGCCAACGGTGCGCAAGCGTGGCAGGAAGGCCCGCGCCACCAATGGGGCGCCTCCGGCCACGGAGAGGACTCCGCACTGCGCCTGCGCGGGGACGCCCGCGGCCTCCCGAGGAAGAACCTTGCAGCTACGGGGACAGCTTTCTGGCCCGGGCGGGGAGGGAGCGCTGGGCGCAAGCGCGCGCCAGCCCCGCCGAGGGGGCGGGGACTCCGGGGCGCCTGCGCGCTGGGGGCGGCGCCGGCTCCTTCCGGCCGTGCCCGGCCGCTGCTCGGCGGCGCGCGGGCTCCTCCCGGGACGCACCCCCGGCGGCGGCTTGTTGCCCTCCATCCCCGGAGCCCCCTCCCCGCGGGCAGCCCGAGGGGCCGCGGCGCCCCCCAGGACCCTGGCTGAAAGCGGCAGACCGCTGGAGCCCAAGATAACGGCCGAGCCAGAAAAGCCGAACCCCGGGTCTGTCAATGACCGGCGGAGGTCAGGCCTGCAAAGGGAGCTTTCTTAGCCTCATCCTAATTTAAGGAAAAAAGGAAAGGCCCCCTAAAAATTTGAGGTGACACCGCTGAATTGGGACTAGAAGGGACCTGAAATGTGAAATGACTCGAGCAGGTTTCTTTTTCGGCAGGCTCTGAAAGAGTTAATACAGCCCCACTACTGGGATTTTTTTTCAAGAGCCACTGCAAGCAGTACCAGATCTTAAACTAAATTATAATTATAGTAATTATGTTTACAAATGTTTATTTACTTTGAACTGGAAATTGGGAGAATGCCTATTTGGGGAATGGCTAAACAAGTTGTGTAGATTTGTGATGCAATACTATGGTACTGTAAACATAAAACATAGAGTGACTACAGAGTGCTGACAAATAAATAGAAAAATAGAGCAGTAGACATGTGATGCACAGTAATGGTTATACTGATAAAGATTTAAGCTTTGGGGATAAAAATTTCATTGGGAAAACTAGAAGACAGTCCAGCAGCAACTGGGGATGAATTTCCACCATTTACCAAGGTGAATATCAAAATGAATACATGACTTAGATATATGATACCAAGTAAATTGGAACATGGAGCATAGTACCCATCAATGAATGGATTGAAGAATTCATGAATAAACTAGCTTTGTGATATATAAAACAGAAGATTTTGATTACATTAAAAGGTTGTACAAATAAAACCAATATAGCCAAGATTAGAAGGAAAGCAGAAAATTAATTTTACATTTTATCAGATAAAGATCTCATCTCAAATATATAGAGAACTTAGTGAAATTGTAGGAATATGAGTTCTTGTATGTCCCTCATTCTCAAGGACCATGACATCAGGGAGGTGATGCCATGACAAGCACACAAAATGAATTTGAGTGAGGGAAGGGCTGTGCTAAGTCACCACCTCACTTTCTCCTCCAGAGTCACCTGATCCAGCCATCAGATATGATTCAGGATGACTGGACATGACCTTGAATGTGAGGCAATCAGGGTTAAGTGACTTGCCCAAGGTCACACAGTCAAGTATCTGAGACTGGATTTGAACTCTAGTCCTTCTGACTCCAAGGCCAGCACTCTATCCATTGTGCCACCCTCAGTTTAATAATCAAGAATATGGACAGGCTGTTTTTGTTGTGCGTTTTTGAGGGGTTTTTTTTTTAAGCAATTGGGTAATCTAATGAGATTAGATTTGAATTCAGTTCCTTCTAATTCCAGGATTGGTGCTCTATCCACTTCACCATGCTGCCCCAACAGGTTGTTTATATAGTCCTATTAAGAAAATCTAAATCATTTTGAATGGAGAAATTGAAATAAAAACTTTGAATCAACATCTCACAATTATCAGATTGGCTAAAGTGACATGCTGGGTGAAATGTGGAAAATTGGGACAGTTAATACGCTGCTGGTGGAACTGGGAACTGATCCACCCATTTTGAAGATTAATCTGGAATTATGCCCAAAGAATTAGAAAACTATTTGACCCAGCAATACCACTATTAGGTCTGTTTTCCAAGGTGACCTATATGTTCTAAGATATTTATAGCAAAGATCTCAAACTTTCCTTTTACTATTGATCCAATATTGATCCAGGCAAGCAACCTAAGTGTCATACTTGACCCCCTCTTTATCTCCCCCCCCCATATCCAATCTATTACCAAAGACTTTACAGCATCTCTCAGACAAATCTCTTTTGATTTTCTGATACTGCAATGACCTCGTCATTTTGCCTGCCAGTTGCTAAAGTGATTTTCCTAAAGTTGAGGTCCCAGTATGTCACACACACCAACCCCAACTCAGGAATTCCAGGGGTTCTCCTTACCAATATTTGGTCTGGAACCAAATACAAAATCCACAGTTTGGTATTAAACCCTCAATTACCTAGCCCCCCCAATACACATTTCCAATTTTCTTATACCTTATATTCTCCCAACATGGATCTGGTGACACTAGCCTCCTTGCTATTCCTTAAGACACTCCATATTTTAACTCCAGGCATTTTTCTACCTATCCCCAATGTTTATTATGCTTTCTCCTCACTCTCCTCTCCCAGACATCTTAAAAACATTTTAAAAACTAATTTAGATCTTGGGGTTCATTCCTGCAAATGACAGTTCTGTTGTCAGAAGTGGAATTTACTTGGTGGTTACCCCAAATAGACCTGGAAACATTCTGAGAGCATAGAAGTTAAGTCTGATTTTAGGATTGAGAACGAACAGGGGGGCAGCTAGGTGGCGCAGTGGATAGAGTACCGTCCCTGGAGTCAGGAGTACCTGAGCTCAAATCCGGCCTCAAACACTTAATAATTACCTAGCTGTGTGGCCTTGGGCAAGCCACTTAACCCCATTGCCTTGCAAAAATATTAAAAAAAAAAAAATGAACAGGATTCATCCAACACTGGACCAAATAAAACATAGCAAGTCCCTTCAAGTTCAGGTCAAACACAGTCCAGGCCCTGACTCCAGGTGCCCAGAAAATTAAAGGACTTTGTGCTTTGGATTTAGTCCAGGATAAAAATTCAGATGAGATTAGAATTGATCCAGTCTACTGTCATCTCAAAATGAATAATCTTGGCTTGATTAGCCAAGGGCTTGGAATTCAGCTGCTAAGAAAAAAAAAATCTGTTAAGCTTAAATTGGTAGTGTTGCCTTTTTTAAAACTTCTCTTCCTGTCTTTCTTCATCACCCTCCTATATACCTAGTCTATGACTGTCCAGTAGCTGCCTTGATATCATGGTGAACATGGAGTTATGATTCAGGCCCCAAAATTAAGGACCATCACCAGATCAACTTTGAGCCTGCTATGAAGAGATTGGGACCATTTTATCAAATATGTCTTGTCCTGATTAGCTGATTGTAAAGACCCTAGATTAGTGAAGGAGTCATGTTTGGGAAACAGTGAGATGAGCTTTTTTTTTTAAATGGGCTTCCACATCACAAGTTATCTAATGCACGAAGGTCTTTTTACCTTGGAGAACTTAGTAAGGTAAAATTTCTTGGGACTGTAGTTTAATATTGTTCTGTGTTTTGATTTCAGGTATACCTGTCTGAATTATCATTAAGCCAATAGTCCACTGCTCAAAGGGCATACAGGGTCTGAGAACTGCTGCATGTGAATGCCTGTGTCTGGAAAAGCTGAAGAGACAACCATGTGTAGACAAAGTAGGAGTCTATTGACTCAGTATCTCCATTGTGCTATTTACTTTTTGAACAAGAAGTTTCCCTACTTGGTTAATTCTGAACTTGGTTATTATACCCTATGAATAATATGGAACTTTGCCACATGATTGACTGTTAATTGTGACATTTTGTTGTTCAGTCATTTTTCATTTCCTCATTTGGGATCTTCTTGACAAAGATACTGGAATGGGTTGCCATTCCCTTCTCCAAATTTTGACATTTACTTGAAATCAGAGATTAGGGACTCTGTCCCCTGTTTTGCTAATGCCAGGTTAGTTTGTGCTCTTGAAGGGACAACCTTGTCCCTCTTTTTCCCTTCCATAGCAAATTTCTATAATCAGGATAGGTGAATTATAAAATCTTTTGCTATTGTAATACTAAAATATCTCCAAATTATTATATTAGGATGCAAGTATGAAAAATATTACTGTTTTTAATCTGAATTTGTGTTGAACTCCATATCCTGAGCAGCTAAGTAAATAAGTTTTTGGGTTTTTGTTTTTTAGGTTTTTGCAAGGCAAATGGGGTTAAGTGTCTTGTCCAAGGCCACACAGCTAGGTAATTATTAAGTGTCTGAGACAGGATTTGAACCCAGGTACTCCTGAATCCAGGGCCGGTGCTTTATCCACTGCACCACCTAACCACCCCTGGTAAATAAGTTCTTAACTTTGTCATCTTCTTACTAAAATATGTGATGTGTGTATATTCATATATGTATATGTGTACATATAAACACTATCTTATAAAATTAAATTCTTAAAGTATTTATTACATTATGCTTATATTTATGTGTCTATACACACATTAAAGAAGAGGGAGATAGATAAAAAAGTAAGAGTTTTAAATTTATTGAAGCAGTTAACTTCACTTTGAGAAACCAAGAGAGATAGATATATATGATTAACTACCAAATGACATGTGTGTGTGTGTGTGTGTGTGTGTGTATGTATGTACACAGGCTTTGAGAATGCTTTAGTAATAAGCAAAACAGGATTGAGGATTTTGCTTTGAAAATTATAAAGAAAAATCATGGGGTTTTTTTTCCAGGTTTGAAGTGTCTTTTTGATAACATTAAGAAACAGGTTTATTTATAAATTTGGGTTCAAGATAGAGAAAATGAAATTCTCTACTTTCAGGTACATTATGGGCTTTTTTTTTTTGCAAGGCAATGGGGTTAAGTGGCTTGCCCAAGGCTACACAGCTAGGTAATTATTAAGTGTCTGAGGCCAATTTGAACTCAAGTACTCCTGACTCCAGGGCCACTGCTCTATCCACTGCACCACCTAGCTTCCGATATTATGGGCTTTTAATTTGACATTAATTTGACATGTTGTTAATAGGATCAGCTCCATAAGGTTTGAACTGGTTTTCATCATATGAATTAAATACTGGGAAACTAAATTTACAGGAATGTGTTAAGTCCTTGTTACTAGCATATTGTAGCCACATTATAAGGAATCTGCAAGGGACTTGGAGCCAAAGAAGCTACTTTGCTAAAGGAACACTTCCAGAACTGCCCTAAGAATGAAACCTATTCCAGAATTTCCGAGGGAAGATGTTGTCAGGTATTAGATGACTACAAGAGATGTCTGAGATTCAAGGTGAAAAATTCTGATTAATGGATATTGGGAGTGGGTTACTAGGAACAAGGAGTCTTGAAATTATTTACTATTAATGATCATTACTGGATTACTTTGGTTTTAATGATTCATAGCATTTATATTTGCTGCAAAAGGAATATGCCTAAATTCCTTTTAATTATTATCTGAGGATTAGGGCCATTACAACTTTTCTTCTGTTTTTATTAACCTCATCTGATACAAACTGTCTTAGGGAACAATATTTTTAACTATTTTACATGAATCAGGTAAAAACCAAGGGAATGTTTGAGTTCCCTAAAATGATCTAGTTATTCTCCTAGCTAACTGTATAAGGAAGGTTTTCCCTAACCCTCTTTTGTTATATAAATCTTCTCTCTAAATCCTTTGTGAATCCTCTAAATGTAGTTTAATTTATAACATGACTTAATTTACCAATGGAGTCTGTCTCCTTCAGGAATGTATGGAATTATGACTGCTTTACTAAGTTTGTTCAACTTTTATGACATTGAAGGAATCATGGGATTATGAGTTTTGTGATATGTAGTTACAATGTGCTTGTTTTTTGTTGTAAGCTTAAATCTAACAGCCCTAGGACTCGATTTGATCTCCCTGTGAGACATTGGGAAAAGCTTGTCACCAATTTGGCCCTCCCCGCCTCATTTAAGGAATTCTAAAAAGTTCTAATGAGCTAGGTAGTGAGGAGGATACCACTAAATTGGGTTTTCATGAACTCCCTTTGAAATCATAATCCAGGGCCAGGTAGGTGGCACTAGCCCTAGAGTGAGGAAGATCAGAGTTCAAATCCAGTCACAAACTCTTATCAGCTGTGTGACCCTGGGCAAGCCACTTAATCCCAATTACCTCCAAAAGAAATAAATTATAACCCAGTCTTTTGCTTCTGTAATTATGCTTCTACCAGTAAGAGAATATTGGGCTTTGATAACCCAAGAGAGGAAATTATGGAAAATTCTCTATTATGTTGTTTAGAAATCATTATTATACTGTTTAAGTTTAACTTTTTGTGACTAGAGATTGTTTGAAACCAGTAACTTTCCAGGAAAGTCAAAAGTGACTGTAAGGAATTTTTATTTCCCCCATTTCTTAGATGTACCTAAGACATTTATATTTTGAATCCACTCAGATCTTGTTTTGGCACTACCCAAGCTGTGTTTTTATTTTACCCACATTTTACTGAAAGTTTACTGTTAATCATTGCAATCTACCTTACTTTCAAGTTGGTGGGTTTGTGGGTGGGTCATCCTTATTTAAACCCCATTATACAGCTGTAAACCTTGCAGAGCTTAGTCAAAATAGAGCCACACCCTTTCCTGTTCTCTCTTATCTACCAAATGACCAAATAAATTTCTAAGACTATTTCAGATTGGAAGTTTGTTCTTGCTATGCCAATCTCCACCTCCTGGTTTCTATAGTTCCCTTCAGATCCCAGTTAAAATCCTACCTTCTAGAAGAAGCCTTTTGCAACCCTTCTTAATTCCAGTGCCTCCCCTCAATTGATTATTTCCTATTTAACCCATATATAGCTTGTTTGGGTCTCTTGGACTGTGAGCTCCTCAGGGACTGTCCTTTACCTTTCTCTATTTTCAGCAGTTAAGTTAGCACAGCCTGGCCTTAGTAACTGAAAGCAAGGCTTGGTGAAAATGCTAACAGTGACCCTTCTCCCCCCCCCCCCCCACTTCCCTGCCCCCTCCCATCCTTCACCTCACAGAAAGATCTTAATTATGGACCTTGGGAAGGAGAGGGAGATTGCTTTGATCCATGAGGCTGATCATTGACCAGTGGCCATGCTGATGAGTGAACAAAGGAAATTGTGTAATGAATGAAGGAAAATTTAAAAAGAGATAAAGGAAGAGGGGGAGGAAACATAGAAGGAATCCACAGGAATTACAGGAGTATTGATTTAGAGCTGGAAGGAACTTTCAATGTCATCTAGTCCACCCCTTCCTTTTCAGTTTAAGAAACTGAAACACAAAGAGGCCATGTCCTGTCAAAGGTTTCATATAGTATTAAAAGTCAGGTCCTACAATTTTAATCATGCATTTTTTCCAAAGTTACCAATGAGAAGAGAGAGAGCGGAAAAGTAAGAAGATGACCTTGAGGCAAGGGCATGGTAAATTCCATCTTCTGGCACAAGAGATTACTGCCTGTGATATTTGGCTTCACTTAATAAAGCTTATCATCACAGGGTTTGTTTTGGGAGGTTTTTATTGGGGGGGGGGGCTACTATCTCCCAACGTATGCACATATTTAGTTTTGAAGTTCACTGAATCCCAAATGTCTATCCTAGCTGTTGTCTAGTCACATCTCCTGCATAGAGTTTTCCTCAGGACTGGATAAGACACAGAGATCATTGCCTGAAATTAGGAATGTGGCTCTATCTCAATCAGGAAAAAATGGGGAAATTGAGTCACAAGAACAAGGTTACATTTAATTCTGGACCTCAAAATCATTTTGTAGGAGACAATAGGAATTAAAAATTTTGTTTTGCAGAGCAATTTATATATGTTAATTCAATTAGAATCCAGAACATAGAGCTGGTTCTTAGAGACTGGCTAATTCAACTCTCAATTTCTAACTTTGAAAGGATAAGTGATTTGCTCAAGATATCACAAGATAATAATCAGAAGAGAGAGAATTTTTACTTGTCTGCCTCCAGATCATCCCTTTATTTCCTTCTTTTTCCTCTTCTAAATAAGTGGAAAGAGTTGGATTTGCAATCAGAGATCCTAGGTTCAAATTCCAACTTACTATATGTTCGATCTTAGACAACTCACTAACCTCTTTGGTCCTCAGTTTCCTCAGCTGAAAAATAAGGAAACGGTACCAACATGACCTTGAGGTTCTCTTTCAGCTCTAAATCTGATAGTGTTAAGTACTGTACTTCACATTTTTGACACATCCAAAGAAGGCAATTAGGTTTTAGAGGAATCATGATGCATCGATGTGCCAAAGGAAATAAACTAATTGCTCTTTAAATAAATGATCGATGTTCTGTAGAAGGTTTATACTTATTCTACTTGAGTTCCAAAAGAAAAATTAGAGCAAATTAGTAGAAGTCACTGTGACAGGGAAGCAGATTTCTAACAATTTTCTGACAATTAAAATTGCCCCCTTTCCCCGCCCCCCCCCATTGGACATGGTTGCCTCAGGAGGTCTGGGGGGGAGAAAACAATAGAGGCTTAGCTGGGCAACACCAGAAATTAATGTGGCAATCATTGTCTTTGACATTTATTAAGCATGTGCTTTGTTCTGAACAAGCCTACAAAAGATACGATTATCCCTTCCATATCAAAAGGAGTTAGGGCATGGCGCCCCCAGGTGGAAAATCTGAGTAACATATTTTGGCCCTCCCTTTGTGAAGTTTTAATTTTTTTCCCTTTTATTTAGAGTATCTTATTGCAAAATTTGGGTTAAGTATTTGGTCATAGTCTCTGTGTCATCTTCTGGCCCTCTCATGTCATCTGTGGCTTCTGTAAAACTCCCCCAAAATTCCCCATTTCATTTCTTATCCCAATCCTTGATTTATTGAAATTGCGATAGGGTAAGTCATGATGTGGAAGAGACAACTGTACTATTTTCAAGAAGCGTCCATCTTCTCAACTTTAAAAAAAACCTCAGTTTTCCAAATTCTTGTTCAAAAAGTATTTATAACAAATAGATTTATAAATAAGGAATTGGATTCAGGATTTTGGAAACAGTCCCTAACCTCTTAGGAATGCCAGATACTGAGGTGGGAGAGTATTCAAATCACCCTTGAGAATGACTTTTCACTCTTTCCACAACAACCTCCTTCTTTTTTCTCATGGTCTAAGGCACTAAATAGACAATTCAGTGAATAAGGATAAAGGGAGGATACGAACCTTAACTAAACTGGGTTGACTCCAACCTCAGACTGGAAAGAGAAAACCAGCCAAAAGAGACAGGTGTGGCTGTCTCTGAATTCCAGGATTAAACTAATCCCACCATGAAGAACCCCACCCTTATTCCACAGGCCTAGGACTACTTCCCTAACCTGTCTAAGGGCTTCCCTCACACCCCACCTTCCTCTTGATTTTTGCCTTTTCTCCTTATGGTGTGTGTGTGTCCCCTTCCCCAGTTTTAAACTCTCCAAGTGAGGTTTCCCAAACTGATGAAATTCCTAGGGACCCTTTTTTACTCCTCCTCCATCTTCTCCCGCACTTCAGCAGAGAGTCCCTCATACAGGGCCTCCTCTACCAGCAGCCCTGATTTTTTGAGTGCCCCACAGTTACCAAGTTCTTCAGGTAAAGCCTCTAGCCGGTTACCCTTGAGTTCTAGCTTGCTGAGGGCGTGCAGGGCAGCCACTCGAGGAGAGAGCTGGCTTAGATGATTGTAACCCACCAGGAGCGTCCTCAGCTTTTGGCAGAAGAAGAGTTCATCTGGGAGACCCTCCAAAGCATTGTAGGAAACTGCAAGATGTTGCAAGTTTTGGAGGATGCTCACCTCTTGGGGCAAGGAGCGAAGGCCGTTGTGAGAAATGTCAAGCAGGCGGAGGTTGGTACAGAAGCAGAGCTGGGGTGGCAGGGTCTCCAACTTGTTGTGACTGAGATACAACTGTTCCAAACCCTTAAGTTTGCGAATGTGTTCCGGGACATAGGCAATCTGGTTATGCCACAACTTGAGTGTGACCAACTTGCGACAGTGCTGGAAGCTTAGGATCTCCTCAATGGAGCGGAGATGGTTGTCCTTCAGGTCTAGCTCCTGTAGCGCAGTCAAACTAAAGACAGCATGGGGTATCCTCTCCAGCCCACAGCCCACCAGCTCCAACTCCCTCAGTGCTGTTAGCTTCTTCAGTCCATTAAGGGTCAGCAACCGTACCCCATCATTATAGAGGCTGAGCCGCTGGAGATGACCAGCCACGTCAGTCACACTGGGGGGTACTTTGCCTGCGTTGCTTCTCAGGGAGAGGCTCTTGAGTAGCTTCAGTTCTTTGAGGCTCTCTAGATTAGCTGCCCGGCTAAGTTCTGCAGGAAAAAGACCCTCGAGATGGAGCTCTTCCAGGCTCCGTAGCCCAAACACCCAGAGGGGCACTTCACGCAACTCCTCACATTTCACCCTTACCACTTTGAGTCGGTCCCTCAAGAAGACAAAGGAGGAGAAGGGGAGTTTGGCAGGGGAGTGGAGCAGGCTGAGCTCTTCTAACTGGACCAGCTGGGAGAGGGTTGGAGGAAAGGTGATGTCACAGATGGCCTCCAGTTTGAGGGCCTCTATCTCGCTCAGCTCAAACACCGTATCTGGTAGACCAGGCAGCATGCAGAGTGCCAGCTCTAGCCGTCCTCTTCCATTGCGCTGGAGCTTCTGGCGCAGTTTTTCTGGTGTCCATTCATGGTTGAGGTTGAGTTGCTTGAGCCGGCTTTCACTGACCTCAGAGAGGAAGACAGCAAAGCGTTTGGAATAAAGCGAGTCATATTGGTCAATGAGGTGGAGCATGAAGGCAAAGTCGTTCTTGACATCCGGGATATCCCCCATTCCTGTCTCCTCTCTCACTGAACAGAAAGAATACTCCTTGAGGGGTCGGTGGAAGAGCCAGTAGAGTGTATAGAGGCAAGTAAGACCATAGACACACACAAAAGAGATGTAGCAGAAGGCCAGCTTGGCAAAGAGGTGAGCCTTTGTGTGGTTACAACAGAAGTTGGCATACCCTGTGACTTCTGCTGTCTCCACCTGACAGGCTACCAAGAAACTAATCTTCTCCACATAGATGACATTATAGATCAGAATAGCCAGAAACTTGCATACTTTGAGCACTGTCTGACGGATGTACATGGAATATAAGATGTCACCCTCTTCCACATGCACGCGGAACTTTTTAACCTTTTCAAACAGGGCTTTGGCCTGCTCCCCCTCCTTTTTGTCCAATAGAGTGACAGCTGGTGGCTCCATCACCACCTTCTCTGGCTCTGTCAGCACCTTTTCTGTCTCACCTGCCTTTCCAGACCCAACTGCTGTAGCTGTTACCCGTCCAGAGGTCCCTTTGTGGTTCTCACCAGAAACCTCGGACAGGGCCCGAGTCGTCCATGGTGAGTCAAAGCATTTGCCCAGGATAGAAATGAAGTGCTCAATCTTGGAACTGGTTCCAGGAAACTTGAACCAGAAACTTGTGCAGACCATGAAGATGAGCGTGTGGATGACAACCAGGTAGGGGAAGTACTTGGCATACCAATGGAGCGCAGTCTCATAGCAGAGTTGGTTGATGAAGCTATACTGTTGTAAGTCTAGGTTGTTCTTGAGACCACTGAGCTCCCGAAGGTCCTCTGTACCCCCAGAGATCCCCCTGGGCAGCTCCCCACATGGTGTGTCTGATAGATTCTCCCGGGGTACGTGGCTTGGCAGACAGATGATCTTGTCCTGAGTCACCTGGGGATAGGGGAGATAGGAAAAGAAAGAATGAAAAATGCCCAGAGAGGCTGATGGGAAAAGCCTGGCATCTAGTCCTGCCTTGCTGGCTAGAATCACTGTAAAGCCTCAGTTTCTCATACTGTAAATATAGTCCTTCCCTTGTTTGGCTCTCACTTCAGGGATTTTACAAAACATGCAATTAAAGTGCTCCATAAATTTAAGGAATTATTGGAGTGGTGATACTCCTAATCACATGTAGGTTTGCCAAGTCTTTAGCACTGGCCCAGGTTTGGGTTCTGGCCTCTATGGGAATCATATAGACAGGAGAGATGATCTCTCTCATCTCTTCAGTTCAACCTTACACCACCTTGGCCTTGACAACTGTGTTTCCATTCCCTCTTTCTCCACAGTATGGAATCCTCTCTCCCTTCCACCAAGATCCACCCCAAGCCCAACTTTAGGGTTTTCCACTTTTCTTTTCATGGTCTGTCCAGAGGGCTCTGGACCCTCACCTGCAGAGTACAGCCAAAGACCCCAATCATGAGCATGGCCACAGTGATATATTCAGCCAGCACATCCCACCACGGCTTTAGCACTTTGAATGCTGGCTGTTGTTCTGTGAATTGCTTGAATTCGGCCACTGGGATCATCCTGCCTCTGGAGGAATTATAGAATGTCAGAATTGGGATCACCTCTAAAGGTCCTTTTACAGAAGAAACAAAGGCCAATGTAAAGGAAAGGACTTGACCAAGATCCTACCGCTAAAACTTAGTGTTTCTGACCACTGCTTTAGTTCCATTATACTGTTGCCTGAGAATAAACCAAGGTGCTTGGGGTGTGGGGAGAGGGCAAGGAAAGGGCCCTCTACCCAGTCACTGGCTTGCCTTCTGCCTCCAAGATCTCCCCTGCACACCCTGATGCCTTCTCAGACCCTTCCCCTGGTTCAATTCTAATTCTCTCATATTCTCAGTACACCTCCTCTCAGTTAGTTTCTCCTCCCCACCCTCTTTCTCTTCCTTTTCTCCCAGAATCCAAGGAGCAGAGCAGGCTTTAAACAAACACCACTCCCTCCCTGGGACCCAAGCAGCCAACTAGCCCTCATCTCATTCCCAGGAAAGTGCAGACTCTTAATTCTCCCCAACTACTGCCATAAACTGCCTCAGACCTGAAGGAGCTGGGGATACTCCTGTCTCTCAGACCCTGGATCCCCATTCTAGGTTTTCTAGGGGTGGGAATGAAGCCGTCTACCTCCACCCCCACCCCATGGGGGCACTCCCCATGCCACCTCCAACCCACTGCCACCTCCAACCGGAAAAGCCGGCTAGTGCCTGGCTCTGGTTACCAGGGCCCCAGGGGCAGGGAGTGGAAGAGTTGAACAGGGGCGGGTCAATTGGACCTTAGTGGTGGGGGTGGCTGAGCTCCTTGAGGGGCAGGGGCTCTTTGATGGGAAGTGAAAAACAGAAACCTGAATGCTGGGAAGGAAAAAGGGAAGGATACCTGACTTAGAAAAGGAAATGACTAGGGGATCAAGGAATGGGAACCCTGGATCCTAGCTGAGAAGGGAAGGAGAGAAAGGATAAGGAAGCAGCCACTAGGTCTTCCTTGTCTCTCTGTCCCTGGGTGTCCTTGCAGACCAACCTACTTTGTTAAATGAGGGAGTTGGATTAGACCATTTATTTCTAAGGTCTGTTACAACTCTGATCTAAGGCTATGGTTATTATCTTGGGCCCTGGGGAGACACAGGAAGCCAGGCGTGGGGTGAAGGACTGGATCAAGGCCAGACACCACCTACTATAGTATTTGGACTGGCTCCTTGCTCTCTGAAATTAGCCTCCTTCCTTACCCCACTCTCTCCCTCAGTGTCCCCTAGCCCTAGGAAGGAAGGGAAGCAAGACCACCTGGAAACATGCTTGGGTAGAGAGCCTCAGGGGTGTGACATACAGAAAAAACTGGGTCAGAGAAGGACCCAAAAAGATGAAACCCATGTATCTAGGAGTTTCCAGGTCAAGAGGAACTAGTCAAGGAAGAGGGTTCCCCAGTCTCAAGTGCTCTCCCCTTTAGGGAACAGCAGAGAATAGACTCCAGGATCCATCTCCTCTAGCCTTCCTGTCTCTCCTATTACAGAAGTTGCCCCCTAGCCCTGATAATCACAGCTCATCTTGACCTGAGCCTCTTATCATTATTCCTGCTTTCACCTCTACCTCTCTGCTCAGTTCCCACAATATGACAACTTAAATAGAAGCCTGAAGAACCACCTGTAACCCCTATTTACTAGCTGTGTGATTAGTGCAAATTACTTGCCTCTCTGGGTCTCAATTTCACTGTCTGTTGATGAAAGAATAAGACAAGATTTTCTCTAAGGTCCCTCCTATGGCTCTCAAAATACTTTACCATCCTGTCCCTGCTCTCTCTGTTCTACATAGCCCTAGGCCCAGAATTTAGTTTGAGAGTTGGAGTTAAAAGACCCTTGGGTTCCAGATCATGTTTCCACTTTAGACTCCCACCAATTCCCTTTGGAAGGAGCTGATGAAACCCTGCTGATCATTCCCAAACCCCAGCCAGTATCACACTGGTGTTTCCAGTCTCTCAGCCTGGCAGGCTCTTGGACAGAAACAGTATCTGGGATGCTAAGGCTAGGGATCCGACCCTTAGGTCTAGGTCCTCACAGATCAGTCTGCCCTACCAACCCAGACAGACAGACACACACACACACACACACACACACACACATCATGCCCATGTGCATGATGGTGCATCCTCCAGAAGAGGCAGGCTCATACTTGTCTTGATTCATACAGTCCCTACATTCACATGCACACATCTACCAGGACATCCTGACTCACATTCTGACACACACACACACTCATGCTGACACACCCAAAGTTAAGAGTCAGAGACTCAGTTCTGTACAGGGTAGCCAAGTCACACACACACACACACACACACACACACACACACACACACACCCCTTCACAGTTGGTGATATCGGCCCATACTGGTACAGACTCACTCAGACACGCCCACACCTATGCTTGCTTGTGGCACATGAAAACATACAGACAGAAACATCCACATGACTGTAGGCTGCTCAGCATACACACATACACACACACACACACACACACATATATGGGCCTATTCATGATAACAGAAAAGTGTGAGTGTGTTTGCACAGAAGTACCCTTTGCTGCGATGATATAAGCCTGGGGGTCCCCTTGGTGCTCTCCCCTTACATAGTCACTCTCCTTGTCCTAGAATCCTTTGCTAGCCATCTCTAGTGACAATTCTTTCAAACCCCCACAAGTTGACTCCTCCTACCCTTCCAACTTTATTTCATAGGACTTCCTTCCCAGAGATCAGTTGTTGCCAAACTGGACTACTGTCAGTTCTCTATCCTACATGATCAAAATGCTGCTTCACAACATTCATTCACACAAGGACACACCTGGAAGACCTTTCCTCCTCAGCCTCATGACCCTAAAATCTTGACTTCCTTCAAGATTCAACCTTCTCCTTAAAACCTTCCTGGATTCTGCCTCACTGTTCCATTTTCTTCATATTACATATATATATATACATATATATATATATATGTAATTATATTTGTGTTCACATTGTATCCCCCCAAATAGAATAGAGACTCATTGAGAACAATGACTATTTCTCAATAGCCTCCAGTCCCTAAGAGTGCCAAGACTTAGTAGGTGCTTAATACATGTTGAATTGTTTTGTCTTCAAAGAAGATCATCATGGAATCATTTGTTAAACACCTAATTATGTCTGTCACTATTAAGTCTCAGTTTCCACAGTCAACATCAAGTCTTTTCCTGGCCTCCAACCCACAAAGGATGAACAACAGCAATAATACACTCCTCTCCCGTCCTCACCAAAAAAAAAAAAAAAACACCACCCAACCCAAAACAGCAAAAACCCTAAACCAAACTTACCACATATCAGCTTTGGTCACAAAGCCCTCATTTTCTGCCCCAGTTCATACCAGTGAAAATGTTAGAAAAGTACTCCAGAAAAACAAATACTGAGGAAAAATCACAATTCCCGTCATGTATGTCAAGCACACAATCAGATAGACAATCACAGGCAGATAAACTCTTTCTTATGCTTAGTTATTCATTACAGGCTCACACAGAAACAATAGTCTGCCCAGAGAAATTCTCCCCAGCCCACCAGTTTCTCTTATATATTGACATACACAATCCTAGTCACAAACCCAGAAAGTTACAGGCAAACCCAGGAATAGATGAACAGCATCAGACACAAAAGCCATTATAGAGAGATGGACACAATGACACCCTTTCTACCCACCCCTAGATAGACAATCCCAGACAGAGACCCAAACACCCAAATGCAGAGTGGCATATAGAATCACAGACAGATGGGAATTGTCATTATCTCTGTCTTTAATTCTAACTTTGTTGTCCCAAACCTATCATTAAGCCCCCATAGACACATGACTGTCTCCACATGCTAGGATGTTGTCTCAAAAAGATTCTGGTGGAAGGGCCAAGAAGAAGAGACCTCTATATGCTGAGCTCTCAAGTGATGGGAACATTGACCTCTGGTCTACAGTGATTTCAGACAATCCAAGCAGACTCTGGACCCTCAAGAGAGATCTGATATTCCTTCATCAGAACTTCATTCCTCTGGAGACATTTAATCCTGTCTAAATGCCAATATGTGGGAAGGTCCCATAGACAGTCATTTCAAACACTGACTCCTTTGTGGTAGAGATTTATTTACTCATTTCCTAAGATCAGATAAGTAAGGGAAGAGCCCCAGATGCCTGGACAAAGAGTAGGTAGGGGGCAGGAAGGCCACAGAAAAGAAAGGCGAAGGGACCTTTTCACTCCCTTATACTGACAATGATCTCCTGACAAGCTTCCCTTCTTTTCTCTTCCCTCACCTTCAGAAGATATTTCCTATATCTTTCCCGTATCTACCAGGTATCTTCCTAAAGTCCAGGTCTGACCAGGTCCTTGCCCTGACTTTCCATGGTGTTCCCCAGTCTAGAGGGGGGAAAGGACCCTTAAAAATGCCCTGTTAACTAGTCCCAATCCACCTGTACAATCCCCTCTTTCTCTGCTCCATGGATCCTATCCCCCAACCTTTGCTCTGTCACTCCCTTTCCCAATTGTCCTCTCCTCTTTTATTGTCCTGCAAATCCTCTCCAACTTGGTCTTTCAGTAAAAGCTCTCCTCAGGTCTCACCTATGAGAAGCCTTCCCGGACCACTCCAGCCCCTTCTGAGTAAATAGCACCTACCTATTCTGGCTTGAGACTTCTGCCCTATAATCCCGGATTCATTTATAGATTCGTTTTCATCATCCTTGGGGGAAGGAGATTGGAAGTCCCTAGAAGTCAGACCCTCTTATATTTGCCAATTGCCCAAGTCACTGACTAGTCCAAGCAAAGGGATAATGAAGTGCCCAGATGCTCAGAAGGCCAGAGGATCTCAAAGCTGACGGGAGAGAGAGAAATCAAAAATCAAGTGGATTTGAGATCTTGAAACTGGCATCTCAGGCCAGGGTCTGTGGGGATAGGGGCTCAAGGTAGAAGAGATCTGGGCTGGGAGGGATCCCCAAATAGGTCTGCCCTCAGCTGTTTTTCTCTCTGAGTCCCCCTCTCAGCTCAAGGGCGCAGCCTCGATGGCACCAACAGTGGATCTGGCTCTCAGCACTGTACTAGGACAGATTGCATGTTCTAGCATTCACAGCCCTCCTTCCCATCAGATCTTCCTGGGGGGGGTGGGGGTGGAATAATCCCAATCTCCCCCAATAGAGCCCCACCCTCTGCCAAGATCCTCTCTCCAAACTCCTCGTTTTCCAGGTCCAGATCCCCCAGCCCTCAGGACAGAGCTCCGTCTCCCCTCAGCGCCCCCTCCCAGGAGAGGGCCAGCTCCCTCCCTCCGCCTTCTCCGGACAGATTCCGAGCTCCTGGTCCGGAATCCCCTAGCTCTCAGGACAGAGCTCCTTCTCCCCGCAGGTCCCCCTCCTAGTAGAGGGAGAACTCCCTCCACCTTCTCGGGACAGATCCCGGCCTCCCGGCCAGATCCCACAGCCCTCCGGACGGATCCCGAACCTCGGAGGAGGTCCCTCTCCCGGCCAGATCCCCCTGCCCTCCGGACAGATCCCGACCCTCGGAGGAGGTCCCTCTCCCGGCCAGATCCCCCTGCCCTCCGGACAGATCCCGATCCTCGGAGGAGGTCCCTCTCCCGGCCAGATCCCCCTGCCCTCCGGACAGATCCCGATCCTCGGAGGAGGTCCCTCTCCCGGCCAGATCCCCCTGCCCTCCGGACAGATCCCGACCCTCGGAGGAGGTCCCTCTCCCGGCCAGATCCCCCAGCCCTCCGGACAGATCCCGACCCTCGGAGGAGGTCCCTCTCCCGGCCAGATCCCCCAGCCCTCCGGACAGAGCTCCTTCTCCCTACAGGTCCCCCGTTCTTAGAGCGACAACTCCCTCCCTCCAACTTGTCGGGACCGCTCCCGAGCTCCTGGTCCAGACCCCTGTCCTCGGATCCGAGCTGCCCCGGGGCCAGACCCGGCTCGCCTCACCCGCTCCGGGCCGGCTCTCCCGGAATGCGCTCGGGTCTCCTGCGGACGTCCCCAGCCGCCCCGGGGCCAGGCGGGTGAGTCAAGTCGGGCGTGGCCGCTGGAGTTAAGGAGCCCCGGCCGCCCCGCCCACCTGGGCCCGCCCCTCACCCCAGCCCTACCCAGTCCCGAGACGGGCCGGAAAGGGAAACTGAGGCGGAGGGGGGCTCTCTGCTCCTGGCTGGCCGTGGGGACCGCACGCGAGGCTGGGGAGGCTTCTAGGCTGGACAACGGAACTGGGGGTGGCAAAGTGGGTTCTCTGGGGATGGAGCCAGTCATTTGGGGGTCAGTCTCCAAGGAGGCTAGACCACGTTCCTGGCCCGCCTAGCAGCGGGTCACCCGGGGAAACTGAACCTTAGCTATGTAGCGGCCACTCAGAGAGGAGAGAGGACTCGGCCTCCCTAGCACCCAGCTGCCTAACATTTCCTTCTCTGCTTTCCCAGGTGGGCAATTCTGGTTAATTGAGGGGGAAACTAGGAGGGTCCTTAAAGCATTTCCCTAGCAGCCAATCAACCCCCAAACCAACACACAAAGGGAATATTAATCAGGGAGTCAGCACCAAGAGAGTCCAGCCGGTCCCCTATGGGGCCAATAACAGCAGGCAAACCAGCTAACCAGCCCAAGGGGGTTTCACTCCTTTCCCGTCAACCCTTTAGGGTCACAGGTCGGGGCTGGATAGGCAGGTTCTGCATTAAAATTGGGGAAGAGAAAATGTAGGATCTTAAAAGGCTAGTTTAAGCCCCCCCAGGGCTGAAAGAAGGTCAAATAGAGAGAGGAGCTCAGACCAGTGTATTTGGAGATACAGAGATGGGAGTTATTGATAAGAGGGCCTTGCAGTCTTTCCTTGAATCGGTGGAAGCAGACATTCAAGTATTCTTCCATTCCCTTTCTTCCCTCTGACCAGTGGAGTCTCTGTTATGACCAGCAGGGAGACCAGGGGCGGGTTTAAAGGAAGGTTCCTCAGGCACTGGACCCCAAACAGAGTTGAACTAAAAGGGATTCTGGGTCTACTTAGTTTTTCTCAAACTATATCTATATCCCCTATCTGTCCATAAAGAGGGTTTAGCTGGCTGAATGGAGAGTTAACCAAGAGCTCATCTTGGGGGATTAGCACATTCAGGTCAAATGAGCTGAGGCAAGGAGGTCAGCCCTTTGAGGCTTTGCCTTTCCTGAGATTTTGTGACTTCCAGGCCAGCAGTTCTCTTTTCTCATCTCTCTTCCATTTAACCATTTCTGCTTCCTTTCTCCCCTCTTCCCCCATTAAAAATAAAGAAGCTGGAGAAGCTTAGGAAATACCTAGACACATGGACATTTGAGATCTCCACTGCACTCCCCTTCTCTCATCTGATGTTGCCACCCTCTAGTGCAGGCTCTCATCACCTCAAGCCTTGATTACTGCAATAGTCTTCTTGGGGAGGGGGGGGTGTCTAGTCTACCTGCCTCAAATACCTCCTCTTAAGGGCAACTAGGTGGTGCAGCGGATAGAACATTGACTTTGAAGTTTGGAGGACAGGAGTTTGAATCCAGCCTCAGATGCTTGATACTAGCTGTGTGACCTTGGACAAGTCACTTAACCCTGAATGCCTCATATCCAGGACCATCTCCAGTTGTCCTGATTCCTATCTGGCCACTGGACCCAGATGGTTCTGGAGGAGAAAGTGAGGTTGGTGACTTATCACAGCACCCCTCACTCAAATCCAATTCACATGCTCATCATGGCATTACTTCCCTGATGTCATGGTCTTCTTCAAGAATGAAGGACAAACATCATCTTTCCTCCTTTTAGCACTAATATGATTTTTCTCAAACTTAGGTCTAATCATGTCCCCTCCCTACTCAATAAACCCCAATAGCTCTTTATTGCCTCCAAGAGCAAATATAAAATTCTTTGTCATTCAAATCTCTTCACAACCTGGCCTCTTCTTTCTTTCCACTTTTTCTTAGACTTTGCTCCCCAACAGATATATTTCTTTTTTGGTTGAATGTGATTTTTTCAATCATATGCAAAGATAGTTTTCAGCATTCATCTTTGTGTAAACTTTTGAGTTCCGCATTTTTCTCCCTCCCCTCCTTTCCTTCTCCCTCCCCATGACAGCAAGTAATCTATTATAGATTTAACATGAATAATCATGCCCAACACATACATTTAGATCCAGTAGCAATGGTCTCCTGACTATCCCACAAACAAGATACTCCATCTCTTGGCTCTAGGCATTTTCTCTGGCTGTTCCACATGCCTCGAATACTCTCCCCCTGCTCAACTACTTTTGACTTCCCAGGCTTTCCTTAAGTTCTAATTAGAAGGCTTTTCCAACCCCTCTTAATTCCAATGGCTTCCCTAATTTTTTCCTATTTATCCTGTATACAGCTTGCTTTGTATATATGAGTTTGCATGTTTTCTCCTCCATTAGATTAAACTCCTTGAGGACAGGAACAATCTTTTGCCTCTTTTTTTGTAAAACTCACATTGCCTGATACATACTAGACACAGAAATGTTTAGGTTTTTAAAATATTTTTTCCAATTATGTGTAAAAATTTTAACCTTTCTTCTTAAAAATTTTGAGTTCCAAATTCTCTCTCTCTCTCTCTCTCTCTCTCTCTCTCCCCTTCTCAATCAGAAGGCAAGCAATTTGATATAGAATACATATATATGCAGTGATACAAAACATATTTCCTATTATTCATGTTATAGAAAAAACAGACCAAAAAGCCTACCCCAAAACAAGAAAAGTAAAGGAAAAAATTTAAAAGTATGCTTTAGTATGTATTTCAGACTCTATCATTGTTTCTCTGGAGATGAAGAGCATTTTTCATCATGAGTCTTTTGGAATTGTCTTAGATCATTGTATTGCTGAAAATAGTTGTTTATAGTTGATTTTTGTACAATATTGCTGTTACTGGATACAATATTCTCCTGGTTCTGCTGATTTCACTTTGTATCAGTTCAGTTCATATCTTTCCTGAAAGCATTCTTTCTGAATGTTTTTTTCTAAAAGCATTCTTCATTTCTTATAACACAATAGTATTCCATCACAATGTTATGCCAAATTTGTTCAGCCATTCTCCAACTGATGGGCATCATCTCAATTTCCAGTTCTTTGCCACCACAAAAAACCCCTGCTATAAATATTTTTGTATCTATATGTCCTTTTCATTTAAAAGAAAAAATCCATGATACAGACCTAGTTAAGACTGTTGCTGTGTCAAAGGAAAGGTAAAGTTTTATAACCCAGAATTGTTCCCCAGAATGGTTGGATCAGGTCACACTTCACCAAAACAGTGCATTAGTGTCCCAATTTTCCCACATCCTTTCCAATATTTGTCATTTCCCTTTTCTTTCATATTAGATAATCTGATAAGGTGTGAGGTGGTACTTCAGAATTGTTTTTATTTGCATTTGTTTAATCAATAATGATTTCAAGCATTTTTAATTGACAAGAGACAGTTCCTTCATCTGAAAACTGCTTATTCCTATTCCTTGACTATGAATTGGAGAATGACATAGATTTCTTTTTAATAAATTTGACTTTCCATTTTACATTCTTTGATTCTATTTCTTATTTGATCACAGATTCTTCCTTCATTCAGAGATCTGACAGGTAGACTGTTCCTTGCTCCCCCAATTTGCTTATGGTATTTCCTTTATGTTTAACTCATATATCCATTTTGACCTTATTTTGGCATGCAGTGTGAGATGTTGGTCTACACATAGTTTCTGCCAAACTGCTTTTCTAATTTTTCCAGTAGTTTTTGTCAAATAGTGAATCCTTGTCTTTAAGTTTGGATTTGGGGTTTATAAAGCATTATATTTCTATGATCATTTACGACTCTGTATTGATCTACTCCATTGATCCACCACTCTATTTCTTAGTCAATGACCAGATTGTTTTGCTGATTACTGTTTCGTAATACAGTTTGAGATCTGGTACTACCAGATCACCTTTCTTCACATGTTTTTCATCAATTCCCTGGATATCCTTAATATTATGTTCTTCCAGATGAATTTTGTTATAACTTTTTCTGACTCTATGAAAATTCTTTTGGTAGTTTGATTGGTGTGACACTGAATAAATTAATTTAGGTAGAATTGTCTTTTTTTGGTTATATTGACTCAGCCTGCCCTTGAGCAATTAATATTTATTTAGATGATTTTATCTGACTTTATTTGTGTGAAAAATATTCTGTAATTGTGTGCACATAGTTCCTGAGTTTGTCTTGGCTGGTGGACTCCCAAGTATTTTAATTGTCTACAGTTATTTTAAATGAAATTTCTCTATTTTTTTCTGCTGGACTTTGTGGTAATATGTAGATATGCTTATGATTTATTTATTTGTTTTTTTATCCTGTGACTTTGCTAAAGTTCTTAATTATTCCAACTAAATTTTTAGTTGATTCTCCAAGTATACCATCCTATCATCTGCAAAGAGTGATAGTTTTATTTCCTTCTATTATTCCTGCTTATTCTAATCCCTTCAAATTCTTTTTTTCCCTCTCATTGCTATAGATAGTATTTCTAATACAATATTGAACAATACTGGTGATAATGACCATCCTTGCCCATTATCTTATTGGGAAGGTTTCTAGTCTATCTTCATTACAGATAATACTTGTTGATAGTTTTAGATAGATACCATGTATCATTTTAAGGAAAGCTCCATTTGTTCTATGCTTTCTAGTGTTCTTAATAGAAATGAGTGTTGTTTTATCAAAAGCTTTTTCTGAATCTATTAAGATAATCATATGATGTATACTGTTTTTGTTATTGAAATGAACAATTATGCTGATAGTTCTCCTGATATTGAACCAGTCCTGCACTCCTGATATAATTACCACCTGGTCACATCATTGTGATATATTATCTGCTTGTTAATATTTTATTTAAAAATTTTGAATCAGTATTCACTAGACAATTTGGTCTATAATTTTCTTTCTCTGTTTTTGCTTTCCTTGGTTTAGATATCAGCACCATGTTTGTGTCATAAAAGAAACTGGGCGGCACATCTTCTTTGCCTATTTTTTTGAAATAGTTTAAGTAGTATTAGAATTAATTGTTTTGTAAATGATAGAATATACTTGTGAATCCATCTGATCCTGGTGATTTTTTTTTCTTAGGGAGCTCTTTGATGGCCTGTTTTTTTTTTCTAACATAGAAGTTATTTAAGTATTTTGTTTCCTTCTCTACTAATCTGGACAATTTATATTTATGAAAATATTCATCCATTTAATTTAGCTTGTTAGATTTGTTGGCAAGTACTAGGCTAAAATAGGTCCTGATAATTGGGTTGTTTTTTTTGGCAAGGCAATAGGGTTAAGTGACTTACCCAAGGTCACTCAACTAGATAATTATTAAGTATCTGAGGTCATATTTGAACTCAGGTCCTCCTGACTCCAAGGTCAGAGCTCTAACCACTGTGTAACCTAATAATTGCTTTTAAAAATATAAATGTTTATTGATTAATTAATTGATGTGTCTCTCCAGCCTCCAAGGTTTTTGTTCCATCTGTTATCCCATAACTGTCATATTTCAAGGGTGCTGTAGGGCAAAGAATTCTAGGTTTCCCTGTCTGTAAAATGAATGGATCAGACTAAATGATCTCAATTCTTTTCCAGTGCCCTGACCATCAGGTGTATTAGATCTAGTTCAAACAGTGCTGGGAGACAGTTGTTAAATTTTCAATTTGAGCATTTACATCTCAGAAATTGCCAAATGCTACATAACAGACCTTAAGCAAGTGATGGAGAAAATTTTAATGATGTTAAAAGTGTTTCCTGTGTATATTTCCCCCAAGAGAGTCAGTAATTGGACATTTACTAGCATACCCCGCCCCACTTGAGATGAAACACTTCAAAGTGACCAAATTCAAAGATCTTTCTTTCCTTAGCCCTAATCTTCCAAGAAGCATTGGACACCAAAATTCTCCTCGATGTTGGCTTCCAATGCTTACTTTTTTTTTGTTTATCACTCTGATCCCAAAATTATATTTTTGCTTAGAGTTAAAAAGGGACCCTAAAATCATTTAATCAAATACCCAGAAGGCCCAATGGATAGAGTACTGAGCTTGGAGTCAGGAAAACCTGAGTTTAAATCCCACCTCAGAAACTTCCTAGTTGTGTGAACCTGGGCAAATCACCTCACCCCTGTCTGCCTCAGTTTCTTCAACTGTAAAATGCAAATCAACTTTTCCCAGGTTGTTATGAAGACCAAATGAGATAATAACTGTATGAGTTCTTAGCACAGTACCTTGTCCTTAGACCCTTCTTCATGGTCGTTCCTTTCTCTTCCCCTTATGCAAAAATCTTCTCTAAAGCATCCTTTATACATGGTCACTCAGCCTTCACATAAAGACCTATATATTTTAGGATTTCTGAGGCATCCTCTTCCATTTCTGGACAGTTTAGGAAGTTGCAGTTGATTCTACCTCTTCAATATCTTTGGAATATACCCTCCTCTGTGTCACTATAAAAATCTACAATAAAGAGAAACTGAGGCACAAAGTTCAGAGCATGATCAATTTATTAGCAAGACTAGCAATTGCCAATAAAAGGGATCCAAGGCTCCTCAGAAGGTAATAAGAGCCACTCTTTTCTACAGTTGAAAGAGTAGCAGTACCAAAAATAGTACAGTGATGCAAGCCAAACTAAGACTATGATTGGTCTGACACAGTAATAAAGAGTGGGTTATACTTGGCTTGATTCAGAGAGAGGAGTTCCCTAACCCTTCCAACACATCCTTTGGAAAGTCTTATAATAGGCAAACATCCTATGACAGATTGACTCATTTCCCCCAATGGTCAGGAAATTTACAGATTTGAGTTAAGGGAGTTCAAACTCCCATAATGAGGGAGCCAACCACTCAACAGTGAACTGACTATTAACACAAAATAAATTGACTAAGGCTTTTAAAAATAATATAAAATAAAGGAGATATCAATTCTTTATTTCTCACTTGCACTCCCACAGCATCCAGTCTAATAATCCTGCTCCCCGGTCTATTGGAGGCAATAGATCTTCCCACTATAGGTGCTTGTTCTTCAGTTTTTCCTGAACAGTTCTCTTTCCAAAGCCCGCTTGCAGTTGTTCCCTAAGGTCTGCCAAAGAAAGTGCAAACTCTCAGGTTGACATTCAAAGTTCTATCTTTCCAGTCCATCTCCCATTTTTACCTATCAGATATTCTATCAAAACTAGTGTAGTCAAATTCAACAAATTCAGTCAATCTTTGCTAATCATCTATTATATTTAAGTCATTTGTACCCTAGGGTACAAATCAAAAATTTTAAAAATGCTCTCAATTAACTTATATTCTCTTAGAAGGAAGTAACATTTATATAGCAAAGTGAATACAAAATCATTTGAAGTTTGGAGAGAGACTAATAACTGGGAGAGGGAGGGGATCAAGAAGGGTTTCTTGTAGGAGGGGGTACTTGAAACATTATATGATATATATATTATTTCATATACATATATTTTCACACAATCACATACATATATACATAAACATCAATCTAAATTACTTTCAAAAAGGAGAGACAGTTAATCACAAGTCATTAGAAAACATCTCATAGAGGAATTAGCATCTGAGCTGTGTCCCTTAAGGAAGCCAGGTGCTTCATGAGTTGGAGGTAAAAAAGGAGTGCATTCCAGACATGGAGATACATCTGTGAAGAGGCCTACTAAAGATCTGAGGAAGGAGATTGGAGCCAACCTCTGATCTTCAGCCATCAGGCCCATGAAGTATCCAGCAAAGGTATTGTCTATTTGGTAGGGAGAGGGAGGAGATTATGAAGATAGCAATGGTGATGTTAATGGTCCAGCCAAGACTGCAAGGGGTGACTCTGATGAGCCAGGACAGAAACTGCCCCACACCCTTTACTTCTGAGACCATAATTGTTGGGAGTGGGATCACTAGGAAACTCTAGCTCCGAAAGACCAGGGAAGGGAAATTGGGCTCTTTGAACCTCACTAGGAGCTGTGGTTTTCCAGTTCAGAAGTTTTAAATCTCACATTGCTAAGATTTGGTGCTGGTTAAGAAATAGGTCAAATAGATTAAGTACATGATATACAGAAGCAAATAAGCACAGTGGCCTAGTATTAGATAAACAAAAAAACTCTGCTATTGAAATAACAACTCATTATTTGAAAAAAAAATGCTGGGAAAACTGAAATCAATCTAGCAGAAAGTAGGTATACCTCCTGTACCTTTCTCTATACTGAGATAAACTCCAAATGGGTACATGACATAGATATAAACAGTGACATCATAAACATATTAGAGAACCAAGGGAGAAAACACCTTTCAGATCTAAAAATAGGGAGAGTTCATTATCAAGAAAAGCATAGAAAAGATCATAGAAATTGAAAGGGACAATTGTTATAATATGAAATTTGAAAATTTTTTCACAGAAAAAATCAATGCAGCTAAAATTAGAAGGGGAAGTATGTAACTGGGAAAAGCTTTGCAACACTCTGATGAAGGGATCATTTAAAAACAATTATTTATTTTTAATTTATCAAATAAAACAAGCATTTCCATGACTTGGTAAAATAAAAAAGATGATTGTATAAGTAATTGTAAATCTATCATGTACAACTTGCTAGTCTTTTAAAATATATAACAAATAGCTTTCTTTTTCCTTTTTTCTTCCCTAGTCCCCTCCCACAAAGTTGGCTACCATTAGATACAAATATGTATATATATATATATATTTAAAATCATCTGTACAAACTTCTATTTATCAGTTCCTTCTCTAGATGCAGATGGTATCTTCCTTCACAAGTCTTTTGTAGTTAATTTGGGTATTTGTAATAGTCAAAATGACTTAGTCACTCAAAGTTGTTCTTAAAACAATATTGCTGGGACAGCTAGGTGGCACAGTGGATAGAGCACTGGCCTTGGAGTTCAAATCTGGCCTCAGATACTTAATAATTACCTAGCTGTGTGACCTTAAGCAAGTCACTTAACCTATTGCCTTAAATAAAATAAAAATTTTTTTAAAACCCAATATTGCTGATGCAGTACAATGTGCTCTTCATTCTCTCATTTCATTCTTTATTATTTCAGGCAAGCCTATCTACATTTTTCTAAAAGCAATGATTTCATCATTTCTTATAAGACCATATACCACAACTTGTTCAGCTATTCCCCAATTGATAGGCATCCCCCGAATTTCCAGTACTTTGCCACTACAAAGAGAGCTGCTATAAATATTTTAAAACATATAGGTTCTTTTCCTTTTTTTTACTAATCGTCTTTGGAAATCGACTTAGAAATGGTATTTTTCTCAATTACATGTAAAGAAAAATTTGCAACATTCATCTATTTTTTTCAATTTTGATTACCCAATTCTCTCCTTCCACCTTCCCTCCCCCAGAAGAAAAGAAGCTTGTTGTAGATAATACATGTGCAATCATGCTAAACATATTTCCATGTTAGAAAAGGATCATTTCCAAGATATATGTGATTCACATATATGGACCTAATTCAAATATATAAGAACAAAAAAGTCCACAAGCACTTTTTCCTCTTATTTATTTATTTTCCAATTACATACAAAGCTAGTTTTCAACAATTATCCTTTTGCAAAGTTTTGAATTCCACATTTCTCCACTACCCTCCCTTTTCACCCCTCTCTTCATGACAGCAAACAATCTGATATAAATTGTACCCTGTAACGTCGAGTTTAATATATTTCTATATTAGTCAAACTCCACATGTACTTATTAAGCTCCCACTAAATGGAAGGCCTTGGGCCAAGTGCTAAGTACAAAAAGAATCGAAGATATTTGTAAGACAAAATGGAGATAATCACATCAAAGAGAATCAAGATTTAAGGATTTTATTTTTTTAGGATCTTAGGAATTTTTATACTTGAAGGAAGTCAGAAAATCCAGGAGCTGATGGGGAAGATGGGCATTCCAGGAATGGGGGACAACCAGTGATGATGTTGGGATTAGGGAAATGGACTGCCTTGTACTAGGAACAAGGAAGGTAGTATAGCTAGATTATAAAGTACGTGACAAAAAAAGACATAAGAAGACTGGAAAGGTGTGGGGGAATCATGTTATGAAGGATTTGAATGCCAAAATCAGTATTTTTATATTTGATTCCTTTTTTTTAGATTCTTCAAGACAATGGGGTTAAGTGGCTTGCCCAAGGCCACACAGCTAGGTCATTATTAAGTGTTTCAGACCGAATTTGAACCCAGGTTCTACTGACTCCAAGGCCGGTGCTTTATCCACTGCTCCACCTAGCCGACCCCTATATTTGATTCTTGAGGTGATAGGGGCCCACCAGAGTTTATTGAATAGAGGGATAATGTGTTCAGACCTGTAAGATCCTGGGTGACCGAGAGGATGGTAGTGCCCATGATATTGACAGGAAAGAGAGAGACGGATATGCGAGAAAGACATTGAGTTCTATTTTTAAAATGTTTAATTTCTGATATCTTTGGAGCATTCAGTTCAAGGTGATCAATAGGCAGTTGGAGATGTGAGCCTGGAAACCAGGAGAGAGATTAGAGCTGACAAGAAGATCTGGGCATCATCCATCCATGGGAACTGATGAAATCAAGTGAAATAGTACAGAGAGGAGAGAAAGGAGCCTAGGATAAGACTCTGTGATACAGCCATAGTTAGTGGGCATGACCTGGATGAAAATTTTGAAAAAGACTGAGAAAGAGCAGTCAGTCAGCAAATAGTCAATTTAATCCAAAGAGGACCCCCAAAGTGATTCTTTAGAGTCATGCAAAATGAAATCCAGCAGGAATAAGGACACAAGCCAACCTATTTTGAATTAAGATGAGATGAAATTATTCCTTTACCTAAAAACCCTTGGAAACACCCAAGGAGGAAAAGCCCAACCTGGCAATGGGTAAATTGGGTAGGTACCAGAAATGGCATGGCAGAGTTCAGATTTTGAGCATCAAATAGTGACTGTTTCATTTGTGTACACTTAATGAGTTAGCTTGTGTCTAGAATGCCACCCAGTGGCTTATCCACAAAAATTACATTCTGAGCAGCTACTTTGAGCTATTACTAGGTCAAAGGATTATATATTTAGAGATGGAAGGAACCTCAGAGTTCTGCCAGTACAATTCTCACCCTTCGTTTTTCTTTTTTTTCCTTTTATTTATTCATTTATTTATTTAACTTTCCCTCCCAGTTACATACAAAAACAATTTTTGATGCTTGTTTTTAAAACTGAGTTCCAAATTTTCTCCTTTCCTCCCTCTCCACCCCACTCCTTGAGAAGGCAAGCAATTTGATATAGGTTATAAATGTGTAGACTTGCAGAAGCCATGATGTGATAGAAGACATAGACCCCCCCCCTCACAAAAAAGAAACCTTAGGAAAA
The DNA here is from genome assembly GCF_037893015.1 of Macrotis lagotis. Taxonomy (NCBI): domain Eukaryota; kingdom Metazoa; phylum Chordata; class Mammalia; order Peramelemorphia; family Peramelidae; genus Macrotis; species Macrotis lagotis. The sequence goes on from NC_133666.1 coordinate 654,840,956, forward strand.
TTAAAATTTAAAAATAGTGTGCTTCAAACTGTATCTACACATCATCAGTTCTTTCTCTGGAAATAGATAGCATTTTTCAAAATAATTCCCTCAAAGTAGTCTTGGATCTTTGTTTTGATGGGAAGTCATCCACAACTAAGTCACTCACAGCTGATCATCTTACAATATTGCTGTTATTTTGTACATTTCATTTGCATCAGTTCATATAAGTCCTTCCAGGATTTCCTGAGAGCATCTTATTCATCGTTTTTTGATAGCAGAATATCATTCCATCATGAACACAAACCACAATTTATTCAGCTATTCCTCAGTTGATGAGCCTCCCCTTAATTTCTAATTTGATCTACCAGATTATTCCAATTCCAATCCATTTGGTTAAAGCTATTATAAATATTTTTGTACATATAGGTCCTTTCCCTTTTTGTTTTGCTTCTTTTAAATCTCTTTTAAGATACAGACCTATTATGGTTTTTTTCTTTGGTTTTTGCAAGGCAGTGGGGTTAAATAACTTGCCCAAGGTCACACAGCTAGGTAATTGTTAAGTGTCTGAGGTCAAATTTGAATTCAGGTTGTCCTGACTCCAGGATTGATGCCCTATCTACTGGGCCACCTAGCTGTCCCCCCCCCACCCCATTATAGTTTTATTAGGTCAGTACCAAAGGTTTTATAGCCCCCTGAGTATACTTCATCTCTCATTTTTCAGATGAAGAAACTAAAGCACAGAGATGAGATTTGCCCAATATCATCCAGCCAATAAATGCAAAAGTCCAGATTAGAATCCAGATTCTCTTGCTTCAAAGCCATCTTTTTTTCTATTCCACCATGTTGGCGCTGTGAAACCTTGTCTTCCCTATGCCAACACAAAAGGAAGTATTTCAGTAATTAGCCTGGAAAGGTAGGTGGAATCCAAATAATAGAAAGATTTGAATACCACCCTAAGAACTTCATGCTTTATTCTAGAGGTAATAGACAATTCTTGAAAATTTTTAAGTAGGGGGTGATAATAGTCAAGTTTTAGTCTTAGGAATGTTAATTTTTTTTTTTTATGGAGGCTGTATTAAAAAAAAGGAAAGAGTGGAAGCAAGGAGACCCATTTGAAGACTCCTGAAATTATCCAGTGAATGCCAACTAGGGTTTGGAATGGAATAGAAATTATATAAGTGGAGAGAAAAGAATGGAGATTATTGTTGTTAGAGATATTGTGGAGATAGAGCTGAGAAGACTTGACAGTTGGTTAGAAGTGGAGCAATGATCCAGGAGACAAACATGACTGGCTGACCAGGAAACCATCACAACTTTCTTTTTTTAGAATTTAATTTTTTAATTTTAAGTTTTTAAACATCCATTTTTACAACTTTGAGTTCCCAGTGCTTGTCCTCCCTCCATCCTTTCCCTTTCAGGAAGAAGGTAAGCAATATGATACCCATTATGCATCCTAGTTTTCAAATGTGTATTATAGTCTTCCAATTCTGAAGAATAATTCCACTATTTCACCTATTGAAATCTTATTCCCATTCTTCGAAGTACATTTTCAATGACACCTCTTCCATGAAGTCTTCCTTCATGACCCTGAGTGTAAAAGAACATCTTTTGTTAGCTCCCATTGTGGTTTTTTTTATTTCTAACACTTTGTTAAATGATGCCCTAGAAGACAGTTCTGGAATTGGTCTCTGTTTCATATGCTTTAGATATCTTAGGAGCTGTGACTCATATTAGGAGCTGTGACTCCCAACTTGATGGGAGATCTCAGAGACTAACTCCAGAAGACAGAGAGGTGAAGAATGAGTAGGACAGAGATGGATCAGGAGAGGCAAGGCAAGGACTTTTCTTTTTTCTTTTTTTTTTTAGGTTTTTGCAAGGTAAATGGGGTTAAGTGACTTGCCCAAGGCCACACAGCTAGGTAATTATTAAGTGTCTGAGGCCAGATTTGAACCCAGGTACTCCTGACTCCAGGGCCACCTAGCTACCCCCAAGGCAAGGAGTTTTCAAAGAAGAACTGGAAATCATTTTTGGAGCCAGGCATGTGAGGGGAAATCAGTTTTTCACTCCCAAAATATGCACTTTCAATCCTTGGACCTGCTAGGAGTGGGCTCCCCTGGGTGAGATCAGTCCCTTCCTTATTGGCTGAGCCAAGGTGTTTTATTTTGCCTCCATCTGTACTTCCTTTACTAGCCTGCACTCTTCAGTGTATTCAGATTTGCATAACTTCCCTGACTTTTACTTATTGTTTTGCTTAGATGAATGAATTTATTCAAATCGGTAACTATGATGACCTTTTAATAACCAAAATTTAGAGGGACTAGGGAAGTTGGATTGGCAATGTTCATTTATTGCCTTGCTCTTGAGAGCAACTAGGGACAATGCCCTTTATTTTGAACACTGTCCTCTTAGACTTACAGATAGTTGTGTGTGATCTGTAGTTACAATTTTTGCTCAATCCTCTATTAAGATGAGCAAGAGAAGATTTTAGAATCCAGCCATGATCATATTATTTCTAAAAAAGGTGAAAACAACAGGGTCTTTCCTCCAAGGGGGGGCCAGACCCCTGAATAGATATCTAAATCACACTCGTCTGCATTTTATGTATTGACAAATCTTACATTCCTATTTTTCTTATGGCCCTTGCCTTGTTTTATAGTTCTCAGATAAGAAGTATATATGTATATGAATATAAACATATAAACACATTTATGTCTACATACATATAAACATGTATATATATATATATATATATATATATATATATATAGAGAGAGAGAGAGAGAGAGAGAGAGAGAGAGAGAGAGGGAGAGAGAGAGTTGGTTGATTCTTGTCCTTTGTTATCCAAAAAGACTAAAGTGACATCACTATGTTTGAGACATAATTAATTATAGTGTGTCCGGCTGTGACTAAGCAGCCCAATACGAGCTCAGAATGCTCTACCACAGGTCAGACACACACACACACACACACACACACACACACACACACACACACACACACACACACACACATATGGACCGCTAGGTGGCACAATGGATAAAGCACTGGCCTTAAAGTCAGGAAGCTGGGAGTTCAAATCCAGCCTCAGACACTTGACACTCACTAGCTGTTTGACCTTGGGCAAGTCACTTAACCCTGATTGCCACACATCCAGGGCTATCTCCAATAGTCCTGATTCATGTCTAGCCACTGGACCCAGATGGCTCTGAGGGAAACAGGTCAGCACCCATAACTCACATCCAATCCATGTGCTTGGCATGGCATCACCTCCTTGATGTCACGGTCTTCTTCGAGGATGAAGGACAAACATCCTCATCCTCATCATCCTCATCCTATATGTGCACATTCAGAATTAGAAGGGACTGTACAAAGCCTTAGTCCACCTGGCGTCCCATTTTGAAGGTGAGCAAACTGAGAGCTCAGGAGCCTTGCCGGTTCACAGAGGTTGTAGGTTGTAACCCTATGTCCTCCAAGCTTTCCAACCTATCTCCTCCAAAGAGAAAGCCAAAGTTTCAAACTCCAAGGGGCTTTCTGCGACCCCGACAATCTTCTCCCTTTCTCTACCTCCCCTGCTCGTCCCGCCCCACCTTCCTCTCCCCGCCCCCATCCTGTCCCTTCCTCCCTCAAGGGTAGGGCTATCCTTTTGTTTCTTTAGAAGGTGGAGTCTTTGGTGAGGAAGGCCCTGGTTCTTGGGCCCCTGGAGGAGTCTGGGCAGGACCAGCCATCTCTTCACCCAGCCCTTGGTGGAAGCACAGATTAGAAGCCAAATGTGGAGGGATACTCAGCATGATGATTGGTTTGCCCACAGGAAAATAGACCAATAGGGAAAAAAGAGAAAAAAGGGAAAAAAGAAAAGAAAATAGACCAATGGAGAGCTAGCGCCACCCCCAACCTGTCCAGAGCCCCAGCCTGTCAGTTTCCTAGAGGACTGGAGAGGCCAGGTAGGCTGAAATGAGGCGAAGGGGTAGAATGGGGCTGGGGCTCGGGGGGACGTGGGGAGGGGGATGGTAGCGTGTGGGGTCCAAGGGGGCAGGTGGGTGGCATCTCCGCAGATTCTCCTTCCTCCCACTCCCCCCTTTGCTCCTTCTGGACGCCTGGTGACAGTTGCTATGGAAACACCCCCTTCAAAAAGCTCCCCCGGAGCTTCATCGTCCACCCCCAGACCCCCGGCTTGGCTCCAGCCTCTGCTTCCTCCCCCTTCGGCTTGCAGCCTGTGTCTCTGGCTGCCTCTCAGCTCCATCCCCCCCCCTCACCATTCGTCTTTCTTCCCTTCTCTCACCCCCCTTTCCTCCATCTCTTGCTCCTTTTTCTCATCCCCCCCTCCCCATTTAGTCTCCCCTTCTCTCCCTCCCCCTCACCCCCATTACCCCGGGGCCACTGGGCCTTTCCCCCTCTAGCGGCCCAGGCTGGGGCAGGGGGCGGGGCTCCCCGGCCATCTCCTCGCCCCCAGCCCCCTCCCCTTCCTTGGTCTCCTCCCTCTCCTCCCCCTTCCCCTGGTTCGTCGCCCAGGCCCTGCGGCCGGGTCCGGCCTTCCCAGGGGACCCAGGAGTTCCCCCCCAGGAGCCCCAGGTGTTCCAGCTGCTCGAGGCTAAAGGTGATTGAGAGAGATGGCTTGGGGTGGGGGGCGCGGAGGGCGCCCAGCAGGTGGAGGGGGAGGGGCCGAGAGGCGGGGCCCTCGGCGGCGGCGCTGGGCTCTTTGTCTCCCTTAACTCCTTCAGGGCAGCCCCCCCTTCGCCCCCTCCCCCCCAGCAGGTGTCTGGAATCAAAGTGGGGGTGGGGGCGCTGGACAGCCCCCTCCCGGGAGCACATCCGATCGCCCTGACTCGAGTTGGAGGCTCCCCCTTCCCTAAGATCTCCATGTGCCGGAGTAGAGGCATGGGCATCTGATCCCTGGCCCCTTCTCGGGCCTACCTGGAGCCTCGGTTTCTCCTCGTCCTCTCAGGGGCTGGCCGTGTTGAGGCTGAACAGCATCTATGCTGGGGAGGGAGGGGGCTGTGTTTGATTCCTCGGATCTTGGGGGGGGGGTTCTGGACTTCGTGGGTAACCGGGGAGGATGGTTGGGTCTCTGCCCGGGGCCTGGCTGGTGGCCCCAGGATTATCGCAGTTTTTCAGGGACAGGGCAAGATGGTGCTAATCTCTCTCTAAGCTGTGTTGGGGAGGGGAGGGGAGGGGGAGGGGTCCCCATCTGGTGTATTCCCTCCAAACCGGCTGGGTAGCAAGGGTCTGGTTGCTATGGGACGGGCACAGGAGAGCGGGGAAGGCCTGCAGGCTCCCCAGCTGCTGGGGGAGGCCGGGCTCTGGCTCCCTCCTCCAGCTGGAGAGGAGCAATGGAGGCTTAGACTGAGGCCCTGGCCGGTTGGGTGATGGCAAAGGCCAGAGGGACTGGAGTGGGGGAAGGGGCTGCAGCCACATTGGGATGGAGGTGCCACCTTCTCTATTTTTCTGTTGTAGGATGAGCACTGGAGCTAAAGCCAAAGTCGGGGGGAATCGACCCCCCTTGACTCCCCGCTTGCCCAACTCCTCGGTGCCAGGGCCTCTTGGAACTCCAAAAAGATCAGGGACGGTGCCCCCACGAGCCACTGCTGAGCCCAGGGCTGTGGCGAAGAGGTCTCCAGGGGAACAGGCAGGAAGAGCAGCCACTGGTCCCAAGGTGGCCACAAGCCCATCTGGGCCTTCCAGAACGGGCAAGATGGGTCCCAGTGTTCCGAGCACAGGTAGAGGGTCCCAGGTCTTGTTTCTTGACCCCCAGCTCCAATCCTGACCCTGTGTCTGGGACCTTGGACCCCACCCTTGACTTGTGCCTCCCTAGAATGACCTTGAACTTTCCTCCCTGGCCCTGCTCCTCCTTGGCCTTCCCTCCTTCTATTTCTTAGAGAGTAAAGGGAGAGGAGTTTGGGGCCTACAGATTGGTGGGCTCAGGTGTCCGGAGGTGCCTTCCAGGGCTGACAGCTGCGGGGTTCCTAGAGAGCCCTCGAGACCGGCCTCCCCTGACTCACACCCCCTGTGGCCCTGTCCCCTTCCAAAGGTGCGTTTAAGGTGTTGTGGGAGGTCAGGACTGAACTGACCTGTGGCTTCTCTCTGTAGTGCCCAGGCAGCCTTTGGTGAAGAAAGCAGAACCAGGCCCAGGCGCTGGCCGAACCTCCAGGTATGGTTGCTTCTTTGGTGAGCTTCTGCCCTATATGACCCTTCCCCAGATGGGACCACCTGGGGGCTGGACCTCCTACCCGCCCCCAGCCATGGCCCTTCCTTAGGCATTTTTTCTCCTCAGAATTGTTCTCTAGATATGGCGTCCTTTCTTCAGATGTGACCCCCTTCCCAACTGGTCTCCTTTTTTGCTTTTTGCAAGGCGGTGGGGTTCAGTGGCTTGCCCAAGGCCACACGGCTAGGTCATTATTAAGTGTCTGAGGTCGGATTGGAACTCAGGTCCTCCTGACTCCAGGGCCGGAGCTCTCTCCACTGCGCCCCCTCACGGCCCCCCAACTGGTCTCCTCCTCATGTCTGGCCCTTCCCCAAGTGGGACCCTTCCCCAGGTGTGCTGCCTCCCCGGGCCCCTCCCCGGGTGAGACCCGCCTGGGGGGGGGGCGCCCTCAGCCCGGCCCGGCCCTTCTGCGTGTCTGACCCGAGCCTTCTCCTTCCTCTCAGGCCGGGGCCTCGGGGCTGCGCGGCGTCCGCCCCGGCCAGGCCCGCCCGCTCCGGCCCCGGGGAGGCCACGGCCAAGGCCAAGCCGGCCCCCGCTCCCGCCCCCGCAGCCCGGAGCAGCCTGGCCCCGGCAGGAGCCGGCGGAGGTAGGGGGGCAGCGGAGGGAGGGTGAGGCCTGCGGGTGACCCCCGGAGGGACCCCCGCCCGCTCCGACTTGGAGAGGAGCCGAAAGCAAGCGGCGGGGGCGGGCGGGGGCGCACGGGGGGCCACAGACTCTCCCGTCTCTTCCAGACGCCGCTCGGCCGACCCAGGTGGCCCAAGCCTCGAGACCGGGGCTGCCGGGGCCACGTCTGGCTGCGGCCTCGGGACCCGAGCCAGGGTCTCCAAGGGCTCCCCCCAGCTCCAGGGCCCGGCCCGCCCCCCAGCCCAAAGCCGCAGCTCCCAGAAGAAGCCCCAAGAGTCCTGGGGACCCCGTGGCCGGCCCAGCGGCTGCGGCCAGGAGGAAGTCCGCCGAGGGCTCCCCGGGGGGCCGGTCCCGCCTCCCCGGCCCCGCCTCGGCGGCCCCGCCCTCGGCCTGCCCCGCGCTGCGCTCCAAGGGCCCCGCCCTTCCCGCCACGCCCCCGCCCGGCCGGAAGTCCCGACACGCCCCGCCCTCAGCCACCGCCCCCACGCAGGCCCCGCCCCCTCCTTTGCCTGTTTCTTCTCCACAAACCAGTTCCTCTCCGCCCTCATCTTTGCAGCAGGCTCCGCCCTCTCCCTTAGCCACGCCCCCTAAACAGGCTCCATCCTCTCCCTTGGACACGCCCCTTAAACAAGCCCCTGCTCGCTTAGACACGCCTCCCAAACAGGCCCCTCCCTCTCTGTTAGCTACACCCCCTAAACAAGCCCCTCCTCCCCTAGACACGCCTCCCAAACAAGCCCCTCCCTCTCCATTAGCCACACCCCCTAAACAAGCCCCTTCCTCTCCCTTAGACACGCCTCCCAATCAAGCCCCTCCTCCCTTAGACACGCCCCCGAAACAAGCCCCTCCCTCCCCCACACCCCCTAAACAAGCATTAGTCCTAACCCCCACACAAGCTCCTCCCACTTCATTAGTTGACCCCCCTCCCATACAAGCCAGTCTGTCTCTGCCCACATCTCCCCAGCGAACCCCAGTCTCTCCCTTGACCACATCCCCTACACAAGCCCCTCCCTCTCCCTTAGCCACACCCCACACACAAGCCCCTCCCTCTCCCTTAGCCACACCCCACACACAAGCCCCACCTTCTCCCGTAGCCACACCCCCTACACAAGCCCCTCCCTTCCCCTCAGCCACACCCCCTACACAAGCCCCACCCTCTCCCTTGACCACACCTCCTACACAAGCCCCTCCCTCTCCCTTAGCCACACCCCCTACACAAGCCCCACCCTCTCCCTTGACCACACCCCCTACACAAGCCCCTCCCTCTCCCTTAGCCACACCCCCTACACAAGCCCCTCCCTCTCCCTTAGCCACACCCCCTACACAAGCCCCACCCTCTCCCTTGACCACACCCCCTACACAAGCCCCACCCTCTCCCTTAGACACGCCTCCCAATCAAGCCCCTCCCTCTCCCTTAGCCACACCCCCTACACAAGCCCCACCCTCTCCCTTGACCACACGCCCTACACAACCCCCTCCCTCTCCCTTAGCCACACCCCCTACACAAGCCCCTCCCTCTCCCTTAGCCACACCCCCTACACAAGCCCCTCCCTCTCCCTCGGCCACACCCCCTACACAAGCCCCTCCCTCTCCCTTAGCCACACCCCCTATACAAGCCCCACCCTCTCCCTTGACCACACGCCCTACACAACCCCCTCCCTCTCCCTTAGCCACACCCCCTACACAAGCCCCTCCCTCTCCCTTAGCCACACCCCCCACACAAGCCCCACCTTCTCCCGTAGCCACACCCCCTACACAAGCCCCACCTTCTCCCGTAGCCACACCCCCTACACAAGCCCCTCCCTTCCCCTCAGCCACACCCCCTACACAAGCCCCACCTTCTCCTTCAGCCACACCCCCTACACACGCCACACCCCCTACACAAGCCCCACCTTCTCCCGTAGCCACACCCCCTACACAAGCCCCACCTTCTCCCGTAGCCACACCCCCTACACAAGCCCCTCCCTTCCCCTCAGCCACACCCCCTACACAAGCCCCACCCTCTCCTTCAGCCACACCCCCTACACACGCCCCACCCTCTCCCTCAGCCACACCCCCTACACAAGCTCCACCTTCTCCCGTAGCCACACCCCCTATACACGCCCCACCCTCTCCCTTAGCCACACCCCCTACACAAGCCCCACCCTCTCCCTCAGCCACACCTCCTACACAAGCTCCACCTTCTCCCGTAGCCACACCCCCTACACACGCCCTACCCTCTCCCTTGGCCCCACCCCCTACACGAGCCCCTACCTGCCCTCTGGCCGCACCCCCTGCTCAGGTCAGTCTGCCTCTGTCCACACCTACCCAGCAGGCTCCGGCCTCCCCTTCAGCTGCGGGTCTCCAGAACCATCCTCCTCCCTCGGCCGCATGGCCACAGGCCCCGCCTTCTCCTGCCTTAGCCACGCCCTCTCTCCAGGCCCCAACCCCTCGCGCCACGCCCCCTCCACGGGGCCCCGCCCACCCTGCGGCCGCATCTCTCCGGACTGAGCTCGCTCCTTCCAGCTCGCCCCCTCCTCAGGACCCGCCCTCTCCTTTAGCCTCGCGGTCCGAACGAGGGGCGGACCCTCTCCTGGCCACGCCCCCGCCTCAGGCTCCGCCCTCTCCCCCTCGGGCCACACCTCTTCAGGGCTTAGCTCCCCCACAGGATCCGCCCTTGCCCTCAGCCCCGCCTCCTCGCCGGGCCCCTCCCCCTCATCCAAGGCTCTCCATTTTGGCCACACCCGCCCTCCAGGCGCCTCCCATTCCCTCAGGTCCAGCGGCTCCTCCCTCGGCCCGCCCTCCTTTTCCCCCGGCCTCGCCCCCTCCTCAGGCCCTGCCCTGCCCCCTGGGCTCGCCCCTCTCCTCTCCCCTGGCCACTCCGGAAGCCCCAAGCTTCCACCTGGTGCCGCCCTCCCCGCCCCTGGCCACGCCCCCTCTCCAGGCCCCACCCCTCAGCGCTCTCCCCTGGACGTGCCCGCCTCCCTCCCCTCCGGCCACGCCCCCTCCCCAGACCCCGCCCCCTCTCCCGGAGGCCCCTGTGGGACAGGCCCCGCCCTCCCCTCCGGCCACGCCCCCTGCCCAGGCCACGCCCTCCCCTCCGCCCCCCGGGACGCTGCCCCTGCCCGGGCCCGGCCTGTCCTTGGGGCCCCTGGGGGCGGAGCTGTCCAGAAGCCCGTCCAGCACCCTGAGCGGCCCGGACCTGGCGGGCCACAGCAGCAGCGCCACCAGCACGCCCGAGGAGCTGCGGGCCTACGACAGCGGCCCCGACACAGGGGCGCCGGCTTCGCCGCCCCCCGACCCGGACCCGGAGCTCGCTGCCTGCCACCCCCGCTGCCTGGAGCCGGCCGGGGGTCCCCACCCGCAGTCCCTGCGCCACCTGCCCCCGGCTCCCCCACGGCGGCCCAGGTAACCCCAGCCCGGGAGCCAAGGGGCTGGGGCTGGAGGAGGCGGGCGGCTCCGTGGGGGGCGGCCCGGCCTCACGCCCCGCCTTCCTTGCCGTAGGTGAGCCGCTGCCCTGGGCCCCCGTGGCCGCGCCCCCCGACGGCCTGTCCACCATCTATGAGGCAGAGGCCCCGGATCCGGCCTTTGGACCCCCAAGCAGGGCGGGGCAGGACCCGCAGGAGGAGGACGAGCGGACGGTGGAGAAGGCGCCTCCGGCCCCCCGCGGCCCCAAGCCGGCTCGGGCGGGCGAGCTGCAGCTGGGCGCGCTGCAGGCCAGCGTGGTGCAGCAGCTGCTGAGCCGGACTCTGCTGCTGGCCGCGGAGGGCCCGGGCGGAGCCAGGCCGGGGCCCGGGGGCGGCCGGCCGGCCCTGAGCGACGCCGAGCTGGGCCGCTGGGCCGAGCTGCTCTCCCCGCTGGACGAGTCCCGGGCCAGCATCACCTCGGTGACTAGCTTTTCCCCAGACGACGTGGCCTCCCCGCAGGGAGACTGGACGGTGGTGGAGGTGGAGACCTTCCACTGAGAGGCCCGCGGTCCAGCCGGGCCCAGCCCCGGCGCCCGGCCCAGCCCCTGCGCCCAGCCTCTTCGACGCCCGCACTTTGCCCATTTTCCCACGCGGCTCCACGGCGGGGAGAGGCCTGCCGGCGTTCCGGCTTCCTGACCCAGGGACCCCGAACCCCCCCCCTCGGTCGCCATCCCTTGGCCGTAGGTTGTCCTCGCTGGTTTGCCCCCGTGGTCCCAAGTCTGCGTGCCGTGCCCGTGTGTTTTCTAAGGCCTTTTTAGTTTGTAATAAAGATGAGATGGTGGAGCCGGAGCTGCTGTGTCTGGGGGCGTAGGCTGGCTAGCATTTTTGGATCTGGGGTTCCCCACACTATTTCTACTGGTGGAGAAGAAGACTTTAAGGACTGGCTTCTCCTCTCTCTCTGGGACTCAGGATCCCCAGGGAGGTGCTCGATGGCTCTTTGGGGCAGGAAGATGCCTGCGAGGGGGGGCACTGTGGCCTCCGAGGCAGGGGCCGGCTCACACCGTGCTGCCGACAGTGAGTGAGCAGGTTGGAGCTCTGGCTGAAGGCCTTTCCACACACTCCGCAGTGATGAGGCTTCTCTCCTGTGGAAAGGTAGAGGGGAACTTGCTGGAAGTGGGGGCCCAGTCAGGAACACATGAAGGGCAGTGGGTCTGGGGGTGGGCTAGGCATGAGGACGACTGTGGAAATGCACGTGTGTGTGTGTGGGGGGGGTGTAAGCCAGCGGTCCTAACTGGGGAGTTATGAAAGAATATTGAGGGGCAGATGGCGAGTAAAGCTAGTTGGATTTGGGGGACCGGCCAATAGGGTAAATCAGAGCAGTGTAGGGTAAAGGAGGGGCTTGACAAAGAATGGGAGGCCCAGTGAAGGTGAATTCTAGGGGAAGAGATGAGGCTGACAATGGCCTGAATTCTTTTCCAACTTCCCTCCTCAAGTGAGAGATCTCTTGGCAGGTAGGAGGGCCTTTTCTGTAGCCTGGAAGCTTGCTGTCCACCCCACCCCCCAGCCCTTGGCATATGCATTTTCCCAGCCCGCACCAGTGTGGGTGAACGTGTGTTTCTTCATATCAGATTTCTGATGGAAGCGCTTGGCACAGAAGGGGCAGGAGTGGGGCCGGGTGCCCGAATGGATGAGCAGGTGCGTGGACAGAGTGGAGGAGCGCCGGAAACTCTTCCCACATATGCCGCAAGGGAATAGTCTCTCCTGAGGGAGGGCAGGACGTGGGGGGGTGGAAAGAAGGACAAGGCCAGTATTCCCCCACCACCACCAACTAGAGACTGCAGCTTGGGGTGATTCTACCCCTCTGCCCCTACCCGCCTCAGCCTCCTGGGTTACCTTGAGTTGCTGAGGGGCTTGTGCTGGGGGTGGTAGCAGTGGTAGCCGGGGCTGCAGACTTTGGGTAGTAACTCCAGTCTCAGGCTGAGGCTGGAGCCAGGGTTGGGGACAGTGACCATCCCAGGAGAGGGTGGCCAGACCCTGGAGTCCTGGAGTTATGCCAAATGAATCTGGTCATTAAGATTCCTAGAACCCAACTGACTAGTAACCCCACCATCCTCTGGCTTCCATTCCCAGGCCCAGGGGAGCTCTGACCAGTGAACTCACCCTCAGTAAGGGCAGGGAACCCCAGGGAGGAGCCGGCGCCAGGGTCTGGGGAACTGTCAGCCCATGTGCCTCCAAGGCTCCCCACAGACAGGGCTGGATCCCCTGAAGTAAAGCCTATACAAGAAGAATCCATCACTCCTTAAGTACCATGGGAAAACCCAGACATTCTAATCCCTGCCTCTGCTGTGCCTTCCCTCCCTACCTCTAAGGTATCCTGGTTACTAATTTACCCCCTCCCCCCTTCAAGGCCCTTAAATATCTATTTGAATCTAACCAGTTATCCTGTCTTCCTGCTCTGCTCCTCAGCCCTTCTCTCCCTCCAGAACTTGGGTAGCCTACTACCCAGATGTTCCATAGGAGCCCTACAAGATTTGGGGGCTTGGAATCTCCAGAAAGACAGGCTATACTTACCAACCAACTTTTTTCTTCCAGAGGATCTCCTGCTTCTTACAAGGAAGGATCGAGGCATCTCAGGGGCTACCCACCAGAGGTGGGAGGTAGAAGAAAGCAGACTAGGATTCTAGTCTGAAGACTCCCCTCAACCCCCCTAACTCCTCTCTCTTTGGGGACCCTAACTTAGATTCTCCTACAAATTCTAACTTGGATTCTTCTGTAGCTTTTAGGCATTCAGATGAACCTTGGAGGATGGGAACTAGAGAGAACTAAGCAGCAAGTTTTCTGGGGTCTTTCCATCTTCTTCCTCTTCCCTCACCCCCAATATCCTGGCAACAGCTCATTCTGTGATTCTAAAAGGAAAGTGGCTCTATTTTGGGTTCCTTTCCTATCTTCCCATTTGTCTCCCCATGATCCTCAAACACCCACATCATACCCCCACCAGGCATGGGAGCATACGCTAAATTGAGCTCCCATTGCAAACTACAGAGATTTCCTTCCCAGAATGAATGAGGGCCAGTTGTCCCAGTTCTCAGACCTGAGTAGGGATGCCAAGGCAACCCCACCCTAATCTCTCTCTCTCTCTCTCTCTCTCTCTCACTAACACACACACACACACACACACACACACACACACACACACACACACACACACACACAATCTCTGCCCTCTGGTCTTGGGCCTCAGGAGATACTCACCTTAAGTCCCCACAAACAGACCAACACACAGATTCTACCATAACCATACTCCAATACTTTCCCCACCTTACCAGTCACATGCACATCAAAGTCTAGCTCCAGTTTTACCTCCACATAAATGTCCTATTTCAACCCAAAGGAAGTTCTCACTCTTCTAAGTCACAAGATCAGACGTTTCTTTCCTCTGAATTCTCTGGAATCTGCTACAAGAATCCCAGAATCTCAGAGCTAGAGCAGATCTCAGAGGTCATCATCTGTCCATGAACATAAATCCACTCTAAAGCTTCCCTTACAAATGCTCATCCAATCTTTACTCGAAGACCTCAAATAAGGGGCAGTTCATTCCTCTAGGATAGTTTCTAGGAAGTTCTTAATTTCAAGTGTGAACTGGCCTTTTTGCAGTTTCCACTCCAGTCCTGCCCTCTGAGACAAAGCCTAACATTTCCAGTGTTTTGTCCTATGCTTGGCTATCACAGACTCTAGGATGACATGGTCATTTCTCTTTGTGGTTTCTGTAGTCCCATTTCACCCACCAATTAATTCTTCTTTTCTATTCAGGTTTGTGCACAGGTTTCTTAATGTACAAACTACTACTCCTTCCTGTTGTTTCTTTTCGGACAAAATATATCATCATCCATGGATAGATTTCTGTCCTGAATTCCATCTCCCCAAGTCTCAGTAAAGTTATGAAGTTGTACTTGTTTGTGCCAAAATCTTAGTCACTATTGCTCAGACTGTGCAATTGGACTTGAGAGAACCAAAGAACCTCATTCTTGATCTTTTTTCTTTATTGAAAGCACTATTCTTTGTGGCCATAGTCGGAGGGGCTGGGGGGGGGGGGGCAGGGGACAACACTGGATTTAGAGCCTAGAATGTAGGTTCAGATACTTTTTCTGTTTCTATGACTGAACAAGGCACTTTACCTCTTAGGGTCCTGATTTATCAGTTAAATGAGGGCATTGAATGAGATGGCTTCTAGTATTACTTTCTAGTTTAAAGCTTAAGATTATGTCCTCCATATCATATAATTTTTTATGCTTTATATATAGGAATTTTCTTCCTGTCACATTTGTTTTAAAACTTTGTTGATCAGGCCACTGAGTTGTTTTTTTTGTTTTTTTTTTTTTTTATCATAGATGTCTTTCCCAGTCCTGCAAGATGCCCTGACCAGAGGCCAATCTTAAGTTTTGGAAAGCTTCCAAACACCAGGTAAGTCTTCTGTGGAGGACTTGAAAAAAAGCAGAGATGAGAATCACACAAGACTGCAGAGGGGTGTGCTTTCCATCAATGGGGAAAGTATCTACACTGATGGGATCACAGATCTATTAAAGTATAATCTATGATCCAGAAAGCTTAACATTGTGATGATCTTGGAAAGCCTGAATTTAAAGTCTGACTTGTATGACTTGTCAATTCATCTGAGCCTGTTTTCTATCTACAAAATGGGGATACTACCAAAAGTTCCTATTTCACAAGGCTGGAAGATTCAAATTATTAAAAATACATACATATATATATATATATATATAGACAGATATACACATAACATTCATATGTAATATTTTGTAATTTTAAAGTATAACATGAATATTATTTTTCTGAAGTCCAAAACCTTCTGCTAGCCAGAGAGGAATTGCTCATACCTTTAAATCCTTGTTTCCTGTCCAGCATATCAGACTTATTAGAAACTTTTCAGTTTTAGTTTGAGGAGCTCATTCATTCCCATACAAATTAGAGATGGATTTTTATCCCCTTACCTCTTACCTGGACTTTTGCTCCAGTCTTCTAAAATTGCCTGTCTCTCCTCTCTGTATTTCATCTGCTAGATTCACCTTCCTTACTAAAGCCTAGCTCTGATCTCCCCTCCTTAAAAAAACCGTCAGTAGCTTCCCATCCCAGGAGGATCATCATGAGGTCCTATATGTCCTGAGTTTGCCTCTCTAGTCTTACTTTTTTTTTTTAAGTTTAGGTTTTTGCAAGGCAAATGGGGTTAAGTGGCTTGCCCAAGGCCACACAGCTAGGTAATTATTAAGTGTCTGAGACCGGATTTGAACCCAGGGACTCCTGATTCCAGGGCTGGTGCTTTATCCACTGCACTACCTAGCCACCTCTCTAGCCTTACTTTCCATTGCTCCCACTGACTTGTCACATTGATCACTCCACTTCTGGCTCATCACCCAAGATAGCACATACTATTACATCCTGGTTTTGGTTTTGCAATTTCCTTCTCACCTTTAGTTAACTAAAATCCTATCCTCCTTTTAGAATCTAGTTCAAGTCTTACCTCCTCCTGGAATCCCCAGTCCATTCCAACCTCAGTGGAATCAACTTCTGTATACTTCCTCTGGCTCTTATTTTTCTATGTGTCTTCTTCATTCAGTTAAATTGTCTGGAAGCTACTTATGGGCTCCGGTGTTCCCCTGGTACATCATGTATGGTAACTCTCATGACACCTCCTCACACACAAGCACACTCCTTACCCTACCCACACATCCTTCTTCACACCCACCCACACAAACAGTAATCTACACAAACACGTCATTGACACACACATACCCCGTCACCACTGACTTCAACCTCAGCCCCTAAGCTACTGGATCTCATCTCACCAAACCTTCTGCTCATCCTTGCCAATCTCATCCCCTTCCCAGCACACATCTGAAACTCCATAGCAATCAAGCAAGCCCTAGGAACCCAAGGGTTTGGGATGAGATGAGACTTTTCTTAGCATGCACCCCTCCTGATTGTGTCCAAGTTCTCAGGGTCTGTCCTACCTCCATCCACAGCCATACTCTGTCCTGAAATAGAATTTATTCTACCTCTCTTGTTCCCTTCATGTTCTCTGCTCTTAGGTGAGAGATAGGAGAGAGACCTAAGCTGCTTCCTGTCTAAGCTATGGAGCTCAGGCCTCCCTAGTCTTCATCTCATTTAGCTTAGGTTGGTCTCTCCCAGCAAACTCCACCACCTCCCCCAACATCCTGCCCACCAATTCTAAGATTGTGTAAATATGCTTTATTATTTGTCTTTCCAACCTTGCGTGGAGACACATGGGTTTGTACAGGCAGTGTGAGGATGGTGGTGGGCGGGGGGGGGGGGAGGTGGAGGCCATACACTTACACCTGACAGGACATTGCAGAGTACCAATCACTCTCAACTACTTCTGGTCTCAGCACAAAGGACAGAGCCAGTGGGAGGGTGATGTGTATGTGTGTGAGAAAAGGGATGGAGTAAAGGGGGGGGGAACCTGCCCCACAGGGGCTTTCCTATTAAATATAGATCAGACTATTTGCTTCTGATATCAGCTAAGGGGCAGGGGCAACAGTGGAGGGGTCAGGAGATAGCTTTGGGAGCACCAATGTGGTGGGCTGCCCTGGAGCCGTGAGCCCTCAATGCCTGGGGTGGGGGAGGACAAGAGTACAGGGTCTGAGGAATGAAGAACAGGGCTGATCCTCCTGCAAGGACAAGGAATAACAGTTAGGGGATAGTGTGTGTGTGTGTGTGTTTGGGGGGAGCAGGCCCCCAGAGCAGCTTAAGTAGACACTTAATGGATTTTGGCACCTAAGTTCTCAAACTCAGCAAACAGAGCCCAAGGGGAGGAGTCAGGGATGAAGTGGAAGACCAGAAGTCTTATTCTCCAGAGAATATGGCACTTCTTCCTTCCATGGCCACAGGCACAAGTTCCAACAGCAGGTTCCTAGGCAGGGCCTACCAGGGTGACAGTTCTACTCCTCTTTGCCCAATTTCCTTCCCCTCCTAGGTGGCTTCTGCTGGGCTGGAGAAAAGGTGAAGTGTAGAAGGGCACAGATGGGGGTGAATACTGATACTGGACTGCAGGGAGAGACCAATGGGCTGAGACACTCAAGTGACAATCCCCCTGCCCCTTCTTCTAGGGTCTGGTCACCATCTGGCTGGGAGGAAGCCCAGCAGCACCTTTAATGTTGGCAAACAAGAGACACCAGGAAGAGGATAGAAAGCAAAGTGCTGAGGAGGGGCAAAGAGGCTTGCTCCTGGTGGGACCAGCAGGCTCTGAAGGCTCAAGGAGGGGTCAGAACAGTTTGCTTCTTAGCTTAGGAGTCACATGGGGAACCTCCTTCCCACCTGTGGCCCAAAGACACCCTCCTCACCCCTCTGGACACAGGGGGCTTCCTTATCCATAGTGGGGACTAGTGACAGGAGGGTGGTGAGGTACTCAGGAATAGCAGGTGCTTATCATTCTAGACCTTCTCTTAGCTATTTGCTCCCCAGACTGGGATGACTTTGGTTTTAGCAGAAAAAGGGCCTATTTCTCCAGTGACCCAAGTATGGGTTAGGCTGATGGCAAGAAGAGAGTAGTAGAGGAGAAATAATTTGGTGAGAAAATGGAATTGGCACAGGGAGGAAGAGGCAGCTGCTACTGGAAGGCACAATACCCAAACCAATACAGGATCTGCCCCAACCATCTCTCCTATTCCAAGGCCAGCCCCTCCCTCCACCTCAAGGGTGACAATGGGATAGCCTGGAAAGGAAGGAGCTAGTCATGGATAGTATGGACACACCAGGCCAAGGAGTTCTAGAGTGGGAGATACCACGGAAGCCAGCAAGCAGATGAGGCTGGGTTGCTTGGAGATCCTGCATCTTCAAAGATCAGCCTGACTGAAGGAGGAGGCCCTAGCTTGGGGGTGGCTGGTGGTCTACAGGAAAGAGAATCCTAGTCTTGCTTTGACGCTACGCTATGGCTTGGGGAGGCCTGTAGTCATGACCCATCTGCTAAGATCTGGCTTTTTCTTTTTCAGGAGGAACTATTTTGCTCAGGGCTCTTGCTTCCCTTGTCAAGTCTGCTAATGGGGGAATCCTGCCTTCCCCTCCCCCACCAACCCCCCAAAAGTGGAGATGCAGAACTGGTGGCAGGGACTTAGTTAATCTGAAGCACCTCCAAAGGTGTGGTGGGGCAGGAGAAGACAGCCTAATCCTGGGAATGGAGGCCAAGAAGAGGGCAGCTGCCCCCGAGAAGGCCAGTACTGATCAGTGGTCCTCTATGCCCCTCCACCCCGATGCCTGTGCTGCTCTTTGGGGAAGGAACGGCAGTGCTTTCTGGTCCTGGGCAGTCAGGGATGGGGGAGGAGAATAAAACAACCCTCTTGTAGAGAAATAAATAATACTGGGAAGAATCAGAAACTTCAAGACCACAGAAATGTTCCAAGGGGGAGAGGAGCCTGGAACTCTTGGAGTCATGGCATCCTCCTGTCTCCCAGTCCCTGCCCTAGAGAACCCCTGAAAGGAAGGAGGGGGGTGGGAGATGGGAAGGGAGCCACAGAATGGAGTTGAGTTTAAATACAGTGAATCACAAGTGCCCCTGGGAGAGGGCAGCGTAGACAACACTCAAGGTAGATGTTCGGATGCACTCTGTGGAGGGGCTAGGCACCCCAAGATGGGCCCCACTCCCCCTCATCCCCTCCAGGAAGAACGCTGAATGGAGGCTGCCCCCTGAATGGGAGAGGTCTGGGCCCCGGATGGGGTGGGCCAGGAGGCAGGCAGTCCTCAGTTACCCAGGCTCTGACCATAGGAAGGGGCCAGCTCCTCGGCATCACTGTCCGTACTGCCCTCACTGTCTTTAGCTGGGCGGTCCAGGCGTCGGAAGAACCGGGCATCTCGGGGAGATAGAGGATACAGGGCGTCCTGTAGGGCTGCCCCCACCCCTACCCCCACACCCAGGAGCTCCTCATCAGAGGAAGGCAGCGAGTCCTCATCCAAATGACGCACCAAATGGAGGCTGTCGAAGGTCAGGGGGTCCTCAAATGGGGGTGGGCCCTTCAGTAGCCGAACCTGGGAGATGGGAAGGGGAAATAAGGTTGGGAAGGAGGGATCCAAACCTATATTGGAGGGGAAGAGGGGAAGATAAGCTATGGCCAGGATGAGATGGGAGATAAAGGAAATGCTAGAGAGGATCGAGGGGGATGGAGATGGAGGAAACAAAGGAGATGACAGAGGGATTAGGAAGGGAAACAGAAAAAGAGGGAGGGATAGCAAGGGGCCACAAAGAAAGGAGCAATGGCCCTTTGGTGAACACTGAGCAGGAGGAGATAGCGGACCCGTGTGGCCCCACCAGCAAGAAGGTTGTTACTGGATTGGAGGGGAAGACAAGGGGCCAGATTGGGGGATCAGGAAGAAGGCTGGGGAGGTTTTGAGGTAAAGGTCTTCCACCTTAGCCCAGCCCTAATCAGCCAGACACCAGAGCCTGAGGGGGAGGCCCTGGGGGAGGGGGAGTTACCCTGGGCTCTGATACGGAGGGGTGGCCTGTGGGAGCCTACAAGTCCCAGCATGCAGTGCGTCGCCTCGGTCCAGCTGCCAGCCTGCCCAGGGTGAGAGACTCTGCTCGGATCAAGACAAGAGTTATGGGGCAGGGAGCTCCTGTCCTGGTGTGGGGCCCACGAGTGGGCCTGAGACACCAAGCACAGCCAGGGAGCCCATCCTGGGGAGTCCTGCCTCCTGGTCTCCCTTCCTTTCTCCCTGATGATCTGGGCCCCTCCACCTCTGACAGCTGGCACCTCTCTTCCCTTTCTAGGCACTGATTCTGGTCATGACCAGGGGGCTCTGCAGGAGACCAGCTCGTGGGCTGGGGACCTAGACAGAGAACATCGAGGAGACAGTTCCTTCTGTCTCCCTCTGCACTTGTGGGTACAATCCTGTGTCTGCTCTATAGACAATAGGAAATTCCTTGAAACAGAAGCAATAAATGATAATAATGGAAGATAATTTGTGGTTTTAAACTTTCCCAAGTGCCTTTGCTTCCATTATCTCAATTGATCCTCACCTGCTTCTGGGCAGCAGGGATTTTTACTCCATTTTATAAATTAGGAAAACTAAGGTGAGGAAAGAACCAGGGGTTCATGTGCCCAAGGCCACCCTGGAGCCAGTGGCAGAGCCAGGTCCATAACTATAGTCTTCTGATGATTAGGCCAGGGTTCTTGCCATTCATTTTGCCAAAGGACCAATCAACTGTGAGGTTCAGATGTTGGCTCTTTCTCTGCCTTTCAGAGTCCTGCGATTTGCCCTGGGAGGAGTGAGAGCTCATCCTAGGGAAGATCTGACCATTCTCTGTCAGACGAGGGATGTACTTGGCTCCTTTCTTAGCACAACCTCTGGGAGATCTGCCAAGAAGGATAGGACCCTGGGAATCTCTCCTCTAGGCATATTAGCTTGGGCCCAGTAGAGGTCTCCCAGCATGCCTACAGAGGGAATGGACGGTTTCCCTTCTTGGAAGGCAGATGGGGTAGAAGTCAAAGGCTGGGGTAGGTCTTGGACTTACCTCAGCCTTGAGTTCATCAATCTGATCCTTTAGCTCACGGATGTACTGGGAGGAGTCTGAGTGGTTGAGCTGCCCCTGGATCATACCCTCTTCTCTCTGGAAGGGAAAAAGGTGCCCCATCCCAGTAACTGAATGGGGAGGGGGTACAGAGGAGCCTTTCCTCTTTGGTCACATCCTCTGACCTTGACTTTGGTCCCTCACCTGAATCTCCAGCTCGGCGATTCGCTGCCTCATCTCCGCTACAGCAGCCATGCTGTCTGCCTCCCGGAGCCTTACTGCCATCACCTCCTCCTTGCTCTGGAGGGGCAAAAGCAGGAGGAAGGTACAGGGAGCTGATTCAGGCTAGGGAGGGAGAGAGGTCAGATGGGAGCCCAGCAGATTGGGCTGGAGGGCAGGCTCTGGAAGATGGGGAAAGGCCTCTGAGCATGCAGGGAAGCACATTCACAGCTTGGGGGTGGGGGTCAGGGGTGGGGCCCACCTTACACTCAGCCTCAGCATGCTTGCGTTTGCTCTCACTCAGTTGGGTCTGCAGGCCTTTATTCTGAGCCACCAGATAATGGAGCTTTTCTTGCAGGCCTGCACTCTCTGCTTCCACACGGTTCAGCAAGTTTCGGTGGATCTGGTCCTAGAGGGAGGGGAAGTCAACACAAGTGACCAAGGGGCTCCAGGCAGTGCAGGCGGAGTTAAGAGCCAGAAGCCTGGGTCTAACAAAATTAGGTGCCACCTGGCCTGCAACCAGTAAGGCCTGTGCCAACAACGAGCCTAGCTGGGGCAGGGAGATGGTGGAGGCTTGGTAGCGGGGTGGGGGGGGGCAGAGGCCAGGGAAGATGGACTCCTTCTTCATTCCTCCTTCTGGAGAGGTTCTCTGACCTGTGTCTCCAGTTCCACCACTCGTTGCCGCAGTTCCCTCCCTTCGGCCAGGGCATGGGCCTCACGTAGCCGGACAGTCATCAGCTCATCCTGCAGATCACTAAGGGCCAGCTTCCGGGGAGACTCCTTCCATCTCCCTCCCCGGGAGAGGTGGGCCTATCCAGGAGGGAGGAAGGGTCATCAGGCTTTAGGGTCAGAAGAGATCTTAGGTGCTAAGATCAGTGTCCTGACCTCTCCATGCCAATCCTGGAGTGTGAAATGATTTAATGAGCGTCTTCCAAATAAGATCCAGGAGTCCTGCCTCCGAGTCTTCTCCCTACCCTGGGACTATATGAAAACATACAGAGGAGGGAGTGATGGGGGTGGCCTCTCCCTGGTTTTACTCTGGGCGGGGGTACTTCATGTCACAGGCTGAACTTTAAAGTCTTCCCTGCAGGAGCTCCTCACCAATAAAAACTAACATTTCTCAAGGGTTTTCTGGTTTACAAAGCATTTAAATTATCTTCCTACTTTTCACAACATTCCTGTGAGGGAGTCAATGCAAAGCACGTGACCCACACTAAGGCACTCTTATCAATGTGAATTATTTTTATTACTCCAGCCCTCTGGAATATCTGTGATTTCATTAGTCAGGTGTCTGCTCTTAGAGAGCACACCTTGCTCCACAGCTTTATGAACTGAAACCACAATGGGGCCTGCTCTGCCCAGGAGCCTCTTGGACACTGACTAAGCTGAGTTCCACCTGGTGGTCTGTACAAAGCCCAAGGAATGAGAGGAGAGGCCTGGTTAGACAACAGTTCTGAGGAAAAGACATGATGGGGTTTAGTGAACTGCAACCCCAGCACAAGTCAACAACAGGACACAAAAGTCCAAAGGGCCAAGAGAAGAAAAGAATTATGTCCAAAATGAGAGAGGCTATTGCCTCACTGTCCTCTGCCCTGGTCAGACCCTGTCAGGAAGATTATGGTCAGTTCTAGGAATCAGATTATAGGAAATACATTGAAAAGCTGAAAGGCATCCAGAGGGTGACTGGCTTAGAGAAGATGCTATACTTGGATCAGCTGAGGGAACTGGAGCAGAAAAGACTACAGGAGACATAATAGGGATCTTTAGGTATCTAAGGGGATATCATGAGGGTAGTGGGATTAGATTTATTCTTCCTGCCTAGAATACAGTTACAGAAGAATGTTGCAAAAAAAAAAAAAAAACACTTTCTAACAATTAGAGCTGCCTATAAATGGAAAGAATTTCTTGTCATGTAGTTCAATTTTATTTTTTCATCTAGCAAATACTTAGTAAGTGCCTACTGTGGGTAAGGCACTGGCTGAGGTGTTAGGGATTCAAAGATAAAAACAAAACTGTCCATGCTTTCAAAAAGCTGATGTCCTGTGAGGGGGAATGGGCTCCCCATCCTGGGAAGCCTGGGAAACCTGGGATACATAGATTAGCAAAATGATCACTGCAATTGTGCGATTCAATAGACAGGCAATCTGCAGTCAAGGTCTTCTTCCAACCTTCTCTATAGCTTGGTAGGACCTGCAAGGGCTTGCTTGGCTGGCACAGCCTTCAAGAAGCCAGGAACATCTCCATTCTCCAGAGAAGCAATGGAAGAAGACTAATAACGAATGCAAACCTTGTGAGACTGAAGAAAACCAAAGTTCAAGAAAGGAAATGATTCTGCCCATATGACAAGGAAGTGGCAGAGAGTGTTTGGACAGCCAGGCCAGGACTATGCAGTGCATCAGAGAGTAAGACCAAATGCTCTGAAGGAGGCCTGGAGCTCCTGCTGCTCTCACCTGCCAGTTGTCTGTGAGCTCTTGAACCTGCAATTTCAGCTCTCGAAGGGAGGCCACTGCCTCACTCTCTCGAAGTTTTAGACCTTTAAGTTCCTCCTGTAGCCGGGCCACATTGTTCTCATCAGGAAGAGAGTTGTTCCTCTAGGAAGAATAGAACAGGGAACAGAGTTAGTGGAGGGAGTCAAGCTTTTGTTCCTCTCCCTCCCATCTCCCCTGCTCCCCTTATCTTGCTCAGGCTCCCACGCTTGTACTTGTAGAGAGCAGTGGATGATATTTATCTACCAGGTCTAGAAGTTCCCTAGTTCATATACCTTGACTGGTGTCTTGGCCTCTCAAAGGGCTGCGTGGCCCATTTTCACTGCCAGGGACATACTCTCCTTAACTCCAGCTGAAGTAAAAACCCATTGGTCCTTGTTTTTTTATTGGAACCTCACAGTCTTCCTCATTCCCATTTTTCATTCTTATAGCTAGGCTGGTAAATGGAGCCTTGGCACCTCTGGACTTCAGGAACCTCAGGTTTCTTAGGTCAACTCCACTGCAATAGACTAGGAAGGAAAGCTCCTTTGTGATTCAAAGCTGCTGTTGACCAGGTTTCCATCCTCCAGACTAAATTATTGTGATAAAAGATTAAGAAATGGAGTTAGGCACACGGAGGAAAGGATACAGGAGGAGGCAGTGAAGGCAGTGAAGAGATGATTGATGAAGAAAAGAGGGAGTTACAAAGAAACCAAATCTCTTCTGTTTTGTGACCCTTCTAAAAAAGTTAGGATGTGGGCTTGTCCCATTGCATCCTCCGGGCCTGACACCTGACCCTTACTGTCAGCTCCTACCAGATACTTAGAAGATTAAGAGATTATAAACTCCTCTAGCTTCTAGAGAAGTCTTATTGTCCATCCATCTGTCTCCAGGTAGAACAGTCCCTACATTACCTGGACCAGTGAAACTCCCTCTAGCTCCCCTGAAAAATAGGGTTGCGTTGTTATGTGGAAGCAACTATTCCAGAAGCAACAACCAATACTACTGATGTGGGGCTTTAAGGTTTACAGTGTGCAGATCTGAACATTTAATCTCCAGTCAATCAATTCCAGTGATTCCCTGTATTATCTCCAGCTTGAAATATAAAGTACTGTTTGGTTTTATAAGCCCTTCATAATTTGACCTCTTCTTACCTTTCCAGTCTTCTTATACCTTACTCAGTTCCAGGTACTCTACAATCCAGTGACACTGTCTCCTCTAGACATTTTCTCCAGTTGTCCACCATGCCTGGAATTATCTTCTTCCCCATCTCTACCTACTGACTTTCCTGAAGTCTCAGCTCAAAGACCCACTTTCTACAAGAAACTTTCCCAATCCCCCTTAAAGCTTTTCCTGTTCCTCTTTTGATTGCCTCCCAATGATCTTGTCTGAACAAAGTTGTTTGCACATTAGACTATTTCCCCTATTAGACTTAGCTTTTTGAGGGGAGCCTTTGTGTCCTCAATTCTTAGGTGGTGTTAAATAAATGTCTGCTGATTGAGCTGACAAAATGCTTTCCCCACAAAACCCCATAAGGTATTTCAATGGTAGAAGGAAACAAGTTCAGAGAAGTTGTCCAAGATTACAAGCAAGCAAGTGTTGGAGCTGGGCTTTGAAAAGTCTCATTTCAGGACTAAATCTCTAATATGTCAGACAGTTAAGAGTTTCACCCCCCCCCCCCCCAGATAGGAAATTCTTTGTGTTCAAGTTAAATCTCCCACTATGCAAATTACAGACCAAGACCCTTTCTACTTGTCCAAATCATAGTAAAGATGGGGAACAGCTGGGCTCCATCCCTTTTGTCATTTCATCCATGGATATGGGAACTCTTTAAACAATATAAATTTTTGTTGATTCCTAAATACCCTCTCATAAACTAGGTCCCTCAATACCCCTCCTGCTGGGAAAGGTCTGGCTCTGGAGACAGTGACAACCACTCTGACTGAAACTGAGAGTGAGAGTGACGTCAGATTACCACAGCACAAAGGGGCTATGGGGAGGACTCCAAAAGCACTATTTTTAGAGTTCTAGGAGAGCTTTGGTTTTTTGATGAGGGTGGGGAGTAGATGGAGGAGAGATAGGGTGCATTCTAAACTTTTCCTTCCAAATGAATAGGGTTCCTCTTACAGGTCCTCTTCAGTCTCTACTAGGATTGGGGCACAAAGCAATGGCTAAAGGAGGCAGGGTAGGGTTTAATGTAGAGGTTAAAGATCCCTACTCATTAGTGGTCTCCTTTTTGGAGAGTAGAGTCAATATGAAGTTAACTAGGGTGGAAGCCATGAATTCTGGCTCTTTACTTCTCTACTGTCTCTGTTAGGACAGTAAATAAACCAAATATATCCTGCATGTCTATTCCCTTAAAAGCTGGAGCTGGAGGTACAGAATGTCTGAAGTTGGCCCCAGACTGGCTTATACTATTTAAATAGAACAGAGGAGAGAGGGTCAACTTATGGGGGCCTACATTGCTCTTAGCTGCCTTGAATGGCTAGCATGTTCCAAACAGTAGTTCCCATCTTGTAACTGGAGGCAAACAAGACACCCTTAGGCAGTTTGTTCAACTCAAAGTTCTTTTGTATTTGAATTGAAGCCCTGAAATGAAGCATGTATCAAATTTATTGAGCACTGCCTAGGAAGGAAGGATACAGAAGGAAAACTAGACTTCGGACCAAATCAGGCTTATAAGCATTGTAAAAGTTATAATGATCAAACTGGCAATTAGATATCATTTTAAGGTATCCAAAGAACTTTACACACATTATTTCATGGAGTCTCACTACAACCCTGTGAAGAAGGTCTTACCTGGTATTAGTACCCTTATTTTAAAGCTGAAGAAACTAAGGTGGTCTGTGTGATTACCCAGTGAAGAGTCAGAATTGTTTTTTGAACTCATATCTAAATAAAAGCTCAGCATTTGATCTGATACATTACAATGCAATTTCTAAGCTGGTTCTACTTCATAAAATGGCCCTTTCCTTAGTCACCAGTGTCTCTCTGACCAACTTCTTCATCAGGTCCCACGGGAGGATTCCTGACATATATTCAGAGGGCTCCCAGGGAGACCCAAGTTACAGCTCTCCTCCCTCCATGCCACAGGCATATAGTGACCACAAAGTACCGAGATTGACTTTGAGACAGGATGTATAAGCACTGCTTAACAGTTAAACTTTTTATGTAGCACATAATTTATATGTTGTCTGGGTATTATATACATATGAACATAGTTTTTATGTCTACAAGTCTCTGTATGTACATATACAGGTAGTGAAGGTATGGGAGGAAAAGGGAAGGAAAAAGTATGTTCACCTGCCTCTCCCTCAAGCCATACTGACCATAACAACTGAGCTGTCTTCTAGTGGTAATGCAGAAACAACACTTTTCAAACTCCTTTTGCATAATTCTCTAGAGAGATGAGAGTTATGTAGGAGCCAAGACACTTAAACTTTTCTGTTCATCCATTTTTACTTCTATAAAATAGGGGATTGGACCAAATAATCTACAAAGTCAGTAAGTGTCTCTGATTCTTTAAGTGAGGAGATAGGGGATGGATGGATGGATGGATGAACAGAAGGATAAGAAGATGGTTGGAAGGATGGACAGCGATGTGACTTTCTTCATGTCTTTGCTAACATCCCTCCTTCTGCAAGAAGCCCTTCCTTATCCTCTCTCCTCTTCCTGGCTCCTCTCAGAGACCACCACTGGCAATCTATCTTGTTTAGATTAGATTGGGGACAGGTCCTCTCCCCCATCAGACTGGCAGCTCATCAGATTAGGGCCTGTCTATGCTTTTCTTTGTATCCTTGGAGTTTAATATGAAGTCTGGCACATAGTAGGTGCCTAATAAATGCTTGCTGGCTCACTGACAAGTGCTTGGAGATCTCTAAACAACATTGTGGAAGATCCTAATGTCCTGTGTACTGCTTCTTGGGGCTGCTAGGACAGTTCTATCATCAACACCAAATATCCTTTTTTCTCCAGTCATCTGGTTTCCCAGACACAGGCCCTAATTCAGGACTGAAAATGAGATCTGGTCTTTCTGTCCAGAGCTATGATCACAAAAGAAGATGGGTGTCCCCTGTTCTGGGCATAGGAAGGGGATCCAGACATTTCTCTGTTCTCAGTCACGCCCTGCTTTGGGTTTGAGCTAGGGTCCTGGCTGCCTGGCCCCACTGTCCTCCTCTGTTGACCCTCTAGCTCTTGGCTCTTTGCTCTCTTCCCTCTCACCATTGGGGCTATGGTCTCAGTGCTCTCTGGGGGCCTCCCTCCCAGGGCAGGAAGGAAATGGAAGGGGAGGGGGAGTGGAGATGGTGGTAGAAGAGCTCTGGGCTCCTGGCTTTGAAGGTGCCACAGATAACACCTTCACCAAGGTTTGCAAAGTGGGGATTGACCGCAGGGGAAAGGAAAGCTAGAGAGGCAAATGAAGTGGGGGAGTGGTGATAGGGGGTATGGGAAAACCCAGAGGTTCTCTCTGAAGCCACAGAAGCTTAGTTATTTGTGGTGGGAGATTCTATCTTATCCCATACCATCTCATACACCAAAAACAACTGATAGGTTGTGATAAGGAAGATGGGGAAGTTGCCAAAAAAAAAAAATAGCCATCATAGTCTTTGGTCCCACCCAGGCTGACCCTTTTGTTTGCTAGTTCCAATGGGGCCCACCTTCTCCATGTCCAGGACTTTGTCCTGCATCTCTCGAAGGGCACTCAGGGTCTCTGTCTCACGCATTCGGGACTGCTCCAGTTCTGTCTCCAGGTGGGCTACAAATTCTTCTGTTAGGCGAGGGTTATCCTGCATGGGGTAAAAAATATGATAGGGTAAGATAGAAACCTGCCTTAAGCTGCATTTCTAGAGGAATGGTCTCCAGAATAAGGAAAATGAGAGTTCTTCAGTTCTTTGCTTTGGTCATTCAAGATCTGCAAGGCTGTGTGTTCCATTCTGAGCATCAAGTTTAGGGAAGGATGCTAACAAGGAAGAATGTTGGCCAAAATAATGATAGTATTGAATAATGTGCTATATGAAGATCAGATGAAAGAATTGAGGATAGTCAGCCTGGAGAAGAGAAAATTTAGGGGAGGGCAAGAGAGCTACCTTTAGATACATGAAGGATGTTCATAGGGAAGAAGGATAAGATTTTGTTGCACCTGAGCCTAGAAGGCAGAATTAGCAGCAGTGGATATAAGTTGCAAACGGCAATTTTTGGCTCAAGGAAAAAATTCCTAAAGCTTCAGATTGTCCCAAAGTGCAAGGGGCTGGCTTGGGAGCCCTCCTTGGGTGGATCAAATGGAAACTAGTTGAGTTTTCATTGGGAATAGCTTAGGGAGAAGCCTGCTCAGACACAGGCTATCCCCTAAAGTCCCTTCCATGACAGAGGTCTACAGGATTCCAACTTTTGGTCACTTCTCCTTTCAAGGCCCCTGGGCTTCCCTTAGAACCAGATACTAGGTCCTGAAACACAGTTTTGGGCATTCACAGCTGCCTATAACTTTTCAATCTGTGCCTCTGTCCTCTGTACTCAGTTTCACCATAGCTTGTTTGGAGGCCAAAAGGGGAAAATAAAGCAGGCAGTAGGAAGAATAAAATTATCATCTGTTAACTTTAGTTAATTGATCAGTCATTTAAATATTTCTTAAGCACTTCTGAAGCACTTATGTGCTTATTTATTTATAGTACCACAATGCTAGGCACTGTGATAAACACTGGTAATACAAAAAGAGACAAAAACAGTCTTGCCCACAAGGTGCTTACAATCTAATGAGACTGTGCCCTTGCCTGTGCAAACAATTTTATATGAAGTAAACTAAATACAAGATAAATAGGAAATAATTAAGAGAAGGGAGACACTGGAATTAAGAGAGGTCAAGGAAGGCTTCCTTTATAAGGTGGGATTTTATGTGGGACTTAAACTGGGCAGTTATGAATATAAGTGTAAAATATGAACAACCCACAAACTGGGCATTGTCTTTGAGATCCCAAATGTTAAATACTTCCTCATGGAGAGAAGTAGAAAAGAGCACTGAATCTTTGGTAGTAAGGATCCTTGGGGTTTTATCAAGCTATACCACAAACTATGAGAGCTTAGAAAAGTGATTTCCTTTCTAAGTCTGAGTCTCCTCATCTTTAAAAGAAGAAATTGGACCAAATGCCTCCCTCCTTCCAACTTTAACAGACTATTTTGTTAGAGTCTGACTCTGTGAAAGGTGAGGGAATGCTTGAAGCCTAAGAAAGTATCTGGGGTGAATGCATATGGCCTCTACTCCTTACAACTCTTCATTTGCCATTGTCCTCCTTCCTTCTCCTATCTGTGTCTAATGTCTAAAATGTTCTCTTCTTCTACTCCTCCTCACATCTCCATCTCTTAAAATTCCTCCCTTTCTTCAAGGTTCAATTCATATGTCACCTTTTCCTTGAAACCTTTCCTGATGCTCCCCAGCCCCCCCCCCCCAAAGTAAAAGTCATTTTTCTTCAAATTTTTTATTGCACTTTGCCTGGACCACTCTTTTGCACTTCTCTCTCTTGTATCAGAGTGATTTTTGCATTTGTTTTATATATTTGCCTCCTGGAATAAGAGCTGTATAGTTTCTATCTTTGTAGCTCAAGGGATGAGCACAAAGATTCACACATAGTACTCTATTAACAGATGTTTGCCAAATGTAAGGAAATAAGAGTACTCCAACCAGGAAAATCCCTGCTTGTGTTGAACTCTGTATTCAACTTCTAAATATGTGCTTCTCTAGTAGTGGGCATTTGTTGTTCACTAGCTGGTCCATAATACATGTCAAAGAAAAAAGGGTGTGAGTTTTCTAGAGATTTCATTGAACATTTTAATCTACAATTAATGTAAATTTCCCAAGCCCCACAGAATGGGTTCTTTAGTATTGAATGGGGGAAGTGAACAGAGGATGGAAATTAGGATTGTTAAGGTATGTGACCCTTGGTTAAATAGTTTAAATCCAACCAAGTATGAGATCTACTTAAATGAACAACAATTTTCTAGGTGTAACCTGGGAATGGAGAGTGATCTATAAAGGGTCATCATTCTAGATGAAGTCTTATGGTACCATATTTATTCTCAACATTTCTTTCATTCTCTCCCTATTCCAGCTCCACCCCCAATTCTTTTATCTAGATTCTTACTTTCTGAAGTCCCAGAAAGGATAGACAGGAGGAAGGAATTTAACAATCAGATAGAGGTCCTCTATAAAAGATATCTGGGGAAATATCACAGGGATGGCTCAGGACAAAAAAAAAAAGAGGGCTTTGCAAGCTGTGTTGGTGAAAAGAGCACCCACATTAACTTGACTACATATCCTTTAAAGTATCCTATTAGGAAGAGCTAGATGGTATAGAGGATAGAGTGCTGGGCCTGGAATCTGAAACACCCGAGTTCAAATCTGACCTCAGGCACTTACTAGCTGTGAGACTTATGGACAAGGCATTTAATGGCTGTCTGCCTCAGTTTCCTTAAAAGTAGCACCTACCTCTTAGGATTGTAAAATGAGATAATATTTGTAAACTTTAAAGTGATACATAAATGTTGGATTTTATTGTTAATATTTTTATTATTACAATTGAGGAAGAAGTTGGACTTTGAGTCACTACTACCTTGGCTTAGGCTTAAAAGACAAAACCTTTCAAAGAGAAAGAAAAATTAAATTATTTATCCTCAAAGAAAGGAGAAAAACTGAATCCTAGAGAAGCATGGAGAATGGTAGAAAGTTAATTCTCTTTTGATATAGAGATGAGGTTTTGCTTTCATTGATCAATGTAAAAACATCAGTACTTTGGAGAAAGAAGAATGATTTTTCAAAGATATAATCAGGAAAAACACTCAAAGGAAACTTTCAAAAATATGGGAAATAGAGTGGAAACATTTCTTAGTAGAGAAACTGAAACATTAAAAGGAAGTTTCTGTCAGTCAGGATTATGACCCAGTTCTATGTGATGTTCAACTCTACAAAATACAAATTCTGGACAATGAGAATTATTCTATCTCTTAATAATTACTTTTCTTCATATTGACAACTACTATAAAAGGAGATTCAATATGAAAAGTATCTGAGTAAACGCAGCCTTTTGCTCACTGGTCAAACATTCTCCAAACATTGACAGGATGCTAGAATCTCAAGCAAAGGACTCCTGATGGTCCAGGAAAATGAGGGACACAAATAAGAAGCATATGATTGATTAGAGGATGAAGGAGAAGATAATCAAGTAATTGTTCATTTTCTCCCCCCTCTTCAGTTTTCCTAGGCAAGATCAATCCTCCAGGAAGAGCAAAGCTATCTGTGTATTTACTTATTTATCCCTAAGTTTGTCTGAGGCATTGCCTGACAAACTTGGGAAAGATTGTAGCTTAAAAAGGCCAGACTTTCATTCCATGCAGCATGATATTCAGTTATTCTGAGCTAAATCTTGCCACTGAACCCAGATGACTCCAGAAGAGAGAGTGGGACTTGCATAGACACCCCCCCCCCCATTAGATTCAATTCACTTGCATGTCATGGCATCACCTCCCTGATGTCATAGTGCTTTTCAAAAAACAAAGGACTATAAATCTGGAGAAAGATATGGCAAACCACTTCAGTATTTGCGATGAAAACTTCAGGAGTCAGACATAACTGAACAACAACAATAACAAAACCTATAAATCTGGAACATTTCGTGGTCCAGAGTGGACAGATCTAGGTTTCTGAGAATATGGAGATAGCATGAGGATACCAGGCCAATGCTGGGAGGCTGGAGCACTGAAAAGTGGGGAAGACAAAACCTAATGACAGAATAAACCTTAATAGTAATGAAGAGAACCTAACAAAACACCCTATTCATGAAGGACATCCTGACATACCAGAAAGACTTCTCTTTCCACAACTTACTATGAAACTGCAGACAAAACTCAAACCTGAAGAAGCTTGATTTCCTCCTATGTAAAAAATGAATAATACTAGTGGTACCTACCACATAGGGTTATAGTGAAGATCAAATGGAAAAATGTGGGTGCAGAGCTTTAGAAACCTGAAAGCTTTAGATAAACATTTGTTCTTACTATTCATGCAGTTCCTAGCTAAACACCTAAAAATGCTCTCCCTCTTTTTTTCTTCACTCCTCCTCCTTTCATCTTTCTTTCTTTCTCACTCTCTTCCACAGTTTCACTCAATTATTAGTTTCAGTGATCCCCTTCAGGGTATTTCAAAAATCGAATTTCTCTTGCTGCAATGTAAACTTAACCCATTTCCTCAGGACTCCTGCTTCTTTTCACCTTCCATATTATATAGCTCCTAGGTTGTTAGAGATAGAAAGGACCTTAGAGATCATCTGGTTCTTCTCTTCCCATTCCTATCCCCCCCCTCCCACTGCATTGATGAGGAAGGTGAGGCCCAGAAAGATTAAAGTGAACTGTCTTGAGGCTTGAGGACCTTTCACTTCCTACCAAGTTCTATTTCCAGGCTGAATCATCTTTGTTCCTTTAGCCTTTACTCATGAGCCTTCTTTTTCAGATGTTTTATCTCACCAGCCAGATCACAGAGCAGCTCAAGGTCTTCCTGCTTACAGTAGGCCCTGATTCATGTTAAGTCCTAGATAATGGAAGACAACAGAATACTCTTTACCCGCTGAATCTTTATTGCTGTGAGAAAAAAAGCTAACAGATTCCTCCAACAG
The DNA here is from genome assembly GCF_037893015.1 of Macrotis lagotis. Lineage (NCBI taxonomy): Eukaryota > Metazoa > Chordata > Mammalia > Peramelemorphia > Peramelidae > Macrotis > Macrotis lagotis. The sequence continues at coordinate 654,874,015 of NC_133666.1, forward strand.
AGTGTCCTGTTAGCTCCAGAATGAAGGTAAAGATAACCACAAAATGGAGTGGAGTGGGGGGGGGGGAACATGGGTGGGGACGGAGGAACAGAGGAACCGTTGCACAGTTTGTTCTGCAGCTGTTGACAGTTTATCAGATAAGAAATGAGTCTGAGGTTGGGGGACCAAGACAGATGCTTCCCTGCAACAATGGGGGACTCCAAGGAAGTCCCCTAAGCTAATCACTCACATAGAATGTTTTTCTCCCCGGGAGGTAGATACTCTGGACTCTAATATAGATATCCTGCTTAAAAGACCCCTACTTTTAATTTCAATTGCTTCTAAGTACAGAAAAGCTACTGAGCCAAGGATGCTGTAAATCAGACTCATAATTTTAGTTAGTTTGTTTTGATTGGTCTAGATGACCTATGACATCAAACTCAATTCAAATTCTAAAACTCTAATCCTGTGATTATATGTTGCCCAGAGTTGTAATTTTGTCCTCCATGTCTGCCCTGGCTGATCCCATTTAAAGCTCTTCTTAAAACTTTGCCTCTACCTACTTAACAGTCTGATTCTTTAGTCCCTTTCAAGTGCTGCAGAATCGAGTCTCATTGGCTTTCTTACTTTTCCATAAGCATGACACTATCTCCCGACTCCAAGTCTTCTCTTACACCTAGAATGTTATTCCTTCTTTTTGCCCATTGGTTTTCCTGACTTTCTTTAAGATTCATTTCAAATGTTCCTTTTTGCAATAGCCTTTCCCAGTCCTCCCATCCTAACTCCCAACTACTAGTATCTTCTCTCTGAGATGACCTTCCATCTACTCTGCGTATAAACATGTGTCCATATAAGTGTATCCATGGTTGTTTGCATATTATCTCTCCCACTGAAATGTAAGCTCCCTGAAAGAAAGAAATAGTGTTTTGTCTTTCTTTAGATTCCCAGCACATAGCAGAGTATCTGGCATATAGTAATTGCTCAATAAATCCTTGATGACTAATTACTACCTAAGTCCATTCCTCTGAGTTTCTGCATCTAGGTAGGATCACACATTCTTGTCCTCCAGCTCTGATTCAGGCCTACAAAGTGACAAGGTCTCCAGTTCCACACTCAAGCCTCGCTTCATCCAAAGCCATGGCCACAAAGTGCCCCAAAATAATGTTTCTGGCTTGATGGGGAGAAAAGCTGGAGCTGATGTTATCTCTAACTTCATGTACTATTATTGTTTATAAGGAACCAAGGGTTGGATCATTCTCTTTCCTAAGGTCAAAGATCCTAGGGTTCAAAGCCCAGAAAGGTGCAACCTTTCTCTGGAGAAAGTTGTCAGCACCCTGGCAAGCAAACCCAGCTCTTCTCTCTGCTTCCTAGGAGTGGGCTATACTCAATCAAATCAAATAACATGTAAAGCACATTAGAAACCTTAAAGTTGCTATTGTTAGCTGTCCTTAACTATCATTAGCCATCATTATGTAGCTACTCCTCAGGAAAGGGGACTCAGAAACTGAAGTTCTAATCCCCTCTCTCTCTCTCTCTCTCTCTCTCTCTCTCTCTCTCTCTCTCTCTCTCACACACACACACACACACACACACACACACACACACACGAGTGGGATCTTCAATATTTATTTGATATGAGCTTGGGTGGATCTCCTCCACCCTCAGTGGTGAACCCCATCTATGTCTGCCCATTTTTGCATATCCTGTTCATGGGCTCCAATAAATGTTTTGCAAGGGATCCATTTAGTATCTTAGGGGGGCTGCCCTCCTTTGGATCTCTTGACATTTTATGATCCCAAATGAAGGAAGAAAACTAGTCCTTATAGGATGATTTCAAATTGGAGATTTCAGAAATCATCACATCCAACCTCTTCATTTTACAGATAAGGAAAGAGGGGACTTGCTCTGTTTAAATGACCCAAGGTCACATAGGTCCTAAGTGGCAGAGCTGGGATTTGAACCCAGATCTTCTGAATTCTACTCCAGTGTTCATTCCACTACATTGCTCTGTTTCAGTCACCTTTCACTCTGGCTATATGCCTATCCCACTTCCTTTTCTGGTTATACATCCCTCTATTGCAATCTATTAGCCTGTTTTTCCTGTACAATTCTCATTAGTGATATGCTGTAGCTTACTTAAGCCTACTACACACCATTCTATCGCCCCTTGGGTAAGCTTCAACTTTAATTCTTTGGAGATGTGATGTTCCACAATTCACTACTGCAGAGGAATAATGCTGTAACAATGATGGACCTTTTCTTTCAGGGAGAAACTCTGAGTCATCATAAGCTCTGCACATTTTTCCAAAGGCATTCCAAATCACTCCCCCTGTCTTGTTCAAATCTGGGTCATTTATGGTCCATCTACAGAGTTTGTCCAAGGCCCATTTACTGATGGGTTAGCTCTGTGATCATCCAACCAACTTTATATTATAGTCTGAACATTAGGAATTTTTCATCTACTTAGTTTTTCCTATAGGGAGATGGATGAAGCAGAGCACTCAAGTGACTGTGGTTATTGTTGAGGAGGTTCCCAATGTCTTGGGGTTTGATGAAATTGGAACAACTTCATCTGTAACAAGGGCATCCGGATGTTCTGCCCACATATAATGAACCTCTCTTCCAATTGAACTCTGTGCTGGATGTTCTCCATAATGATTTCAAACACTCTGGTGATCATGTTGTCTTGTTTTATGCATCATTTGATATTAATCATCAGAGGTTTGAACAGTTATCTCATTGTTACAGTTTTTAAGGAAGCTTGAATGAGTTTGACATATGCATGGGAGCTACACTGTGAAGTAGGGCCTTTCAGGTGGCATTATTTTGTATCAAATCTAATAATAATACATATGATCTTATATTTTCTATTGCCAATTCTTGGTCATTTACACTAGTGAATGTGAGCACATGTGCTCAGGGACAACTTAGTCAAATGTAAAAATGTCATTAGTCAAAGTCAGACTGCTCCCTTCTCAAATCTTCAAGGAGTCTCTTGATGCCTGTGTAGATTCATCTACCAGTTTTGTAAAACTGGTAACACAGGTAGAGTTACTGCTATTTTCTCATAAGACTTTTTTTGAGGTCCAATAAGGTCCAATATTCTTTCCAAGTCTTTTATATTTGTCCTTTTGGATAACTTGAAAATCAGTCTCTCAATACTCTCAAAATTGTGTCACCTCTTGAACAGACATCTTTAGTACATGTTTCAAGTCTAGTTTCTCTGCCTTTGTTTCTAAAGTCATTTCTGCTTCCTCATGTAATAATTCATGTAATTAGGGACAGTGATATCAATAGTCCAAGTGTGGTAGCTCCACTACCATTAAAGAAGAATTAATGAGAGAAATTTCAACAAATGTTTTCCATTTTTGCACTTTTCATTTTCTTTCTTTAAATTTTAAACATAAATTTTCTCAGTATGATTGATTGGTTTAGTTCAACTTGTCACCAAGCTTTGTAGAAACATGTTTTTCTTTTCCCTTCTTGTTTTGTAAAATATTACTCATAAGTATAATCACCTTCTCTGTATGATTTTATGGGTTTAGATTTTAAGGAGACTGTTCTGAAGTATACCTTTGTTTGGCAAAGAATTAAGACAAAGAATAAATTTCTGGTTGGGGGAGCTTTTGGGTGGGAGTCTGAGAGAGTCACTTGCTACCCTTGCTGTAGTAAGTGATTTTTACATCAGTTAACCTTCTTAAGGAAATGGTGATGGGCAGTGTTGATGTCTGTTCTCTAATTTATTTTCCATTTTTCCAAATCAATAGCTCATTTAATAGTCAGGTTAGACTTGACCCAATTGACCCATATTTTCTTCTTCAAAATGATGCTGATTTTTGACTTTTCTCTAACAAATTAATGGTGTGGCTGTACACGCAGCTTACTTGAATATGACTCCCACACAGGTAACCTGTTGTTTTCTGTCTGTTAAAATGTAATCAATTCCATTTTTTTGATGTTATTTGGCATGCAGCTTGTTCAGTACTTTCTGAATTTCTTCTCAAAGAAATCATTTGTGATATATAGTATTGTATACTTCTGCATTCTAACCCTTTGGCTGCTCTCTCACTCTTAAATCATGTTTTCCACATTCTTTTCTCTATCTTCCCTATTCCTACTTTAACACTAAACTTACAAAGTATTAAAATTCATGAAAATAAATTGAAGGGAACTCCTTATTAAGTTGATAGATTTTCTTATCTTATGTTGATACATAATATCTTCTTGCAGTGTTTATCAAGAAGACAAAATAGGGGCAGCTAGGTGGTGCAGTGGATAGAGCACTGGCCCTGGAGTCAGAAGGACCTGAGTTTGAATCCAGCCTCAGACACTTAATAATTACCTAGCTGTGTGGCCTTGGACAAGCCCTTTAACCGCACTGCTTGCAAAACCCTAAAAAAAAGAATACAAAATAAGAGATCAAATATCTCATGAAAGGATGCTTCTCATTGTTTTTTATTTGCCTAAGGAGGCCTATGAGCTAGCTGTCATTTCTTTGTTCTTCTGGATTTGTTTTTGGCAAGAGAATCAAAATTGATTTGATTCAATTCCTCTGGTAGTATGACTCCCCAAAACTGTGGGATTCTTGGCATCTTCTTTCCTTTCCACCTCAATGTCACTGAAGAATTAGAAGGAGGTCACATGGGACAGAAGGATATTTAAATTGTTTTCTTTTTTCATGGGTTGTTATGGGAAAAGGATTCATTATCAGGTAGCTGACCTCTCTGAACTTAACTAGGTTGGTCCTTGGAAATTAGGCAGGCAGGATTTAATGTATCTCAAGATCTGGGTAGAACCTGTCAGAGTTTATGATCCAGCCTTTGAATGAATGGATGAAAAAGCATGTTTAAAGAACTTCATATGTGTACAACACTGTGCTACTGCTGGAGATACAATTAAAAAAGACCAGCCTTTGTCCATATTCCAACTGCCAGCTGCAAGTCTAAGGACCCATGGTCTTCAGGGAATGATGACATAGCAGATGGTGCTGCATTTTCTTGAAAGTCATTTCTACTAATACAATCATATCCGTTTTGGATATAGAACCATTTGACAATGCCAAGCACTTTCTTTCCCTGCTTTGTAGGGGTTGTGGTGGCTGAGGAGGGGGCAGTGGCACATTTGCATGAACAGCTGTCAGGTCCAGGCTGGAATGGGCCTGGGGGCTGGGAAGAAGCAGACTCAGTGGTATGGGGTCAGTGTTCCTCCTGACATTCTTTGGCTTACATGGCCATTAGAAGCAGTTGGTGTTGATAATGGAGAAGTAGGGTCCTTTTTCCTAGGTTACTGTTTTCCTTCCACAGTGATAGATAGAGAGACAGGCTAGAAGTGAAGAAGGTGGTCTGGAGGGCACTGCTGTTGTCAAGGCTCTTGGGGGTCAGGGTCCTGAGCTACCTTCATTGGAGTCTTAGTGGGGGAATAGCTGGACTTGCTTAGAACATGACATCCCCTCTCTTCCCCAGGATGCCAGGTTGCTTCAGTTAGGCTGGCTTGCCTGCCTTGAGGTGGTAGTTAGCTGAAAGGGATGGTTGGCTCATTCTCCATGGAAATTGCTTCCCCCAGTAAGCTCAGCAACCTAGGGTTACCTCCATGCTGCTATAGAACTTTGAGGGATAAGAAGATAGGTTTTGTGTGTGCTGTTCAGCTCACTGTGAAGAAAAATTCTCGCTGTCATGTAGCTCCTTGGACTCAAAGAGGGTTATAAGAATTCCTATATGGAGGATTATACCTGCTTGGTGTAGATACAAGAAGATTTCCTGGAGTTAGGGGTGGGTGATCATTGGCCTTCTGTATTGGATGCGTAGTAACAGATTAGACTAGCTTTCCATGGCCTCCTAGCCCAGGCTCTCGTTAACTAGCTTACTGATAACATAGCTAGCAGAAGCTCACACTTATATTGTGCTTTAAAGTTTGTAAAGTGCTTTACAAATATGATCTCATTTTACCTTGCCAACACCCATAGGGGGTAGATGCTAGAATAAACCTCATTTTATACGTGAGGAAAATGAGGCAGACAGAAGTTAAATAACTTGCTCAGGGTTATACAGTCAGGAAGTATCTGAGGCAGAACTTGAACTGAGGTATTCCTGATTTCAGGTTCAGCATGTTACTCACTAAGTCCCCTGACTTGTCATAGAATAAAATGCTCATTGAGAATGACATTTGAAGAACATTTGGACAACTGCACTCATTCTTCAAAGGCAGGGTAGCTGTTGTCCAAGTTCATCTGGACAAATTCACCTGGCTCTGGTATTGTCCTGAGACTGCCATGTTACCCTAAGACAAGTGTCTGTAGGAAAGTCAGTCTCCTCTCTTTCTTCTCCCAGCTACCCCAAACCCAGTCAAACAGTACTCTAGGTTGAGAGCGCAAGAGCCTTTAACAAAATCCTCAGTCCAAGTCTTTCATTTTATAGATGAATGGAGCCTGACAGAGTCATCTTCATATTATTGTTGTGAGGTTTGAAAAGCACTTTTCTTACACCAGTCCTGAGAGGGTCAGAGGATAATGATCTTGTTCTCCTTATTTGACTGATGAGCAAATAGAGATTGGAGAGGTAAGGGGACTTGTCTGAGGTCACACAGATAATAAGAGGTGACCTAAGGCTTTAAAGCTTGCAAGTGTTTGGCATGTATGATATTATCTGATCCTCACAACCTTGTGTGTCTGTGTGGGCAGGTGCAATTATCATTCTCATTCTACTGAAGAAACTGAGGCTCAGAGTTTGATCAGCTTGTCCAGGATGATATGGCTAGTGAATAGTTGAGCTAGGATTTGACTCTAGTTCTTCTTGACACCTGTGGCTCATTTGTACATATTTCTTGTCATCTTGTCTCCCCTATTAGACTAAGAACCTTAAAAGCAGGGACTGTCTTTTGTCTTTTTTCTTTTGTTATCCCCACATTGTAGTTGCTTGTCTGTCTTCCTGACCAAGTCCCACACTCTGCCCCCTCTGGCATGCTACCTAGTAATCAGCAAAAATGGTCTGACTCCAAATTCAATTTTTTTTTCTCCTAGACTAGGATTCCTCACTCCATGGCACCCAGGATTATTTGCATCATTGTTTTCTCCCCGGATCTATGTCCTTTTGATATATTTAGCTCAAATATGTCGCTTGTTCACATTTGCAGGATAAGAACAATCTTCAGGAGAACCAGCTTGCCAGGGAAATGCCGGCATCCCCACTGGCCCCTTTTCCTCCTTGCCCAGATATGACATCAGGGGCTCACCTGCTGCTCCTGGAGCTGCCGGATGGTGCTCTGAGCCTTTTGGAGGTTCTCAGTGGCTGAGCTGCACTGTTGTTTCACCACAGCTAACTCTCTTTTGATGACATAGTTCTCCTCAGCCTCTTGGGCCCGGGTGACCTGCCCCTAAAGGAGAAGGGAGGTCCAGTTATACAGGGATTCTTCATGCTCCTGCCTCCCAACCTACCCCTCCCAATTCTCAGTCCCCACCCCATGCCACACAAAGATGGGAGTCCAGCTCCAAAGGGAGATGTGAGACAAAAGGTACATTGGACACAGTAGTTAGGCTTCATGGTCAGGTGCTGAGAGATGGTGGAGGAGTAAGAAAAGAGAGGCAGAAAAGAGCTTTGTGAGAAAGGACTAAGAGAAGCAGCAAATTGGCAGGAATGGGGAAGAAGACAAGTCGAGTTTTCCAGGAGCATAGAATCGACTATCCTAATCCTCTAAGTATATTGTTCTTACTGACTCCAGCTCCTCTTAGGGATCTGATGGTGTATGGTATTAAAAAATCAATACATACACACTCTGTGACTCAAATACTCCACCTGCAGGCCCACAGGAGTCCTGTTTAACTCTGTAATAGGAAGGATTCTGTTTTTCTGGATCCTCAGGGGAATGCAGGGGACTGTTGGAGTCATCTTTCACCAACCTCAAGACTGTTGCTTTGTGACAAGGCCTCTCTCACAGGGATCCATGGGGATCATATGAAATATCAGATAGGGAAATTCTGAAGCCGCAGAATGTCAGAGATGAGCTAGTTCACCCTACTCATTTTACAACTGAAAAGGCATGGATGGCATAACGACTGTGTGACTAGATTCTTCAATGTAAACAAGCAGAGAAAAAGTTCTGGCAGGTTTCAAACCAAGCAATGGGCTATGTCTTTCAAGGAAGTATGAACTTAGAACTTAGCTCAAGTCAAAAAGGTTCAATAATAGGATGGCCAGAAGGCTATAATTCTCCCTCCTTCCTTCCCTCCCTTTTTCCTTCCTTTATTTTTCTTTCCTTCCTTTCCTTCCTTTCTTCTTCCTACAGCAACTCCTATCTAAGCCTAATGAGGCATGGATCACTACTGAAATCAGTTTTTCAGAAGTAGCAAGGAGACACTGAAATGTTTGCCAAACTGAGTAGGGCAACTGAGGCCCCAAGAAGTCTCAGAACATAGACCAAGAACTGAAAGACCCAGTGATTTGCCCAAGATCACAAAAGCAATTTAATGGATATTGGCACCTAGGCAGTGTGGGATTCAAATAAATTAACAAACAGTTCGCCAAACTCAAAATAAAATTAGGTATGGGTACTGTCAAACCAGTGTGAACCAGCTGAATACCTGGAACCATTTTTAACAGTGCCATTTTAACAAATGGTTTGCTGAACTCATCATGAAATTAGATATCAGTTCTGTGGTTTTGCTGAACCGGTACGAACTGGTTGAATCCCACCATTACATCTAGGTCTCTTGACACATGATCCAAAGCACTTTCCATTATCCCAAGCTACATCAAAAATTCTATTCAACAGACATTTGTTGTGCACCTGAGTACAAGGATTCTGAAGGGGTTATAAAAATGAAGAAGATATATTCTTAGTCTTTAAGGAACTTAAAAATTCAACAAGTAAAGCTACAGAGAAACTGGGCTAGAAGCTTGGTCTCCAGGATTCTACAGTTCATCTAAATCACATCAGACATGAGGCTGGTCAGTTCCCTGTTCCACTTTGGATTATCATCTTTTCCCTTATGTCATATATGGTCAATAAATGAATGTTTTAAGGGCTTAGAAATAGGGTGGGGGGGCAGGCAGGTGAAGGAGCAGATAGCAAACCAGATCTATACATTTTATTGGATCACTAGCCCTTGGGCAATTTACACTTTCTGTTATAATTTATACAAGGCAGCCTGCTGAATAGAACAAAAACACAGTCCAATCTTGCAAGGAGATTCCTTCATAGGATGCATAGAAAATTTCCCCCTATTAGTCCTTTCTAAATACTCCATCATTCTATTGTATGACCACACAGCTGCCCCCCAGCCAACCCCATATAAAACAAAAACAAATATGGACCTTTCCCATCCAGGCTCAATGCAGAAAGTTTTTGGAAGAGATGGTCTAGTGAAACAGGTGGGTGAGTTAGTTAGAAGCCAGACATTGGCATAAGAAGCATTTTATATTTGTAATGGGAGGCCAGAAGGCAGACTGTGGAAACAAAGTAGTGATTCAGGTGTGTACACACACACACACACACACACACACACACACGCATGCTACTTAGCCTGCAAAGAGACTCTTCTTTTCTATCCCTCCTCCCTATCCCCCACACATATGCTTATACCTCAAGAAAGGAAAACTATTCCCATATACCCAGAAACACACATACATAATCACTACAGGGAAACTCTAAAAACTGCATCATCATGCACCCAATAACTTCATAAATGGTCACTTAGAACTAGGCAGTCACTTATTACATGCACTGTGTGACAGCCACTCCCCCCCCCCACATTTAATATGGGAACATTTCCCACTTCATCCCCAGAGCTGCTCACATACACACAAACCCAAGAAATGGTGGCAACCACTGGACAGTTAGGCATTGGCAGAAGGGAAGAAGCATGGAGGGCAGATGGAAATCAAAGATAGGTAGGAAGAAAAAAAAAAAAGTACTGTACCTGGATTAACCTATCAGCCAGAGCAGCACTCTCCTACCGAAACCCACAGGGAGGAGATCCCGAAAGGGGGAAGAGGTAGAGCAAAAGGGATGGGATGTGGGGAAGGGGAGAGAAGAAAAACACGACAATAACCAGCAGTTACTAGCATAGTAGACTAGAGCTAGAAGCAAGATAGAAAGAACAGGCTGAGGACCAGAGGCCCTAGGCAGGAATCCAGAAGACAACCAAGGTCAACACTACTTCAGTCCCACAGAATTATGTGTGGGATAGTAATTTGGGGAAGGGAAAATGGTACATATCTAACAAAGAAGGAAGAGCAGGTCACACTGCTTCCTGCCCAATACCACCCCCTTGCTTTCCATCTTTGTTCATGCACCAGTTCAAGAGATTCTCTTTTGTGACATAATAGAGTTGTTATAGCATCAGGAAAAATTTTTTATTGTTCACATAAGATTTTTACTTTAAATAAACATTTGAGAGTTTTACTTTTGTTGTTTTGTTCTCATGTATATCAAAATAACTCCCAGAACCTCCCATATCATGACATATCTCTGGGCTAGGTGACAAAGAAAACAGAATCCTAATCCAGTTCTCTGGCCCTGGCAAAGTGAACAAAGAGGGAAAATGTTCTCAGTTGTGTCCAGAGTAAGCCTGGGCCCAGTTGCCCTCCTTTGCTTCCATGGGAGCACTTGCAAATGTAGGCTGGGAGAGGAGGAGGAAGAAAGTTATAGGCCTAAGCCTCCCCTCCACCAGAGAACCTTTCATCCACTTTCCCTTTTAATTCCATCAAAGCTATGGAGCTTGTCACCCTGTTGGTAGCACCAAAGAGGGAGTGGTATAGTTTAAGTAAGTATTTATTGGATTGTCACAATTATGGTGCTATATTGTCACCAAAGTTCATGGCAATCCAGTGAAAACATCAACTATAGCCTAATCTAATGATATACAAGTTTTAGCATTATTAAGGGAAGCATTACTTTTCTCTCTTTCTCTCCATATACATGTGTGTATGTGTGTGTTTATATACTTATGTGTATATACACATATTTTATACACCTATACCTATGTTTATATAGTTATATTAATCTATCTGGATCTGTGTCTATATATATATATAGATCATGGTGTTTACAAGGAACAGTTATGGCAAAACCAGCCCAAAGGGTTAATTCCAATGTCACTCAAGCACCAGTGAAATTATATCACAGTCTCATTTTCTATCACGATACAAATCACAGCATCACTAACACTGAAAGACAGTGGGAACTTTGTCACAAACCAACATGAAGTGCTGCCCGCAGGACATGGTTACTCAGACCCCTAGGCCTTGGTCTTGTAGGACACAGGACAACATTCAGTTCAGGGTAATGACTGCCCCCTCCACCACAAAGGTGGTCTCTGCAATGCAACAATAAAAGGAGATAGGATCCACAAGGAATGGAACTGGGTAACCCAACCACCAGAAAACTCAAAAGAGGGAGGGTCCAGGTAGTACAGGATGCCAGGTGAGGTTTTCTGGGAACTCAGGTCTCTGAAAAAGGGAGAACCGCTGGAAGCAGAAAGAGATGCTTCTCACCTTCTCTAGTGTCTCAATCCGCTGCTTCAGAAGCCGGTTTTCTGTCCGTAGTCTCTAAAAGCCAAGGAAAGGATAGGAAAGAACATGTTAAAGTCCATCCATTTCTCCAATCTCACTCCAATGTCCCTAAGTTATTATCTAAATCTCTTGTCCTGAAGATTGTATCTCCTTTTAAGTGATTGACCTTAGATTACTGCCAAAGAGAATTCTATCAAGTCCAGGGATTCTAAACCTTTCTGGGTGTCCTGGACCCTTTTGGCAGCCTATCTACTTATGGAAGCTTATGGATTGCTTTTCAAATGTTTTTAAATGAATAAAATAAAATATATAAGCTAAAGAAAATTAATTATAGTGAAATATGCATATCAAAAATTTTGAGGTTTTTCTCTCTCTCTTTAAATAGGTTCCTAGACTCGAGGCAAAGAAATCCTGCATAACTTTAGAAAATATAGTCTCGGTTCATGTTCAAATGGTTATGGATTTTTTGAGGATAAAAAAACTTTCATTTAGTTAAAAAAATGTAGCTGGTAGTTCCAAGGTCAATAAATTAGCACTCTCCATCTCCATCGTTCACATAGCAGTCACCTTAGACTTATAACATGTGCCCTCCTCAACTCCATTCCTCACGGTTGCTGATGCTCTCAGTTGTTAATCACTCTCACTCTTCCCTTTTCCTTGCATCCTATTTGTCTCATACCTGCTATAATCCTTCCAGAAGAAGAGAAGAGCAGCCCCTTGCAGGCAGGGGACTCTCTACCCACACACTGGGATTTCCAGGGATTTTGATAAATATTTGATCAATGTTGGTTGAAGTTTTATTTCTATACTAAGAGTCACAAAATTGACCCTTCCCTCTTTTGTCTTGTTCTATTGGGGACAGATGCCAGGGAGTGAGTGGCACAATCAGGAGAATTTTAGGACTAAAAGGACCTCAAGAGACCATGACCTTGGAACTTGCCCCAAATCCCATAACTCCAAATTAGGTCTCTTATCTTGTCTTCTAATGTAGAACCCTGAGTCACAGATCTATGTGCTCTGCTGATCTAGTCCCCATTGCCCTTTCCAGCTCCAGGGGGATGAGCCAAAGGGAACAGAAAGGGCACCCTCTTCCTGATCCAGCCCCTGACCACATCTTACAACCATCTTATGGTCAATTCAGATTCTCATCATTTCAGAGGCACATGAAGAACTTGGAAAAAAGACCTATGAAGAAAAACTTGAAGGATGAGAAGGATTGGATAGAAAGCAAAAAAAAAGGTCAAAAGAACTGAATTACTATCCATTCTCAACTCTGTATCCTAATGAAAGGCTACATTGACATAGATAAACCTAAACTAGAAATAATAAAATGTCATTTCAGGGCAGCTAGGTGGCCAGTAGATAGAGCACTGGCCCTGGACTCAGGAGGACCCGAGTTCAAATCCAACCTCTGACACTTAATAATTACATAACTATGTGACCTTGGGCAAATCACTTAACTCCATTGCTCTGCCAAAAAATAAATAAAAATGATGTTTTAAAGAAAATGTCATTTCTGGGGTGGCTAGGTGGCATAATGGATAGAGCACTGACCCTGGAGTCAGGAGGACCTGAGTTCAAATGTGACCTCAGACACTTAATTACCTGGCTTTTCAATTTTAAAAATCATTCCCTGTTCATTTCATTATATCTTCAAAATTTCTGATTACTATACACCTTCCCATAGATGACAGATACTGAAAGAATATCTCCACTGTATTTTCTTAGCCTTTATTTTTGTTCCATGTAGAAGAAAGGGCTTGTTTGGAAAGCTAAAATTGGGCAGTTTGGCCAAGTGTGACTTAGTAAAACATCATGTCAAAAAGCTCATTACATGAAACAGTTGACATTTATATAGTGTATTAGGGTTTACAAAGTGCTCTCATATAATTGTTCCTAGAAGTTGGTCAAGGAAGTTGTTAAGTATCACCCCATTTTCCAGATGAGGCTAAGGCTCCATTGCCATCTTCTTTTCCCTGACTCTTACTCCTTCCCAGATGCGAGGGATTATGTGAATGAAAGCTTATACTACTTAGAAAAGGCTTCTAATCCTGCTTAATTAGACTATCAACCAGCATAAAGGAGAGTTCATTCTACCACTTCCAAATTAGAATCCTTTTATGATTTCAGAGATTTCAAAGCTTCCCTTGGTCACCAATTCTGGTTAAATCGAACTTTCTGCTTCAGTCTAAATACAAGTCCTGTTCACAGAATACCAGAGGTGGAAGAGAACTCAAAGCTCATATAGTCCAATCCCCTATCCTAGAATTGTTGTCCAGTCATTTCTGTCACGTCCAACTCTTCTTAACCCATCTGGGGCTTTCTTTTTCTTTATTTCTTTGATTTTCTTTTCTTGGCAGAGAGATGGATTTGCCATTTCCTTCTTCAACTCATTTTACAGATGAGGAAACTGAGGCAAACAGGGTGAAGAAATTTTGCTAGGATGATGCAGCTGGATTTGAGCTTCCTGAATCCAGGTCTGGTGCTTTGTCCGCTGGACCACCTAGTTACCTGACCCATACCCAGTAGGGATCTCCTTACTAGCGAGTAAGACTGGGAAGTCCCTAGGACCATCTTTTTCCTCTACAAATTTTGTATCTCAGCACTGAAGACAATGCTTAGCACATACTAGGCTCTTAATAAAAATTAAATGATCAATACATGACTGAATGGCTTAGTGGTCAGAGTCTTGGGTTTAGAGTCAGAGCCAGGCTCAAGTGCAAGAGCAGCTCCTGCATTCAGGCCCGCCCTTTCTCTCTGGGGGCTCCTCCAGCTTCCTCAGCTACCACCTCGTGGATTCATCATGGTCATCAGAACACAAGCTGGGTCACAGGGGCCCTCTAGTGGAAGGCTGAGGCACACAGCAGCTGTAACAGGGTGAGGCTGCCCAAGCAGAGGCACCAATGAGCTGCCCTGTGTTATTACGGGCCCATAATCCCAGAGATGGAAGGGACTAGTATGTCTACAACAGCCCCAGCTGATGGGGAAACAGATTTTGCTTGAAAATGTCCACTATCCCTCAAGGCGAAGCTGGATCGTTTGGACAGTTCTGTTCTGCAGGGTTTCCTGACATGAGCCTAAGCTGGCCTCTTTGTAATTTGGCCCTGCTATTGCTGGTTGTGTACTTGAGCTAAGCAGAGCATATCCAAAGCTGTCTTGCACATGAAAGCTCTTAAACAACTTGAAAACAACTGTCCCATTTCCCCTCTAAGCTCATTCCAGTTCCTTCAGACAACTTTTAAGTGGCCTAGAAACTCAGCCCTGCACCACTGTAGAACCTGGTCTTCCTCTCTGGACATCCTCTACATGGGGACTGGCCAGTGCAGAGGATGGTAAAAGGATCACCTTCCCCATCCTATGTCTTTCTAGTCTAGGATGAAGTGAGCTCTTTTGGACCACATCACATTGCTATCTCCTTTCCTCGACTTTACCTTTCTCCCCTACCTAGATGACAGATCTGCCAGGGCCCTTCCCTAAGCCCTACTGGACCATAGAGGTCTCTGCCCCATGGGATAGTAGAAAATGGGGAATCTAGGAGAGAAAAGAATCAATGCAGATCTCAAAGTACTTTGGTAATCTCCAACTGGGGGCAGATTTACACAGGACAGTGACAAATGACAAAAAGGAAGGAAGATGAGCAGTCTCAGTCATAGAGACATTAGAAATATTTCCAACCCTTGGCATTTTTATCTCTCTTCCCAAGGTCTATTGATCAAATGACGGGGGTTGATTCCTAGATCAAAGAAGAAACAATGCCACCACTCAGGGGGCACTGCTAGATAAGGCTCAATTTGGGGTGGAAAGGAATAATGCTTGAGGTCAAGAACTTACTTTTATCTCTATTTGCTCCTCCATCTCTTTGTTTTTGATGGCAGCATATTCCTTCTCCAACCTATAAAGAAGGGCAACTCCAGTTCAATTCTAGTCAGGCACCCCCTCTTCTACCCCTCCTGTTGTACGCCATTTTTTTTCCTGAGAAACTCCTGCTTTGGAGCTTCTGGCCCACCCCAACTACTCCCAAATGATTGAGAGTCCCACACACTGACCTTTTCATCTTCTTGGGATTGTACTTGACCTGGTAGGCCTTGAGAATCAGCTTGTCAGGACAGCTATCAAACTGATGGGGTATCACCTTTTGGAAGTACTGTGGAGACACACCTAGTCACAGCTACCCCTCCCACCATGGAACCCCTTGGCTTCCCTTTTGAGTAATAGTCATCAGTCACCCCCAACCCCTACCAGTGCCTCCTGTTTCCCCAAATCAAGGGGTCTTCAATTTCAGTCCATGGATAGTTAAGAATGACTTTTGTATGTGTGTGTGTGTGTGTGTGTGTGTGTGTGTGTTTGTTTTTAACACAATAAAACTTTATTACAAATGTAAAAGCCATTCTTAATTTGCCATAGCCCTAGAGGGTTAATGGAAGAGAGCATCCTAATTTCTCCCTTTTCCAGTCCCCAAACCCAAGATTACCAATCAATCCTGCTATTCCCTGGATTTAAGACACAATATGGATGAATCATTCCTTCAAGAGACCAAAATCCATAAAGAACTCAACTGTTTGTCTAAGTTGACAGGGAAAAGAAATGTAGGAGAAAGAATGATAAAGCTAACCATATTACTCAAGATTCCTAGAGCTCTCAAGCTTCCTTCAGACTCAGGGCCAAATTTTCCAAAGAGATATCACAGGGAGGACAAAAATAAAAGAGGTATGGGTAGGCAGATTGAGAAAAAAGACTTTTGCAATGACAAAGAGAAAGGCAAGAAGGAGACAAGGCAAACGCTGGAGGTACCCAAGGATGGGGCTATGCATATTAGAGGAGCTCAAATGTTTAACTGAATCAAAGTGAAATCAAGCAAAGCAGAAAGCTGAGACGGCACACACCTGTAAAGTCCTGAAGCAAATGGGAGAAGCTTTGTCTTAAAGAAGGTAAGAGTGAGGTAGAATTTGAGAAGGGGAGCCTTCTTCTCTCAGTCTACCTTAAGATAGCAGGGCATTGAAACCAAGAGTGTTGGGACCCATACAGCCCCTGGTAAAAGGGTTAAATGTTAGAAACAGCCCAGCACAGCTTAGGCTAGGCTGGCAACAGGAGGTGGGGGAGGGAAGGGGATTCAAGGAGATTGGCTCCTGCTCTTCCACCACAAGCTCGCCTCTCAGGCTGAATACAACGGATCCCCCTGTGTCTGTGGACACAACTGCTGCCTTTGTGTATTCTTCCCTGAAACACCAGCTGGGAAACATTGGGGGAGGGAGGAGGAGGGAGGCAAGAGGTGGAAAATCAACCTCTTCCCCCCAGTAAGATTCTGTCCCAGGATTGTTTATTCTCTTTCTCCTGGGCCTGACCTATTGGCTAGGCCATCCCAGACAGAAACCATGCCCAACACCATGTCTATTTGATTATTCTAATTTACCATAAAGCACATTCTGCAGCATGTGGCTTCAGGGAACCCAAGCTGGAGGCAGAAGACAGAACAATGTGTTCTAGCCTCCTTTTCTATGCCCTCTGCATTCCCTTCCTGCCCTATATGCCAAGAATGGCCTAACTAGCAAATTCACTCTCTCTCACTCCTCCTTCAGCGTCTTGGTCACTACCTCCACCAAGGAGGCCTCTGACTTAGCCTGCAGATTCCTAGGTATGTTAAAAACAAGGATTAGGGATGATCTAAATCCTTTCTTTCTCAAGTCAGGTCCCTGCTTCATTTTGATAAATCTTCTAGTTATAAAATGTGAATCTGGTCTGTCTGAGACTCCCGGGGCTCTCCCTCCTGCCACTCACTTGTGACATGCCCTCCATGTCCAGCTGCATCAGCTCCATCTGGTTCACCTGCAGCAGGGCCAAACCCACCCGGAACACAATTTCCAGTCCCTGCAATGGGAAGAAATTGCCTTTTTACAATGAGGGTCAAAGATGTTGGCTTCACCTATTTCTCACCTCTCAGTCCTAGGTCTCTGCTATATTTGAAATGTCAACCAGGTGGGAGCAGGATGGGGGGAAAAGATGGTACTATGTTGGAAGACAAAAAAAAAAGAGAGAAGATGGCAAGTACAACAAGACTAGAGAAACTCAAGGGGAAAATGATAAAATCATAAATTAGCGTAGAAGAGAACTGGTCTGTTATTGTTAACCCTGAACTAGATCACTGTGAATTCTCCCCTTCACTCAGTCCCACTGAACCTTTAGCCCTCACCTCATACATAAAGATGTCGAAGACTCGGGTGGCAATTGGCAAAGGGAAGGTTGTGAGGAAGAGTGTGAGGAACCAGGATGAAGCATACATGGAGGTATGGAAGCTCTGGGATCGAAAGTGGATGTTCAAGTCTGGAAGCTGCTCCTGCCAGAAAATAAAGAAAATAATGTTTCCCCAAGATAGAATTCTAATACAACTACCCTGACCCCAACCAGAGCTCAACTATCAGCATTGGTTTAAGAGTTTAGTCAGTCCATCTTCACCTCAAAGGTAAGCTCAGAGGAAATATCCAACTTCCTTAGACTTCTATAGCAGTTCTTGTTCTTTCTTCCTAAACCCTTTAGGTATCTCAATTCCATGTTCCTCTTTCTAATGTTATATGTTTAAATTCCCTTCTTTTCCCATAGTCCTTCCTTCCTTCCCATTACATGACATATGAAGGTCCTCATGACACCCCTACTCTTAATCACAGATTTTCAGGAAACTAGATGCCAAAAGAGGGCAACCAAGGCATAGAGTTTAGGGTCCTCCAGGATATCTTAGATGGATCTGGAAACGGAGTCAGATTGGTACTCCAATCATCTGTTCCTTCCAACTCCCCTTGCCACCTCTGCAAACTTTCTCCCAGAATGAGAAGCTTTCTGACTCCTAGGGTAATACTGAGTTACATATTCAGCTTTAGAACTTCTTGGCTAACTTAAAATAATTACATTCCTGATTGAGAGTAGTTTTTCATCAAAGGGAGGAAATGGAAATCAACTTCAGAGGCCAGATAAAACTGAACCACCTGAAAGCTCAGTCCCTGGAGTGTTCAAGATACTTGGATCAACAGAATCTTTATACTTCCTCAGGCCTGGCTCTAATGCTAGTCCTTGGGAGGGTGAGGGTAAGGAAGGTTATGGGAAAGCCTTTACTTCTTCTTGCCACCTAATTCTCCTCAGTCCTGAGGGGGTCTAATAGCCCCATCCACTTGCATCTAGCTTCCTGAATGGACCAACTAATGCAGCTCTGTCTAACAGCCATGAGCAGTGTGGGGGCTGCTATTTATAAACAAAGACGTCTGCAGCTCGCCTTTAATAGGCAGAGGCGGGTAGACATTTTTCACTGTTACACATAGAAACAGAGTGGAAGGGGAGGAGGATCGTGGGGGGGGGGTCTCTTGTTCTCCCTCTCTTCACATATTTTTTTAACTTTGTTTCCTAAAGAGACACAGTAAAGAAACACTGGTTCAGGCATTTCCTCAATCAACCAGTCCAGTGCCTCCTTTTCAAAAGGCTTTGGAACTCAAGGTCAGGCAGAGTCAGATTCCCTTCTAAGGGACCAAAAAAAGGCTTGAAGTAATAGAGAGGATATACTTCTCAGTAAGGAACCTCCTCAAAGTAACTTCCTTCGGAAAAGCAACTTTTTACAGTTTATTGCTAAGAAAACGAGGCATTGAGAAAAGGGAGACAGAGCAGAGAAGGTAGAATTAACTCACAGGGAAGGTTTCTTTTTATGGTTAAGCCAGACCACACAATCTGATATGGACAAAAGATAGTTTTAAGTACTCCTCTCTAAATTCCATAATCCTTAAAGAACTTCCAGAAACAAGGACAGGAAGGCCTAAAAGTCAGGAAATCAGGGGAAGCAACTCTTGTTTCACTGTTGTTATCCGAAGCCTAGTTCCTCCTGGATTTTTATCAAGTCTGGCTCTCAGATCTGGGCCCTTCTTCATAGGACACCTGGGGAGGCTGTTATTGGGTTGGTGAAGGATTCAGCTAACAGAACTTTCTGTAACAAGCATCAGAACTAGGGATTGGACTTTCAACAAAAAGACAAATCACCTCACCTGTAACATATACTCAAACTGGTATATACAGAGCCCCAGCTCAGCCATGCTGGGCTTAAAAAGTTCCCGTAGACGATATTCCTGCATCAACCGCACAAATACACAGAATGCCTCCTCCTCAGGCATCTGGGGTGGAAAGGAGAGAAACACTATGTTGAACAGGGATTCAGACAAGATTATAGGTTTCTTATGGAAAGGAGTAATGCCTCTTGCTTCTCATACCCTTCATGGGAAGGGGAGTGTATCTACTAAGAAAAAAATTACATTTGATATCACCTATCTGCCATTCAGGTTAGGTACTGAGTGACCAAAAGGCAAACAGAGGGCTATGATTTCTATGGTTTTCCTTATAAATTCTGGCGTATTTATTTTTTCCCACCTTTTTGCTGTCTGCCCTACCACTAGCCAGACTTTCTAACTTAGAAGTGTTTCTCATGGTTCCATGGTGCTGGTCCCTCCTTCAGATCCTCCCCTCAAAACTGTCTCCAAAATGCCTATCCTAAATTACCTTCAAGCCCCTGGAAGAAGGTGAAGAAAGAATGACTGCTACTGGCATTCCTGCCCTCTTCCCTTCCACTAGTTTGTACACAGGGACCAGCTCAGTGCCGTGTCATGTCTCAACATGTTACTGATGCTCAGCCTATGTTTCCACCAAAGAACGCAGAAATGGACAAACAGCATAGATATAACCCAGTCAAATACTTCCCCTGCTCCACCCCAGGGAAGCTAGGGATTCCCAGGGAGAGAGCCACACACATGATGCATTAACAAGGGCAGACCAGAGGAGTTGGCTGCCATGGTTTCAGGGGCCAAACCACTAACCTGCATCAGCAGCAAGCCAACGATGAAAGCGCTGCCCTGACAGTAGCCCACCTCTCTGTCCACAAGGGAGTAAGCCTGGAAGAGAAGAAGAGAAGAATAACAAAGCACCTGCCAGTGACTCTGGTAACTGGGGAGCAGAGACTATTGATTTTCTCTGTACAGGTCAGTTTGGATAGAAGAAAATGAGGACATAAGAACTAAGAGCTTTAGGGTCTTCCTGAAAGAATGACTAAAAACAGACATTGGAAACCAGCTACTCCCAGGACTCAGTAATCCAAACTTATTGTAGTATACTGAAAATAAAAAAAATCCCTTCTCAGTGACACTCTGAAGGAAGTGAGGGACCAGAGAGCTGACTCTAAGATCTCTGTAGAAGTGATCACAAAGGAAACAGCCTACCCCCTGCCCTTTACCTTCATGACATTGAAGAGGACCTCCTGGCCCAAACTGTCCTGCCCCTTGAAGAACTCATGTTCAGGGTAGGTGCGAGCAATATCTCGACGGATCAGTTTCTCACAGGGAGATGACATTTTGAGGAGTTCTGAGTATTGGTTCTTCACTGGCATGTCTGTGGCACTGCAGAGAAGCTGCCACACAATGGCACGGAAGTGATGAGGGATGCCTTTCCGGATCAGCTCCTGGGGAGCAGAAGACCCAAATTGATGGGACAGGCTATAATAGTTTCTGGTCCTCTTGGCAGTTTAGTAGGGAAAAGGAATCAGACTCAGAAGCTCAGGTTGGGAACAATGGGGTATGGAGGAAAAGACTCTCAAATAGGTGAAAATTAGTTCTAGATTGGCATCCACATTTCTAATCTTTCCCTACTCCACTCAATACTACATATCACAATACCAGATTTTTTTCTTTTGGACTGCATCTGCCAGGAATTTCTTCCCTCAATACAAGGCAGTGCCTTTTCCACAGTGCCTGCCACATTAATAGTAGGTGTTGAGTAATTTGACCCTTAAAGAGTTGCCTGGGGTGCTGAAAGAACAAATGCCTTGCCCAGGGTCAAGAGATGGCTTTCCTGAATCTGAGGCTCATACTGTCCCCTAAACTAAGCTGCTTCTTCTAAAACAGGGCTTTTTGCATTCCCCTGCTCAAACACTCTCAGTGGTTCTTATCTACTGAGTAGAATTTAAACTCTCATAAATGTCAATCAAGGTCTCCTATAATCTGACCCCCCAGCCTAAGCGTTCTAATGTAATCAATCTAATTACTAGAATCATGGAATCTCAGGATTAGAAGGGTCCTCAGCACTCATCTGGTGAACCCTTATCCACAATATGAATCCTCTGTCCAAAAAGGTTATCCATACTCTGCTCATGTTACCTCCAGTACGAAGGTTGCATCTTAACATTCTGGGAGCATTCTCTAGCTGATGGAAAATTCTCATATTAAGCTAAACTATGCCTCCTTATGCCTTCTACCCCACTGGTCTTAGTTTTGCCCATTAAACAAAATGGATCCTTCTTTCAGGAGAGCTCTTCAAATATCTAGATACCTTTGACAATACCTCCCCACCAAATATTCTCTTCTAAAAGTTAGGTTCTTCAATAGATCCTCACATAAATATGGTTTTAAGCATTCTCACCATTCTGGCCACTTTCCTTGACTTGAAAAGCTGTCACGTGGAAGAGGGATTAGACTTGTTCTGCTTGGCCCCAGAGGACAGAACTAGGAACAATGGGTGGAAGTTACAAAAAGGCAAATGTGACTTACTGTCAAGAAAACCTTCCTAACAACCATCACTTTCCAGAAGAGGACTGGGCTGCCTTAATGTTTAGTGGGTTTCCCTTCACTGGAAAGCTTCAAGCAGAGGCAGAAAGTCCTCTTGACTACTGGGGAGACATTTGAGGTATGAGTTGTACTAGATGGTCGCTGAGGTCCTTCTGTGATTCTAATAGTTTAGACATAGTCCATCTTTTCAGTCTCTTAAACTGTGGCATCCAAAACTAAACACAATAATTTAGAAGTGGATTCTCATCTCCTTTGTTTTAGACCTCATACTTCAGCTTTTTGTGTCTTATGCTACCCTGCTCAATTCCATGGACTGACTGTGCAGTCAACTAAAACCCCCCAAGTCTTTTTCACATGAAGTGACATTCAGAAATCTCCTCCCAACTTGTACCTGAACAGCTGATTTTTAAAACATCTAAGTAGAGGATTTAACGTATTATCTTGTTAAGATTTGACTCAACATTCTGGTCAGACAAGTCCTTTCTGGCTCCTCATTCTGAAATCCCAGATATTACTTTCCTTTTCATTTTTCTGTCATCTGCAAATTTGGTAAGCATACTATCAATGCCTCCTACTAAGCTGCTAATAAAATATAGATCAGACTATAACAACAGACAGAGCCCTGCATACACTAGGGATATTGTGCTCCATATGATGATATTTATCCTCTGTTCTTGAAGAAGACCATGACACCAGGAAGGTGATGCCATGACAAGCTCATGTGGATTTGAGTGAGGGGAGCTGTGCTAAGTCACCTAATTCACTTTCTCCTCCAGAGTCATATGGATCCAGTGGCCAGACATGAATCAGGATGACTGGAGATGGCCCTGGATGTGAGGAGGCAATCAGGGTTTGCCCAAGGTCACACAGCTACTGAGGGTCAAGTGTCAGAGGCCATCCTTTTGACTCCAAGACCAGTGCTCTCTACACCATGCTCCTTAGCTACCAAGGTTGCCACCTTGCTCCAAGTTGATACTGAATAAATATTCTTTTGCTATCAGGGCTAATGAATGATTTCTAATTCATCCTTTTTTTCTCTGCAATTGTAGACTCTGTTGACTAGTCATGGTTTCTGGATGGATCTTCAGGATGCTCCTCTCTCCCGATTCTCTTTCTTTTGGCTTTACCACTCCTTTTCAGGCCCATTTTGCTAGTTCTGCATCCTCTTAATCTGGGCATACCCCCAGGCTCTGTCCTGGGACCTTTCTCTTTATACTTCTTCAACAATCTTTTCAGTTCTTAAGGGTTTAATTCTCAGTTTCATGAAGATAACTCTCAGTTATATATGTATGTGTATGTATGTGTATATATATATATATATATACATATATACATATATGTTTTCAGAATAATCTCAGTCTCCTTCCTGAATTCTTGTTTCACATCACAAGCTACTGATTGAACATTTCAAACTGAAGATCACAGAGATCTCTCCCTTAAAAAAAAGTCTTAACAAAATTTTATTCTGAACTTAACTTTAAACAAAATGGGAATTTTCATAAACATAGTAGAATAGACAAAGAAGACTGTCCAGGAGACTGCAGATCTCCATGCTTCTTTTTTTTTCAAGTATATATTTTTGTAGCTTTCAAAGTTGCCCTGCCTGTTTCAGTTTCCTTGGGACTTCCTTTTGCTCTCTGAATTAAAAAACAAAACAAAACAAACAATATCTCAGGGGATTTCTTTTCTCTTGTCTTTTTTTCCTTATCCCTTCCCTTCTCTCCCTTATCCTCTCCAAACTCAGCTCACACTGACAAAGTCATAGAAACAAATATGCATAGTCAACAAAACAAATTCCTCTATTGGCTGTGTATGAAGTTTCTTGTTTTATTTTACAGTTTGAGTCCATTATCTCTTTATCCAAGAAATGGATAGTATAATTCACCCCCTCATCCTCTAGAATCATGGTTTATTTCTTTTTTTTTAATATATTTTTTTGTAAGGCAATAGGGTTAAGTGACTTGCCCAAGGTCACACAGCTAGGTAATTATTAAGTGTCTGAGGCCAGATTTGAACTCAGGTACTCCTGACTCCAGGGCCAGTGCTCTATCCACTATGCCACCTAGCTGCCCCGTAATCATGGTTTATTTCAAACACAACCAAACCCAAGTTATTTTTCTTTCTCACAAACCTTCTCTTCTAGTCCCTCAGGTTTATAACTTTGGAGTATCCTTAATTCATCACTTTTTTTTATTTCCCACACCCAATCAGTTGCCATATCTTACTATTTTGGCTTCTACAACATCTTCTGAATTCAATTAATTCTCTCTACTCACAATCCCTTTTTTTAAATTCAGGCCTTCTTTACTCTTCACCTGAACTGCTGCACTGACCTCCTCATTGGTCTTCCTATCTCATATCTCCCCATTCTAATGCATCCCTCAGCCAACTGACAAAATTATTTTCCATAAATTTAAAACTCCTACTCAAACTTCAGTGGCTTCTAAAACATACAGGATCAAATATAAGCTCTTCTGGGTTTTCAACCCTTTCACAGTTTGGTCCCAACTTATCATTCCACAATCATGATGTACTACTCTTTCTCCTCCTATTCCTCTGATCCAGTCAATTTGGTCTTCTCTCTCCCTTCAAACATGGCCATCCATTTTCTGTCTATCTTTGGCCTTTGCACTGGATGTCTCTCTTCCCCCCAAAGCCTGAAATGCATTTCGATCCTCCCTGTTCCTCATAAAATTGAAGCCATTCCTGATTCCCTCAACTGTGAGTAGCCTCTCTCATTCTGTTAGTAGAGTACTAGAACATGGAAGAAAGGGGGTCATGTCACCTTAGGCTTATAGAAAACAGGGGAATGTCAAACATTATTAGTCCTCCACAGGTTAGAAATTCCAAAAAAATCACTCTTTGGAGTGTTCTCTTTTTTTCACAAATCATTTTTAAATCATTTATTACCTGTGCACAAGAGAAATAATAGATAAATCCAAAAGGAGAAGTTTTATTTTCTCTAGATGGGGAAAAAACCCCAGATTGGCTAATCACTTGGGGGATGTTTCAGAGGGGACATTTGTTCAGGGTCCTTTTGAACCAGATGACAATTGACATCCTTTCCAGTTCTGAGAGTCTATGATTTTATAAACAAGGTCAAGCCTCTAGAGCTAGAGGAATTATTCCAAGTATTGAAAAAAAATTTAAATGATTATTTATTGTGGCCTTTGAGGAAATGGGACTCAGAGAAAATGGAAGAGACTGGGAGGCTAGAGATGGAGAAAATGTTGCCCCTGTTTTGTTTTGTTTTTTATTCTTTTTTTTAGGTTTTTTGCAAGGCAAATGGGGTTAAGTGGCATGCCCAAGGCCACACAGCTAGGTAATTATTAAGTGTCTGAGACCAGATTTGAACCCAGGTACTCCTGACTCCAAGGCCGGTGCTTTATCCACTATGCCACCTAGCCGCCCTGTTTTGTTTTGTTTTTAAAGAGAAAGAGGGCTCCACAAACTATAAACAGGTCAGCAGAATATCAATCCCAGACAAATTCTATAAAGTTATTTAGTTTTAGGAAGAGAAATATTAACTACTAAGGACTAAAATATATTCACTAAAAACAAGTCAACACAGACTTGGGAATGTTATTAGAGTGACAAATTAGCCAGACTTTTAATAAGTATCTCTTGTGTTCCAGGGTCTATGCTGGGTACCAGTAAAACAAAATTGAAGTGATCCTTCCTTCCAATGAATGTACTCTATTACAGAAACTATTTACTTTAAAGCACTTTCTCCCTGGTGGTCAAAATCACGTTCAGAGTAGTAATTTCCCTTGGTTCCCTATTGAGAAATGAATACAACAAATTTACCAGATGCTGTTTTTAGCATAATGAATCTTCTATATAATCAAAGAGTTAGAAAAGACCTCAGTATCCATCTTGTTCAACCCCTGAATAAGAATGTTCTAACAACTTGCCAGGCAAGTATTCAGCCTTTGCTTTAAACTCTCAAGTAGAGGGTAAAGTCATTACCTTATAGACATACAGACAGGCTTTCTTGTTTGGAAGTTTGTCTCTCTGCAATTTTTCTCCATTGCTTTTAGGTTCTTTCCTTTTGGGGCTGAGCAGAAGAAGCTAATTTCCCATCTACAATCCTTTGAATACATCAAAACTGTTACCACGTCACCCCTAGGTTAGGCATCCACAAGATTCTCAATTGATCCTCATGTGACATGATGAGGTCTTTTATCATCCTATTTGTTTTCCTTGGGATATTCTCCAGCTTATCATGCCATTCAACATGGAAACAAATTGAGTGTCCATTTAGAGTATAACTGAATGAACTGTGGTATATGACTGAAATGAAATACTATTATGTTATAAGAAATGATGAATATGAGGAATTCAATAAAAAAGGAAAACTTGTGTGAATTGATGCAAAGTGAAGTAAACATATAAGAAGATTAATTATACAACAATGTAAACTAAAACTATGTTAAAAGACAGCCAGACACCAATTAACTGTAATAACTGATATTGGTCCCAGAGAAAAAATAGTGGAAAATATTTCCCTCCTCTCTAGGATGAGAAACATTATACATATCACATATAATATATGACATGGCAATTGATTTTGCTATACTGTTTTCTTCTGTTTTGAGGGAGGGTTCAATTTGGGATGGTCATATCAGTCTCTATGTGTGTATAAATGAACATGTATATAATATGTGTACACATGTGTATATATCATGTGCATATACACATATATGTTAAATCTATATAATACATAAATAATTATCCCGCTGATGGAACCTATTTGAGTATACCTTCAGAAAGCCAGTTCAATTCTCTGGCCCTCAGTTTTCTCAACTGCAAAATGAAGCGATCAGACTAGATGACCACCAAGGTCATCCCAGTTTTAAATCTATGATCCTATGACCTCTTCTTGATGCTTGCTGTTTGTGATCACTTTCTAGATGTTCATCAACCATCCCTTTAATAAAATATTTTATAGTCTTGCTGGGACTCAAAGTCAAGTGGCCTCTTGTCAAGTTCTCTGATCACTGAAACTCTATTTTTCATCTAAAATAATTTTTTAAAAAATTAAACAAAATGGAACAACTGCCTTATCCAGTCCACTCTCATTCTCCCCAGTCTTTCAAAGATCACTGATAGATTCTCAACAGTCATATTCACCAGTTCTTTGAGTATTCAGGTATGTAGTTTATCTGAATCTGATGACTTAGTGATTAGCTTGTCATGTAGTTTAAAAGCATTTATTAAGTAACTATGATATGCAAAGTAATGTACTAGCTGTTAGAAAAATAAAACCAAAAAGTCCCTGCCCTCAAAAGCTTATATCCTGCAGAAATAAGCAAGGAGTATGTTCCAGGCAGGGGCAAATCTGTACAAAAGAACAGAGGTGAAAGATGGAATGACATGTTTAAGGAACAGCCAGTAGGATAGTTTCATCAAGATAGCAGGCCAATATCAAGGAATAATAGATCATAAACTAGGAAAGATAGGCTGGTACTGGGTGGTAAAAGGCTAATATATACTAAGCAGAGTATTTTTACTTTATTCTAGAGGCATTAGGGAATAACCAAAGGTTCTTGAGCAAGAAAGTAACATTGTCAGACAGTGCTCTTCAAAAAATATTTGAGAAATTATGTGGATGGATCAGAGAAGAAAAACCTGGAAGCTAAGAGTTTAGTGAGGTTATTGTAATAGTCTGAATGAGAGGCCTGCACTTGGGTGAAGGTTGTTTGAGGGCTGAGAAAGGGACATATGAAAGCTATATTAGGAAGGCAGAATTAACAAGAATTGGGCAATTAATTGGATGGGTGGGGCAGTGAAGAGTAAGAAATGAAGGATGATGGAGTCCATAACATAATAGAGAAGTTTAGTGGAAAGACATCCAGTTGGAAAAGTTCACACAGTAGGTGGTGATGTTCAGGAAAAAGATTAGAGTTAAACATATAGATAAAAGATAACTGAAGTCATAGGACCTGATGAAAACATCAAGAAGCTGTAAAGAGAAAGGAAAGAGGTCTCAGGGCTGAATATTGGAGATATCCATAGTTATGAGAGGTGGTCAGACAGACAGGAAGAAAAACCAGGAGTGGAGAGTATCACTAAAACCTAAGAGGAAGAACGAATCTAAGAGAAGAATGTAGTCTAGATCAAGCAGTATGGGGATTTTTAAAAACAGGACTTTAGTTTTTGTAAGGAACAGCTGTCATAATCTTATAAGTTTCAAATAAAAGGTAAAGTTGAAAGGGACTTTGCAAGGAATTGAGAAACAAGTGGGAGAAGATGAAGTTGGATCAACAATTGTAAAGCTTTTTCTCCTAAGGATTTTTAATAAGTTTTTATTGAATAAATTAAAATATCTCCCAAGTCATTAATTCTTGGGGATTCTTATGAAATCATTTTTACATATTTGTGTTTACATTTCAAGTTGACCTTGCTTATTATCCATATCCTGTATAACAATAAGTTCTGGTTTTAGTCCTTTTACTTATGATTTATTAAGAATAAATAGGCTACATGCCTTCTTAGTTCCAGGTATCTCTATAGTGTTTAGTTTTACAACTATATTTATGAATTTTTCTCTCTTTGCCTCTAATTACAGTTTAATGCCCTCTTGATCAGGTTGCCAAGTTTTTTTCTTCCTAGTATTATTCATGTTGCCCTTAGGCAAGTATCCATCATTCTGAAGTATGAAAACATCACCAAATCTTATTTTTTGGATACTATCTACATAGACAGATATTCATTTTTAAGTATCTTCTTTTCTAAAAGTTTCATTATTTAATTAAAAGTGGTGGTTAAAATCCCACTTATGCCTCCTCCCCCCATCTCAGACTTTCATTTTACTTCTCAGGGCTTCCCAGTACCTACAGATGTTTTGTGGCAGCTTTATTCATCCACACATAAACCATCACAGTGATTAGTGAATTTGAGGAGTCTCACAAGGTTCTTGGGTCCTGAATACAAATTCCAAAACAGCAACATATCTCTTAAATGGCTATGTCAGGGGGGACCATAGTCATTCTCCATACAATTGAACAGGGTTCTAGCACATCTCTTCTTTCCTCATACACCTTGGTAGCCATACTTCTTTTTTATTATTTCAAGGAGCACAAGATACTGCTTTTGACTCAAGGGTTCAGTGGCACGTTCTTCCATTTACCAACCTCATGATTTATAGCTCTGATTTTGTCTAGAATCCTAGAATGATAGGGCTAAATGAGACAGAGATCATCACCAATCCCCTCTTTTCAGATGAGGAAACAGGTACAGAGAGGTTAAGTGACTTAATAATATTAGCTAGCATTTATAAAGCTCTTTAAGGTTTGCAAAGTGTTTTAGAAATATTATCCCATTTTCATCTTTATAGTAACCCTGGAAAATAGGTACTTTTATTACCCTCATTCTCTGAAGGAGGAAACTGAGATAGACAGGCTGATTGACTTGCCTGGGTCACATAGCTAGTAAATGTCTGAGACATGGTTTTTAACTTAGAATTTTTTGACTCTATCTACTATGCCACTTAGCTGACTTGACTTATCTTTCTCTCCAAACCTATTCTTTTCTGAACTTCTCTCTTTCTATCTAGGGCACTAAGTTAAGCTGACAAGTCAACCATCCTTCGAGTAATCCAGATTTGCACCTTCAGCATTTTTTTTTTTTTTTGCTATGGTGTAGAAGTACTGCTACCTCGTTAGTTATCTATATACTCTCTTCAGGAATTATCTTGCCTTTAAATTTGCCTTCACAGTCTTACTCCAGTTTGCATTTTTGAACTTATACACATTATTCCTATACACACATACATAGGTGAAGTTCTGGCTTATTCACTATTCTCAGGCCACAACACTCCACTTTCCTCCTCCAGACCTTTATATAGGTTCTCCAATACTGGAAATGTTGTACCTCTCAACTATACCTCTTTAAACTCCTAATTTCTTTTAAAGCTCATCTCCCAGGTCACCTCCTACTCAAATCCCTTCCTGATCTCCCAGGTATTGATTTATCTCTTCCTAACTGATCTTGCTTTGTATGTCCTTATCTGTGTACATGCTATATTCTCCAAATAGAATGTTAGCTTCCTAAGAACACTTGTTTTTTTACTTCAAATCTCTAGTATCTAGGCTATTATGTTCAATCATGCTCATTTTATAGAAGAACAAACTGAGGCAGAGATAAGTAAAATGACTTGTTCAATGTCATACTTCTAGTTAAAAATCTGAGATAGGGTACAAACCTTGGTTTTCTGACTTAATTTCTGGTATGATCCACTACACCCCCAGCACCTCTTCTTTATTGTTTTAATTTAGAAGAGCTTAACAAGTCTAACAATATTGTATCAAATATTGAATGGAGTTACACAAAATTTGGGAAAACACTGACTTTTTTTAAAATAACAAAGTAGTAAATCGTCTGCTACAATTTATGGAACATTGGGATTTTTTTTTAGTGTTTTTTTTTTAGTTTTTGCAAGGCAAATGGGGTTAAGTGGCTTGCCCAAGGCCACACAGCTAGGTAATTATTAAGTGTCTGAGTCTGGATTTGAACTCAGGTCCTCCTGACTCCAGGGCCGGTGCTCTATCCACTATGCCACCTAGCTGTCCCACATCAGGATATTTTTAAAATTAGGAAACAATTCTACTACTTTTCACAGCTTTGTGTTCAGTTCATTAAAAAAATTCTTTCACATTATTTTACATACTAGGCTTTGGGGAACCTAATCCCACTAGTTGGACAAATCATCTCACAGGTGGACTCCAACAGAACCACAATCCTGAGATTAGGAAATGGAACTATTTTCAGATTATGAAGAAAGGCAAAGCAGAGTGACTCAGATGGACAGGATCAGTAGAATCACACTGAGACAATTGGGCTTGAGTAATTGGGGAGAAAAACCTGACTGAACAGTCTATAAAACATTTGGTGGGAGTGGGGAGCGGGGTGGGAAGGAGAGGAGGTGAAGCAACCAAACCTAATATCGATGGGGTTTATAAAAGGTGATGAGGTTAAGGAAATGTGATCAACTTGTGAGGTTACAAAGCAGGGCAAGAAGAAAAATAGGTAACTTAATAAACTAGTACTAGATCTTCCTTAGTCCAGGCATCACATTCTACTGTTTTTACAAATATATATATATATATATATATATTATAATATATCATAATTATATAAATATAACATAATTATATAAATATATAGATATATAAAGAATCTGGATTGCAAAAACACATTGAATGACTCTCCTGCCGTTATATCTTATATAGTACTTGCTACTGAGTTCTTGGCATCAAAATCCTAGAGGGATCAAAATTGTGGTCCAGAGACAAAATGGTGGTCACTGTCAGCTGCCAAAACACTAGGATCCAAAGAAGCCCAAAGCCTCTTCTGTAATTCCTTAAGTACATTTTGAAACAGGGGATCTTAGGAAGTTCAGGAACTTGTTTCTTTCACATTTTAATAAATGTATTTTGATGTGATTGGTTTTCTTCATTGTTTTATGCATTTAAAAACATTGTTCTGAAAACAGTGCATCAAACCAATGGAAATGTTAACGGGCATAAGACCCAATTAGAATATTCAAAATCATTTGATTCTTCCTACCTCCTTTATTGTTGGGGCTCCTGCTGCTCTACCAAAGCCTGTCACTGAAGCAAAACCGACCTCATCACTCTCCTATGAACACACTAGATACCTTTCTGACTCTGGGCCTGTGCTAATAGTGTCTGACTTGCACCTAGAATGCCCTTCCTCACATCTCTTTTGATCTAAATCCTATAACAATTTTCCAGGTCCAAGAGTAATGTCTCCCCTCTGAATTCCATGACTATGCAGACTGATTACTTGGCACTTACGAAAAGCGATTTTGTTTTTTTTCCTCTTGTCCTGTGATCTCATCAAGAAACTCCTACCAAAGCAGTCTGGTACAGTTATAGTTTTAAGACAATTGGGGGGGGCAACAAGAAGTTAAATGACTTGCTCAGGGTCACATAGCTAATACAAATCAAAGGCAGGGCCTGAACCTAGATCCATCCTAACTCTGAGGCCACCTCTTAGTTTACTACACCACATTGCCTCTTAGAGCCTCGTTAAGAGATTATTTTTGACTTAAAATAGGAAGTTATTGCAATGTTCTCAGTAGCAATGTAAGGAATGAACTACACTTTAGGACTCTCTCTTTGGCAACTATGAAGAAGATGGATTGGAGTCTAAAAGGCAAATGAGACTTTGAGAGGCAGTGTTGGGGTAGCCATCATGGAGTTCTGAGGGAGAGAGGGCTATTGGCTAGGGGGTTAATGATGACTTCATAGACTCCCTACCTCAAATCTCCCAAAAGATTTTCCTAATGCACAGATCACTTCTCACATCACTACTCAATGCATCACAATGACTTCCTATTATTGAGCCTCTTCTGCTTGGCTTTTAAAGTTCTTTACAATCTTGCCCCTTGTTTCCTTTCTAGTCTTTTAACACATTATGATCTTCTACAAACTCTAGAGTCCAATCAAAAATAGCTTATTTGCTATTTTTCAGAAAGCACTCTATCTCTTAACCAGGTTTCTTTATACTGGCTGTTCCCCATGCTGAAATGATTCCCCTCAGAATCTCTATCACTGACTTCCTTTAAGACACAGCTCTAAATCATCTCAGATACTAGTTCCTTCTTCTCTAGGGTTACTTTCTATTTCCTCTGAATTTATGTTCTAGGTATTGATTTAAACGGATGTGGTCCGCCCTATTAGAATTGAAGCTCTTTGAAGGCAGGATTAGTTTTGTCCCCTTTTTTTGTATCTTGATTGTTTATTTAGCATGGTGCTTGGCCCAAAGCAGGTGCTTCACAAAAACTTGTTTATGAATTATTATCTTAATTATCAATGCATCTATATGTCATATATTCTACTTTCTCCAGGATGAAAGCTCCACAGGAATCATGTCTCAATGGTCCTGAGAGAAGAATCAGTGGTGACTAATGCAGTAATGAATGCTCCCCACCCTCCTCCCACCTGGTGGACTCTGCTGGGGAGGGGGGCTCTGCTCCAGTTGCACCCCCCCCCAGGAGCCCTACCTTGAGTAGCTTCTCTTTTTTTCTTCGCCACTCCTCCCACTCATTCACAATCCGGCCCCAGAGAATCCAAGTGTCCTCCTCCAGGTGGCTGAGGTTAGAAGAGGCAGAGGAGCTGGAGACCAGGGAAGAACCGCTATTTCTCCGGGAGCCATTCATGGAGCGCATCGACTTGGAGTCAGCCTCCAGAAGCCTGCACAGAAACAGCCATCACTGCCAGACTATAGCTAACTTCCCCTCTTTTTTGGGCATTGGGTCCCACAGTCCTATATGAGTCTTCTAGTCCCTCCCAGTCACCATTTGTTTGGAGGGACCATCTATGTAGCTCAATGACAGTGGAGTTTTAGGGACTTTGTTCAGCAGATAAGATTGGGGAGAGCTGTAGTAACTACCTCATCACTGGGTCAGTAAAGTCCTAGTCCTGTCCAATCTCAGAATTCTCATGCTCATCTCATTCTTCCTCACAATCTCCCTTCATCCCAGAACTTTCTGCCTCTCTCCACCCTCCCCCAACTAGCCTCCCTACCTTCATTCTCCTCTTTCTTCAGTTTGCTTTGAAGAATTAATTTTTACACACCAAGAAATGGCTCCATGTAGGACTTTGTATAATTTCAATTATAGCCATCATGTATAATTTGACCCTTTAAGAAGTATTTTAAGGTTGGTCAAAATGTCAGCCCTTTTTCCAGGCTTTTGTTAGGAAGCAAATATCCCTTTCTCCACTTACCGATTCTGTTCCTCTAGTTTGGCCAACAACTCCAGTTCATCTGGGCTGAGATTCTCAGAATCTGAGGTAGGGGAACAGGCAGGGCCTGAAAGGGCCTCATGGGAAGAGGAGTCAGGGCTGAGGGCTGGGCTCGCCATGCCGGGAAGGCTCAGGGTCTCAGGGATGTTCATCAGAAATGGTTAGGGATAGGGGAAATTGAAGGGGAAGAAAAGAGGTTCACAGGAGACACAAATGAAGGAGATTACAACTCCATCTGTAGCAGGAGAGAAACATGTTAGTTATACAAAACAGTGGCCATGTAGTGTGCTCTCAATAAATATTTGACTGATTTCTATTCATGTCTCACCTGTCTCCTTAAATTCTGTCTATACCAATAAAAGTTTACCATTCAACTCTTTTCAGCCCCCAAAATTAACATTATTTTTCTTCACCTATTGACCAATTAACCAGTTCTCTCTAGTCCACTCCAATTCCTTTGCCTTCTAGTCAAACCTACAAGTTAAGTCAGCATCTTTCCCATTTTCAGAACTTGACTCCCCCAATATGGTTCCATCATTGAAAGGAGAAAGATCAGAATGGATCCTTAGGGAATAAGGAAAGTAATTTCTCATATGATACATAGGGTCCCAGATAAATTATTTTTTAAAAAAAATTATTTATTTAAGGCAATGGGGTTAAATGACTTGCCCAAGGTCACACAGCCAGGCAATTATTAAGTATCTGAGGCTGGATCTGAACTCAGGTCCTTCTGATTCTAGGGCCAGTGCTCTATCTACTGCACCACCTAGCTGCCCCCAGATAAATACTAAGTGAACAATAGGCAACAAGATTTGATTTTTTGAAAATCCAATTGTACTCAAGTACCAAATACAACTCAATAGCATCCAAGGAACAGATATTCCCAAGTTTTAACAATGCCCCATAGTACTCTATAACAACAGTACTTAAGGTTCCTGCCAGAGCCCTACAATATACCAGAGTGCTCCAGAATGCTGAAAGAATCCAGGTGCAGGCCCTAGAGAATATAGGTTGTTAATGCTATGGATGTTACTGTTTCTGCATTCCTTCTTGATCACCCCTGTCCACCTCACAGTCTTCTCCCACTATCCTGCCCTCCTAGCTGAGCATCTAATAGTTCTCATCTCATTTACTAGAGTGTGCTACTGGCACTGACAGAGGCAATTACCACTCACCATTAATTATGTGGCTGTTTGTTAATGGGCCAAAAAGTCAGTTTTTCCTTAGCAGGAAGCCCAGGATTGATCAAAGCACTGGCAATTTGTCCTCTTGGTTATCTGGGCCAAAGTCAGATGTCTCCTGATCTCATCTCCCCCCCCCCCCCACAATTACCCAGTGGAGCTCCTGAGACTGGCCTTGGCATTCCTGATGAGCATCAAGGCTCTCATCTACTTAGTACCTCAAAATCCTCATCTACCTACCTCCAGACACTGCCTTTTCCCCTCCTACTGGGAGACATAGATAAAATGGCCAAAATATACTGTCTACCAGCAGTAGTACAGAGAACCATGGGTCAAGATATGGGGGACCTCAGCATACCTTCTGTTGCTCAACTAAACAAGTTCTGTCTCTTTTTAGTAGGTAGGCTTGGGAATCAAAGCTTAGAGTGTGTGGTCAGATCCTATTCTGGGAAATGAGTTGATATTATGGCTTCTGATTAGCCAAATTCACCATGGCTGAGTAGGTACCCCATTTGTCTCTTAAGACCAGAAAGAGAATTGCCAAGGGCTATGGAGATAGGCATAAGAACCTCAATTTCTGATTTCCTTTTACACATTTCTTCTATTATATCACATATTGTTTTCTCCTGCCCCAGTATAATTACAGAAATGCCCTTGTCCTTCTCTGTGGGAAAAAAAGGAATTGGTCGCATTTAGATGTTTAAAACATGCCAAAACTTCACCAATTCTCATTCACCTCATAGAAAACTCAAGGAACTTCTATTCTCCAAATGCCATAAACAACCTGTGAAATAGTTCCCTTATCAATTTTCAAGCAAAGTAAATTATTTATGGAAATGGCCCTCTTCCACACCACCCCTTCCAAATGACAGTCCCAAGCAACAGGGTCAACCTTCCCATTCTAGCTATATCTTTGCCAGTATACTGACCCTCCTATCCCAGAAACAACCTACCGACAAGTCCAAGGGAGGTGTTTTGACTCAATGAAGATGACTTCAGCCTAACTGGGGGTTAATCATTCTTAAGATTCTGACAACGCAGTCCACTCAAGCGCTTCCTGAGAGAGTCAAAGTCTGCAGCTGGGGCTGGAAGGAATTGAATTGTGAACAGAAAATGCTGAGTCTAAAGGATTCACCCAAGAATTTGGGGGAAGGGAGGAAAAGAGAGAGGGCAAAATAAGTGCACAAAGGAGATTTCCAAATTAGCTGGAATTATGGTATCACCATAATTATTGCCTGAATTTGTCTGAGAGGCTCAAAACATACAATAGACCACATGTGGCCAGTAAGGATTGAACTAGGAGTTTTCTTTAAAAAAAAAACACCAAAAGGACCAAAAAGGTGGAATGGATAGGGAGGGGAGAAGAATTGTTCCAATATCCTTAATATTAGTTCTAGAAAGAAAACTTAGGAGTTCTGATTCCTTATTCTTCTCTCCCACTCTACTTTGTTAAATAAGGTGAGGGGACAGCCTGAACATGGGTTTCCAAAACAAAACTAGAATAAGAAATTACTGGAAATCGGTCAGGTGTTTCTACATAAATGAGCTGTTTTTGTAGGGAGTCAAAATTATTAAGCATCATCAATCTGAGATTTGCAAGCTTAAAGACAAGATGTTCATTAGACTAGCAAGAAATTCACTTCTCCATCACTTTCCATAAAGTCCTTGCTGCCTCTGACCCCTTAGCAATCTTCTATTCTACCTGGGCACAATGCCTAGGCACTGGAAATGTCTACTGGCTATGAGACAGTCACTGCTATGACTAGCCCTGTCCTGAAATGATATCACAGCCTCCCCCAGAAACAGTTTAGAGGAGAGTTGAGGCTGCTGGCTTTGGGGCTATATATTTTATATAAGATTTCATCCTTCTTCAAAATGGCATCTCCTTTTCAGAAATATAGCCCTTTTTTCAGATCTTTGTAAACCAACATAGCAAGAAGAGTTCTCCCTTCCAAGGAGTAAGGAACCCACATATTCCTGCCTATGGAAACATTTAAGTTCATGCTTTGTAGCTTTTCTACCTCCCACCTGAGTTCCCTGCTCCTCCCCCCATCCAGTGCATCATGTTCCTGATCTCTTCTTATGCCTATACAACAGGTGTTTAGCTCCTTAAGAACCTAGACTCCTTCGTAGTTCAAAGACCTCAAAGGAACCACATTTTCTAGTTTGTCTAATATAGCTATTAGCCTTTAGGGCAGGTGTGTCCAACCCAAATGCCATATGCAGCTCTCAAAGTCCAATCAAGTGGCATTATTACAGTTTATTATTATAATACTCATGGGTAATATGGGTTACACTGTAGTCATAAATAAATATTAAATTCTATATGTAGCCTTTGACAAGTTTTTGTTGTGCGATGAGGCTCAGAAGAGCTAAAGGGTTGGGCAATCATGCTTTTAGAGCATCAACATACACCAGACATTTCCAGGATGATAATTGGCTTCAATGCAGAGAAAAATAGTTCAATAATCCCAATGAAATGTGATGGGGGTTTTCCCCCCCTAAGTACTACTTTTCCTAAGTAACAACAAAAAAAAATTTTCCCATCCTCAGGATGGGAGGCTCTCCTCTGACTAAGCACAGTCATTTCAGAATTTAGTTACTGGTCACAGGAACACTATAACAGTCTAACAATGGAAAGAAACCTTTCACTGGATTAACATAACCGATTCTTATTTCTATCTTTTAACTGTGCTACTGTTACTATTCTATATCTATTCAACTCCTATCCCTTTCATATCTTTTGGGAAAGATGAAAAAACTTCCTTTGGACTTCCAGGGTCATAACCTGAGCTCTATTTCCACAGTTTCTGACTTCTCTCATCCTTTGAGAATGGTGAAACAGGAAGGGAGCTTGTAGGTCATCCAATCTGATCCCCTCATTTTGCAAATCTCAGAAAAGAGAACAATAGTGATTAAACTGATATTTATATAGTGCTTTAAGTTTACAAAATACATACATTATCTCATTTCATTCTTGGAACAAGTTTGGGAAGCAGATACTTGAGAGATAATAACGCCCCATTTTATGGATAATGAAATCCACTTCAGAGAAGTGAAACAACTTGCTGCTATTCAAACACTTAGTATCAGAGGTGGAACATTTTTCCTGACTTCAAATTCAGTACAATTCCTAATATATCACAGCATCTCTTGGGAAGGAATTTGTCCAAGGTTACGAAGCAAGTTAAGTGGCAGAGCTAGCACTTAAAATCCATTTGAGTTGGCACTGCAAATGACTCTTTCTCATCTTATTTAGACTCTCAATGCCCAGTGGATGCTCCTTGTTTGATGATGGATGCTGGTTCACAGTAAGCTATTATTATTATTTATTACAACTGTTACTAATAACAGAAGCAACATATGTAAGGCCCGATGCCTAAAGTTTGAAGGACTGTCATTACTGGAATATTCCATCTGATCTGGAAAGGAGGTTTCAACCCACACCTTGTAGGTTCTCTACCTTTGTGGTCAAGTTCACTGTTAACCAAGATAATTAATTTTGAACATGAAAGAAATAATTTTTTAAGCCATGAAAGATGCAGGAAGATGATGCACTGGGATCCAGTAAGGGTTCTTGGTTCCTTAAAAGTCCAGCACCAAGAAGCAGGAAGAACAGATGATATTCTTTTTCATATTTATGGTTTTGTTAGAAGTGGAATCTTTATAAGAGAAGCTTTCTTCAAGACCTACAAAAGCCTCAATGGGAGAACAATGAAAGGGGCAGAACAACTCCATCACTTGAGACTGAGAGGAAAGAGAACAGATAGGTCCAAATGACATCTGACCATCTGACATTTCTGTTTTCTGATTTGAGGTATAGTTCTTAGGATCCAGTGTACACCTTGAAACAGAATCCCCCCCCCCCCCCACATATCATGAGAATCAAATGAAATAGCAGAGGCAATATTGTATTCCAGAGGAAGCACAAGATTTGAAATTAAAAGACCTAGGATCTTTGGTTGGACTTGGGGGGGTAGTATATCACCTCCTGGAGCCTCAGTTTACTAATTTGTAAAAAACAAAAAGAGTCTCTCCCAACTCTAAATCCTATGATCTTATGACACATACTTGCCTCAGGAAAACTCACAATGGTCCTATATATGAAGCAAAAATATTTTTTTCTTCTATGAACAGCTTTTCACTTTTGTATCATCCTGAGGATGGTCCAGAATGCTTGAACTTTAATAAAGGAACTTCAAATCCTATTTTCAGGTGTTACTCTCTCAATGGCACATTCATGTTTTCACTTCTACAATCTTTGTGATGTCCTTGGCTGCTAATGACTCTGGAGTTCTCTCCCAACTCTGCCTATGAAGGTGAAGCTTTAAGTATTTTATTGATCTTAGTTCCCTACTTCATAAAATACCCCAAGAGACTGCTGGGGCTTTCAAGAAAGCAAATGGAGATTCATCCTTTCTTAAGCACTAAACAGGTCCTCTCCCCATCTCAACTTGTTCCAAATTTCCTTCCCACATAGGACAGACTGACCTAATCCCTCCATCACCTGTTATTCCTGCTGGTTCCGTTTCAGGCCAATTTTTTTCTGATCAGTCATAAAGAGTTACCTAAGGAGACCCCCATCTAAATGTAGCAGCAACACAGGCTTTATAGGCTTTCATTTTAGCTACCTAGTAATATACCAGGTAGGATAAGCTCAGTGTTGGAATAGAGATGATCCTCCTTCAAAACTCCTACTGATTTGGGGGCAACTAGGTGGTGCAGTGGATGGAGCACCAGCCCTGGAGTCAGGAATACCTGAGTTCAAATCCAGCCTCAGACACTTAATAACTACCTACCTGTGTGGCCTTGGGCAAGCCACTTAACCCCATTTGCCTTGCAAAAACCTAAAAAAAACCACCCCAAACTACTGATTTCTTCTATATTGAACATAGATAAACTGGTGGGAACCTTGGTTTTGGTTTTTTTTTTTTTAACTTCTACTACCTGGTATCCAAAATGGATTAGAGAATATAGAGATAGGATACTGGATGAGATATTAGACTCATTGACTCCAAGCCCCTTATTTTAAAGATGAGGAAACTAAGGCTTGGAGAGATTAAAATGATTTGCTCAAGGTTGTAAATTGGTGGCAGAGCTGGGATGATCTCAGGTTCTCTCACTACAAACATAGCACTCATTCTACTGCCCCATGGAAAGTAAATTGAAAAGGGAACAGTAAATATTTTTTGGACTGAGATGAATTTAGGTCGTGGCCCAGCCCCGGGAATTCTCAATAATGTTTCTTCCATTTTTCAGGTTGAAAGACTGAGGCACTGAGAGGGGAAAGGTTTGCTCAAAGGTGTGCAGAGAGCCAACAGTTTAGTCACCTCAGGCTCCTTCCTCTGTGGGTGCTTTATAGTTCTTTCTTTGAAAAAGTAGGCAAAACTGCTTCCTGGCCTGAATAATATGATATAGTCAGGGCTCTAATAGTTTGTCATTTTCATTCACACAGTGGTCCATCAGGAACAGGAAAACAAGAACTGCTTCTGTCAAACACTCCAAACTGTTCCTGTCATTCTTCTCCATGCCACCTCACCAGCTAACTTGACTCTAGCCAGCTTTCTATGCCAGCTGCTAACCCAAATGGAATTCCTCCCAAACCACCCCACAGCTATCTACAGGAGCTCATAGGAGCCCACAGGTCAAACCAACTGCTCTGACACTTTCCTCTTGCCAGAAATCAGAAACTGGGATAGAGGCAAGATGACAGACAGCTAATGCCACCTGGAAAGATGGAAACAGATAGTTTTAGAAAAAGCAGTTTCTTCTGCTAAATCTCAATTCAGTCCAGAAGAGAAAAATGAAATGACCTATTCACTGATTTTTTTTTAACCCAAGCTTTTTAGTATATTTCCTTTCTAAAAAAAATATGACTTCACAAAGAAATGCCTGCTCTTGGCAAAATCACATCCAACCCTACTGTGCCCCAAATGCCACAACCTATTGAAGATATTTCATTCTGACAAAACAATCCAATCAAAGGCTAGAGACTAGATTCTTGCTATCGAGGTGCAGCCCCAATTAACAGTCATGGAAAGGGTGAGCAGACTACTGCCGTCTGAAGGTCAGCATCATCAGCCAGAGTCAGGATGCCACCCAACCAGTCTGGTCAGCCCTTAAGACTGGCAACTTATTACCTCCTGCAGTTGAACAGACTGAGTTGGAAGACTGGTTAAATGATATAAATTGGGATGATTGTATTGGAGGGAAAATCCAAAGAATCTCAAAGGAAGGGACATGAGACACAGTAGACTGGACTAGGTGACCTCTGAATAGAACTCTCTTCTACAAATCATCACAGAGACTTCTCTTTGCCCACCCTCAGCTTGCTTCCCCTTGACCCCTGCCTTTTTCCAAGTTTCTTCTCAACACTGCTCCTGGAATGGCTCTCCTGGCTTCCCAGGTACCAGTGTGGCTTTATCAGGTCACACCCCCTTCCCTGTACTGTACCTCACTTGTCCTAGGGTCAGCTGGGGAAGCCAGTGGTCTAACTCCACCATAGCACAGGACTTCATGCATGACACCCCAAGCAGGTCTGAATACCTTACAATTCTGGGGAAGGGATCAGAGGAATTCTAACGACCAGACAGAAATGGGGGGAGGTGAGGACAAGGAAAAGACCTTAGTGATCTTGATATGATATCCAACTGGGAGGGCTCTTAGAGAGCAGGAGGGAATCCCTTCGTTTAACAGATGAGAAAACAGATGCAGAGAGGTTAAATTACTTGCCCAAGGACACACAGGTGGTCTAAGCTGCGGACCCTGCAGCGGAACCCAAGTCTTCTGACTCTAAACTCGGGGTTTTTTCTTACTACAGCATTCTGCCTCATCCTGAAAGCTGGGGTGGGAGAAGTTAGAGGAGGCGGGGGAGCCCCCCATGCCCTTTGAACAGACCAAGGCGAGGAAGGCCTGTGGGGGGGGGGGCTCTCCATAGCGATCCAGAAGACTCAGCCTTTGGCTTTCTCCCCCCCCCCCCCCAGGGGCCAGAAGCCAAGCCAGGTCTCGGGGCTGGGCTCTGATGGAGATCGGTGGCCAGACTCCTGCGCCCCCAAACCCCACGCTTGGGCAGAGGGGGGGAGGGATTTGGGGCAACTTCCCAGGCCTCCCCCTCCCCCTTCCGCATTTTGCCGGAGGGAGGGGAGCAGGGGAAGGGGGTGGAGGGTGAAAAGATCCTGGTTTGGGGGCCGGGGGAGCTGGGTTCGAGTCCCGTGTGACCTTGGCCAGGCCCCCTCCTCTTTCCGGACCCCAGTCCCCCACCTGTCGGCCGAGCCCCCCGGCTCCGAGGCCCTGGATGGCGGGGGGCAGCAAGGCTGGGCTGGGGGGAGGGAGCGAGGGGGCCTGGCCCCGCCGCGGTCCGGCCCGGCAGGTGCACCGGGGCGCGGGGCCGGGCCCGGGGCGGGGAGGCTCGGGGCTCCCGGAGCTGGGGCAGCCCCGGCCCTACCTGCGCCGCCGCCGCCGCCGCCGCCATGGCCGCCGCCGCCGCCGCCGCCTTCTGTTCTCCGGCTCCGGCTCGAGCTCGGGCCGCCGCCCCCTTCCTCCCTCCCACCCGCCCCCCGACTCGTCCCGGCCCCCTCAGCCGCCCCCCGGGACCGCAGCCGCCGCCGGCACTGCCGCTGCCATTTCACCTCACTGACAGGAGCCTCCGCCCCGCCCTACGCCCGACGGCGGGCCCAATCCGGGAGCCCGGAACCCCCCGTCGCCGGGACTACTGACAGGAGTGACCGGGAGAGTAGCCAACCGGAGGACACTCCGTGTTTACGTAGAAACGTCACCGCCCCTTCAAAAAGCAGCGAATGGAAAAAGGGGAGACGGTAAAGGATAGGTAATTGCACCAATAAAAATTTAGAGAGTGAATGAGGGACATCTGGAATCACCAATACTGCGGAAAGAACGAAGGAGAGGGGTGTGTCCCCAGGGAGAGGCGGAGGCGCTGCGGAGGAGTCTCCGCCCGCGAGCTGTCTTTTAGTCCTGTGACTCGGGCACCTGAAATAGCCATCAATCTACACCAACCTCCAGCCCCACCAAGGAGTCTGATAGGTGTGACCATAAAGACAGGCACCTGAGTCAGCCAATAGGGAGTCAAAAAGGAGGGGCGCTGTGACACCAACTGCCTGGCTCCACCCACAAAAGAGAGCATTTGGATTTGGAGTCACAGGTCTTGGATTCAAATCCCAATCCTCCGAGTTGCTAGTTTACTGTGTGACACCGAGCAAACCACTTAACTTCTGTGGGCTTCAAATTCCTCATCTATAAAACGAGAAGGCTGGAGTGCACCACCTGCTCCGACTCTGCCATTGTGGTGCTGCCGTCTCTGCCACATGCTACAATGCTTTGGTGACTCTGTGATGAGCCCATGGGTTGGGGGTTTCTTGGCAAACATGCTGGAAGGGTTTGTCATCTGCTTCTTCAGCTTATTTTACAGCTGAGGAAACCGAGATCAACGGGGTGAAATGACTTGCCCAGGGTCACACAGCTAGTAAGTGTCTGAGGCTAGATTTGAACTCAGGCCTTCCTGACTCCAGGTCCTGTCCTAGCTGCCCCCATGTAGTAGGTGTCTGCTCCTGGAGGTAATTTTCAGGTTAATACACACACACCTGATTCAGAGTTAATAGTGATTTGGAATCCTGACTGCCACTTTCTAGCAATGTGTCTGTAGTCTCAACTTCTCAGACTCCATTTCTGATTATATTAATTTATTATATTAATTATATTATATTAATCACATTACTGTATTATATTAATCACATTACTATATTATATTAATTATATTATATTAATCACATTACTATATTATGTTATGTTATATTATGTTATGTTATATTATGTTATTATATTAATTCTGTTATATTAATTAATTGCATTGTATTATATTGTATTGTATTGTATTACATTGTATTGTATCATATTATATTCTGTATTTGTGTAAAATAATAGGTTGAATGAAATGACCTCTAAGATCCCTTTCAGCTCATTGCAATCCCATGACCCATATCTGTAACTTTGGACCTTTGGGGTTGCCTCATTTACTTGGGAGGCTGGATTTCTGACTCCTCCCCCCAACTCCCTTAGATCCCAATCTCCTTGCTTCCCTCTCTTGATTATGTTCAATCTATCCTGCTTTTCTTTGTCCACTCACATCCAACTCACCATGACCCTATTTTGGGAGTTTTCTTGGCAGAGATACTGGAGTGGTTTGCCATTTCCTTCTCCACTTGTCATTTTACAGATGACAAACTGAGGCAAACAGGGTGAAGTGACTTGCCCAGGGTCATACAAGACCTGAGGCTGGATTTGAACTCATGAAGATGAATCTTCTTTATTCTAGTCCCAGTACTCTACCCACTACACTGACTTCTTTGTATAGAATTGTTGACCTTGAGAACAAGGACTAGTCTTTTGCCTTTCTTTGAATACCCAGAGCTAAATACAATGTCTAGCATATCATAGGAGCTTAATAAATGCTTATTGTCTGCCAGCCTTACTTTCAGAGAGCTCCTGGGATCTCAGGAAATAGACTCCTACACACAAAAACATGCCTTTCCCTTGTTTACCCCATCATAGTTCCACAAGATGTTGTTGCTGTTCAAAACATTTTGACAGAAGTCACTGAGCCAAAGCCAAAGCCAGGAAGGTGACTTGCTTTTGCCAGATCTGCAAAGTGAAGGACGTTTCTCCTTGGATAAAGAGATTTCCTCCCTGGAAATATCTTCTGCCAGAACAATCCAGGAGTTTCAGTGAAAAGAAGCAAAAAGCCTGGGTTCTAGGATCTAGGGCCCAAAGAAGCAAGCTGAGTCATCGTGTATTGGAAACAACACA
Source organism: Macrotis lagotis (assembly GCF_037893015.1). Taxonomy (NCBI): domain Eukaryota; kingdom Metazoa; phylum Chordata; class Mammalia; order Peramelemorphia; family Peramelidae; genus Macrotis; species Macrotis lagotis. The sequence goes on from NC_133666.1 coordinate 654,918,849, forward strand.
GGATTTAGAGCAGGAGGACTTGAGTTCAAATCTTACCCTTGTCCCTCCCCCTGTGCCAGGTTACTTTTATGAGTTTCAGTTTTATCTCATCCATATAGGAACCCACTTTGGGTCCTGATCCCCTTTGACAGCTTGATTAAGCCCATAGACACCTCAGTAAAATTTCTTTTATTCAATACATAAAGAAAAATACATAGGATGACAAAAGAAACCAATTGTATTGAAATGCAGTTCTAAATGTAGTTTTTAAAAAGTTTATGAATTCTAGTGTAAGGACCCCTAAGACTAGATGGTCCCTGGGATTATTTTTATTTTTATTCATATTTTCATTTGTTTACTTCTTTTTTTAGCAACATTTTTTAGAAGATTGTGAATTCCAAATTTTTTTTACCTCCTTCCCTCTCTTTTCTCCTCCCCAAGACAGGAAACAGTCTGATATAGGTTATACCTGTGCAATCATGTAAAACATCATTCCGTATTGTTTGTCAAAGAGGACCATATCTTTATAGAAGCAATACCATGACATACAAGTGAATTGTATTTAAGCGAGGAAGGGCTATGCAAAGGCACCAGTCCCCACTCTCTCTTCTGGAGCCAAATATGGATTAGGGTGACTGGAGATGACCCTGGATGCAGTGGAGACCTTGGTCTTTTTTTTTTTTTTTTTTTTAGATTTTTTGCAAGGCAGTGGGGTTAAGTGGCTTGCCCAAGACCACACAGCTAGGTAATTATTAAGTGTCTGAAGCCGGATTTGAACCTGGGTACCCCTGACTCCAGGGCCAGTGCTCTGTCCACTGTGCCACCTAGCCACCCCTTGGTCTTTTTAAGATAAGGTCTTTCCCAGGTCTCAGCTTTATTGAGGCAATGCCCATTCAATGATTAAAGCTAGGTAAAAAAAAAAGAGACAAAGAATGACCTCTTTTACCTAGCCAAAAAGACCCAAGATGGCATAGTGGATAGAAGACTAGATTTGGAGTCAGAAAGAACTGAGTTCAAATCCAGTTTCAGATATTTACTGACTGTGTGACCCTGGGCAAGTCACTTATTTCCACACTAGTCATGTTATAAAGGGAAAAAACAGAGCAAAAGGGGAAAAACCCTCTGTAATATTTTTATCATTTGACTCCCCACAATGATCTCTCCCTCCTCTGGATGTACTATATTTAAATTTTTAATTAATTCAACAGATATTAAATGCTGGGCATAGAAGACTCGGACCTCATAAAGCATTTAATCCGAGAAGGGTGATAAGACATAAAAACTTAAAACTCTAATTAGAGGTTAGCATTAGAGTCATGGGTAGAAGTTACAAAGAAACAAATTTAAGTAAGGAAAAACTTTGCATTCTGAGTGAATCTACTTTGACCTTTTATCTCTTTTCATTTTCCCTTTTTTTGGATCCAAGGACATGATTCATTAACAGAGAAAGATTGGTCGAGCAAATTTTGAGATTCTGGTACAGAAAGAGATTGTCCTCCCCTTTCCCCTTTTATTTGAGTCCTTGATGAGCCACTCTTTGGTGACAGAATAAAAGAGACAATATCTCCCTCTTGGCATCCTTTCCCTGTGTCTTTTTTCTCCCTATTTGCTCTAGTTAAATCTTCTGGGAAGTGAGTTGGTGGAGGTGATCTGAACAGTGAACTCAACCTGTTTGCCAGGGAAGCTGAGGGCCAACAAGGCCAGAGTTATAACCCACATCCTTCAGAATTGATTCCCTTGGCAGCTATTTTACCAGCAGACTGGTGAGTCAGAGGGTAAGTCTTTGTTTTTTTCCCCTTTAATGTAGGAGTTGGCCTTTTCTTCTGTCTTTTTTTTAAGCACAGTGGATTGGGAAGATTTGAGGAGAATGACCATGCCAGGGAACATGATTTATGGATGGATGATGGAGTAAGAAATTATTCCAGTCATTCTGTGCATTAATTTTATCCCAGTGATACCACTACTCCAAAAAGTCCTGCATAAGATGGAAAGGAAACATAAGAACAAAACATAAGAACAACAATATTTAAGTACTTTTTTTGACTAAACAAATTATGGTATATGAATGTAATGGAATATTATTGTACCATAAGAAAAGATGAAAGAGATAGAATCAGAGCAACCCAAGAAGATTTATATGAACTGATGCAAAATGAAAACTATGAGAGTAATATACCCAGGTAGCTCCTACCAATTCCAGAGAGCCAATTGTTAAGTTTTTAATTTTTAGACTTTTTCTTACACCATTTTCACCTTGGAAATTTGTAAAGTGTTTTGTTGATTGTTTGTAAATTTTTGTAAATTTGTTTTGTTGATTGACTAGATTTAAGAAAGTGTTGGTAGAGAAAGTTAATACAGTCTAAACTTAAAAGTAAAAAAAAATGTACTTTTTCTCCTTTTTAAAAAAAATTATTAATTTGCTTTTTTCCAGTCATATGCAAAGATAGTTTTTAACATTCATCCTTTTGCAAACTTTTGAATTCCACATTTTTCTACTTCCCTTCCTTCCTTCCTCCCCATGGCAATAATCAATCTGATTGTACATGTATAATCATTTTTAACATATTTCCTTATTAATCTTATTGTGAAAGAAGAAATAGAATTAAATGGGAAAAAACCATGAGAAAGAAAGAACAAAGGAAGTTTTAAAAAGTGAACATAGTTTGCTTTACTCTTTATTTAGACTCTCTAGTTTTTTCCTCTGAATGTGATTGCATTTTCCATAAAAGGTCTCTCAGAATTGTCCTTGATCACTGAACTTCGGAGTCCATCATAGTGGATCATTTCACAATGTTGCACTTAATGTATGTACTTTTTTTCCTAAGAAGGGTTTTGGGGGGAGGGAAGCAATTAGGATTGAATGACTTGCCCAGGGAGAAACAGCTAGTGTCTGAGGCTAGATTTGAACTCATGTTCTCCTGACTCCAAAGCCAGGTATCTATCCTCTATGCTATTTAGCTACCCCTCTCCTTTTTTTTTTTTTAAGAAAACTGGTTATTAAATATTTACCAGCATATCCTAAGAGTCAGGATCCAAGAATCAGATATAAATGTGATAGTAGAATATCAATATTCATAATGTTTCAGTTCCTCCAGGATTGTGTCAATTCATTGATCCTTGATCAAGGATCTTCATATTTCAAATCTCAACAGTGAAAGTAATATTTGTGGATTTTATCCCATTTCCATCACTGCAGAACTGGAAAGAGACACATTATTTATTTATTTTTTGTTTCATGGGTTTCTATGGTTAAAAAATTAATAACCTAATGACCAATTTTATGATAATGACTTTCTCCATATTAAGCAAGGCTAATTCTTGGCTAGTAGATAATTACTTTTAAGTGCCAGCTGAGTGCAAGAGCCTGTGTTGGGTATTAGTGATGCAATGATTAAAAAAAAAGAGATTTTTGTCCTCAAGGAGTTTTTCTGGAAGGTGAGTGATATGATGTGCACAAATAACTTCTAAGTAATATGAAGAGCAGGACAACAATGAAGGCAGAGAGATCCAGAAATAATACTCCAGTGAAAATGGAAGAGAGAATGCTTTCAGTCTGGGACCTAGGAGCTGGGAGGGTGACCTCATTTAAGCCTGGAGGAAAAAGGAAGTTTCAACAGGTATAAACACTGAGGGAGTGTATTTTCAGGGAGCTAGATTGTAAGAATGTAAGGTGACTGGGAGAAAGTAGAAAGAGATTAGGAAGGATCTTATCATCTTATTTGATTTTTAGTAGTGTGTGAAAAATAGTAATATGAAAAAAAGATTGTTTTGAGGCATTACAAGGAGTCTTGAATATTAGACTAGATTTAAGAGTGTAGAGATGTTCAAGGAAGATTAGTACCTTTGGTGTAAGGACTGCAGAGCCCTTTTCAGGGCGGCTTCTCTGTCTTTGGTGTTCATCTACCACCCAACTTTCACCTGTGGCTCCACAAAGCTATAACATGTGCAGTGGATACATCCAGGTAAACCATTTCAGCAGATGGGCTAAAACAGGTTGACAGTAACTGAAGAATCTTAGACTTGTCAGTGAGGTAGGGAGGTGTTTACCTCAAGTATGTGTAGACTTCCCTGGCATAATAGGCAGATGTGAACAATCAATTCTAATAGACCATGAAGGTGCTTTAGCAGGAATTGTGGAGAACTTAGAGCTTGGTTAGACTTCCAAGAGGACAAGGTCATCCACTGCATCTAAACCATCATCAGCCATTTTGACTTTTGTCTTCCCACCAAACTCTGATGACTCTGAAAGAGAGAATGAGACTGATGACTTCACCCAACTCTGCCTCACTTAAATCCAATTTATGCAATATTCTTTTGTTTCCCCAGACACCAACAGAGTGAAATAGGGCTCTATGCTTGCTTCCATATTTTTAAATATGATGTTTTCAGAGGTATTGTTGGATGGCTTCAAAGAGAACAAAAATAGAGTCAAAGTCAGCTATCACACTAATAGTAATTTATTTAACTCGTAAAGACAGTAGCCAAAACTAAAGCGAAGGGAGAGTTGGTGCACGACTTTTTGTCCACATATGATTGTGCCCTCGGTGTAGCCTCTGAAACCAAACTGCAACAAAGTATGGATCAATTCTCTGCTGCTTGTGCTAATATTGTTCTAATATTTAACACTAAAAGTCAGAAGTTCTCCACCAGCCAATATCACACTATCTATATGTGGAAACCATCTTTACAGCAAATGGAGAAATACTATGGATAAGTTCACTTATTTTGGTAATATATTTTCCAAGTAAGTAGACCTAGATGATGAGGTTGACTCACGTGTTATCAGTATTTGGGAGGCTCTGAAGGAAAGTTTGGGAGAGAAGAGGTATTAGATTGCTTAGCATTCTGAAGGTCTACAACCATTGTACTGACCTCATTGTTGTATTCCTGTGAAATCAGGAGTCTACCAGTTCCATGCCAGGAAACTGAATCACTTCCATTGTACCTTGACTCTGACATAATGATGTCATTTTGGTCCTCTTTGAACATGAAGGATAGCAACCATAGACTAATTGAAGAGTTATTTTATTCTTTTAGTAATAGGAAGCCATTAAAGAGTTTTCATCAGGAGAATGACAAATCCACATTTTGTTTTACGAATATTATTCTGGAAGCTATATGAAGGATGGATTGAGCAGAGGAAAGAAAGAAGAAAAAATTAGTCAGGAGGCTATTAAACTGAATGTAAGAGTGAGAGAGGGAGGAAATTAAAGCTAGATCTAAGGTTGTGAGCCTGGTTTACTGGAAGCAACAACAAAAACAAATAACTTTTAAAAATAGGGAAATTTTCTTTTGGAATATGCAGAATTTTAGATGGTGGTAATACAGATAGAGGTGTCTTGTAGCTGCTGAAGAAACCATTTTTGAAACTCAAGGGGGGATTAGAACTACAGTTACAGATTTGCAAGTCATTAACCAAGAGGTGGTAGTTGAAGTCAGAGATTAAATGAAATTAATAGTCAAGTCAACAGACATTTATAAAGGCCAATGATGTGTCAGCTCTAGAGAGGGAGAGGATACAGAGGGAAGAAAAGGATTGAGGGACTGAGGGGAAACCCACTTTTCAGAAGCAGAAGGAAGGGAAAAAAGCACCTAAGAAGATTTAGAAATAGCACACAGGTAGAAATAGAGGAGAGAGAGAGAGAGAGAGAGAGAGAGAGAGAGAGAGAGAGAGAGAGAGAGAGAGAGAAATATGCATTACAGAAGTCAATGTTGCAGGGAGGTTTTCCAGAATAAAGAGATGTAGGGAAAACACCAAGAAGGATTAAATACTGAGAGGTCACTGGACTGAACAATTAAATCTTGATTATTAAGGTGAACTTGGAGAGAGCAGTTTCAGTTGGTGTAGTTATAGAAGTAAGACTGGATGGACTTAAGAAGTGAATGAATAGTGGGCAACTGGTAGAAACTCTTTCTAGGAGTTTAGGACAGCATAATGAAGGGATGGCAAAGGACAAGAGAAGAGTTTGCTTTTTTTTAAGGATAGGGACACCTGGAAATGTTTATAGGTAGCAGAGAGGGAGTCAATAAAAAGGGAGACACTGAAGATGAATGATTATTGCAGCATCCCTTGGAAGAGATGAGAAGAAAGGAAATCAGTTCAGGTGGAGGAGTTAGCTTACCTCATCCTCTGATGAGGAGGAAAATGTTTTGAGAGGTGACAGACTGACTCAGTGTAATAGGAGGCAAAGTGCCCTGCTAAGGAGAATGTCTGGCAGGTGATGGTGGTGGTATAATTTAGCACTTGAGGAGAGAGGCGAGGTTGAGGGCAGGTGAGTAAAATCAATTGCATGAAGTGGTAGGGGTCCAATAGGAGTCAGACAACTTGATCTGGGAGTGTGCCACATTTCCTAGAGTGATGACTTGGAAAGTAGAGCAGATAAGGCAGATGGTGGAAGTGACTCAGGATATAATAATTTCTCAGAACAGAAGAAATAGAAGGTCAAGTGGGAAATGGAATTTGAAGGTGGAGGATAGTGCCCTGTTGAACAGACTAACTATAGAGACAAGGCCCAGAAAGGGGAGAAGGGAGCTCAGAATAGGGCTTAGGAACTGGAGGAACAGGGAGAACCACAGGTGTAATGAAAACAAAGATTCAAGAGAAATGAGACCATGAAAGAGGTGAACAGAAAGGCAGTCCAATTGTGATCAGAGCTGGGACACTTCCAGAGTTCAGGAAAAGTATGAAGGATGGACTGAATTTCATAATTTAGGAATTCATGGATTTAAGTTTCAGAGTTCAGAAATTCATGAAGGGGGTCAATTTTGCCAAAGGGTTTGGGGTGTTGAACATGGTCAGTCCTGTTGGGGAGTAAGGTAGAGAGGTGACATATGTTTAAGTTAAAGAGACTGTTTCCTGAGGAGGTCAGGTATTAAAAGGCTCATCATTGCCAACACTGAAATCCTCAAGGATATATAAGGTCAGGAATTGTAGAAGAAATGGGAATCATGAGCCACTCTAATCATCATGGTTATTATCATCATCACCATCAACTCTAAACTGAGACAGCAAGGTAAGACAGAAAAAAACTAGATTTAGAGACAAAGGATCTGACTTCAAATCTCATTTCTGTTCCTTAATACCTACTCATATGACCTTAGACAAGTCACTTAACCTTGGGGCTCTGTTCTAGTCCCTCTTCTCCCTCTACATTACATCACTAATGATCTCATCAGCTCCCATGGATTTAATTAGTAACCTCTACGTTGATGGTTCTCATATTGACTCAACATTCCCTACACTTTCTGCTGATGACCAATCTCTCACATCTCCAACTGCCTTTCATATATCTTTTTGTTTATGTTTTTATTTTTTGCAAGGCAATGGGGTTAAGTGAAGTGACTTGCCCAAGATCACACAGCTAGGTAATTATTAAGTACCTGAGGTAGGATTTGAACTCAGGACCTCCTGACTTCAGGGTCGGTGCTCTGTCTACTGTGCCAACTAGCTGCTCCATGTCTTTCAGATATCTTGAACTGGATGTCCAATAGAGTGCTTGAATATTCAAAATAGGACTTATCATCTTTCCTCTTAAACCCTCCCTATCTCCTACCTTCCCTATTACCTGTGGAAGGTAACACCATCTTCCTAGTCCTTCAGGCCCACAAGCTAGAGTTCATCCTGGACTACCTCTCCTCCATATGCAATATATTGTCAAGTCTTCTCACCTTTCAATATCTCCCAAATATATCCCCTTCTTTCCTCTGACATTGCTACCACTCTAGTTCAGGTCATTCCTGGACTATTGCAATGTTTGCTTGTGCTAATTTTTTGACTTTTGTCTGATGGGTCTGCCTACCTGTCTCCCCACTCCAATCAATTCATCATCTATTTCTTCACCAAAGTGAGTTTCCTAAAGCACAGACCCAACTTGTCAACCCCTTCCTATTCAATATGCTTTAGTGATTATTATTGCCTCCAGGATAAAATTCAAAATGTTCTGTTTGTCATTCAAAGCCCTCCCTAATCTAGTCCCCTCACTCCTCAAACACATACTCTTTGATCCAGTAACACAAGCCTCCTGGATGATCCATGAACAAGACACTCCATCTCTCAGCTCTGGGCAATTTTTCTGGCTTTCCCTCACACTTAGAATGCTATCCCTCCTCCTCTCTGCCTTCTGGATTCCTTGGCTATCTTTAAATCCTAATGAAAATCCCATCTTCTACAGCAAAGATGTCAAAACAATTGGCCAGAGGCTGCTGCATTCCACTGGAACACTCCCAAAACCTGAAATAAAATTGGAAAACATTTAACAAAATAAATAAAATACAACAGAATATAGGTAATGTTGTTAAGATATCATTTTCCAAATCAATGTGAGCCCTTAGGTAAGTTTTGCAGGCCCTTTCTATTTGAATTTGAATTCTCCAGTGGGTTTGCAAAGAGCCTTCTACAAGCCTTTCCCAACTTCTCTTTATCCTAGCTTTCCCTCTTAATTATTTCCTTTTTCTCTCTGAAAATAGCTTCATAGTACATATTTATTTGCTTTACCATCAGATTGTTTACATAAAGGTAGGGACTATATTTTGTTCCTTTTTGGATCAGTCTGGAACATAGAAAGCACTTAATAAAAGTTTGTTGATTGACTACTTGATAGTTTCCTCTCTGCAAGATAAGGGACTAGATTAAATATTCTCTTAAGTGTCCTTTTAGCTTTAAACTCTATGATCAGCACCACATCATCACACTTTTCACTTCCATGGATATCACTGTCATGGTATATCCAATAGCAAATCATATAGGAGAAATTATAAAGAAAGTTATAGAATATCCAATAGCAAAGCATATCATGATGATATTGTGGGGAGTAAATTACAAGGAAACACAGATAATGGAGCCATTCTCAACTCCACCCTCATCTATAAACAGTTGGGGACAATCTTTTATATATCCTCAAGGGATTATGATCTAATAACCTCTCAAGCTCAATAAGTCACCCCCACACATTGGAGGAAGGACACAGTTAATTCACACTCACAGCCTTGTAGTGAAAGCTTTGGAATTCAATGTCTACCTCGAGAGTCTGTGAAAAATCTCTAAGGGCAGGCTGATGATTTGTTAAAGTCATTGGCTTGGATCTGGTTACCATTTTTAGCATAAAACTCCAGAATTTGAGATCAAAATAGTATGATTCTATATCCTCCTATTTTTCTCTCCCTTCAATGAAGATCATGCTGTAGTTTAGATAAACCCAGAAAACTCTCCCCAAATCAAAGTGATTTCCTATTGATGAGACTGCTCCAGAGCCAGACTTCTGGGAAATTAACACTGGGGAATTTCTTCCCATATGTAATGCTCTTTAAGCTTGGAGCCTCATGGGAATGAAATCCATGGGTCTCTTCTCCATAATACCCAACTCACTGTACCATAGTTATCACCATCTTTCTGCAAAGCAGTGGAAATTGTGCTAGATTTGAATTTAGAAGGGATGTATTCAAATCCAGCTTCGCTGTTCCTAACTTGAATAACCTCGGACAAGTTATTCAAGAAGTACTCAATTTCCTCATTTGTGAAATGAAATCAAATAATCTCTAACATTTCCTCTGGTTCTAAACCTATTATTATCACCATCATAAAACTCACTGTGCTCCTCTCTAGCCTTTGTCTGATCAAGAGTTCTCCCCATCCATGTTGTCATAGGTTTCTCTTTCCTTATTCTTCTGATTTGTTCACAATTGATTTTTTAGGTCATGTATCCATTTGGAATTTATTTTAGTTTATTCTATTTAAGGGCAACTAGTTGGAGCAGTGGATAGAGCACCAACTGTGGAGTCAGGACAGACAATTTGAGTTCAGATCTGGTCTCAGACACTTTACACTTACTAACTGTGTAACCTTGGGCAAGTCACTTGACCTTGACTGCCTTGCATCCAGGGTCAATCCTGTCATCCTGATCCATATCAGTTTGTTGGACCCAGTTGACTCCAGAGGAGAAAGTGAAGTTGGTGACTTAGCACAGCAACTCCTCACTCAAATCCAATTCACATGTATGTCATGGCATCATCTCTCTGCTGTCACGGTCTTCTTTGAGAATGAAGGACAAATAACAACACATTTGGTTTCTAGTGTGAATATATGGCCTAAATCTAATTTCTGCCTGGGGGCAGCTAGGTGGTACAGTGGATAGAGCACAGGCCCTGGAGTCAAGAGGACCTGAGTTGAAATCCGGTCTCAGACACATAATAATTGCCTAGATGTGTGACCTTGGGCAAGTCATTTAATCCAACTGCCTTGCAAAAAAAAAAAAAACCTAAAAAAACTGCCTTTAAAAAGTAATTTATTTAGGGGCAGCTGAGTGGCACAGTAGAGCACCGACCCTGGAGTCAGGAGGACCTGAGTTCAAATCTAACCTCAGATGCTTAATAATTACCAACCTGTATGCCAATCACAAAAACAAAACACAATTGATTTATTAAACAATCAGTTTGTTAAAAGGGATAATTAAAAACCTGAATTGGTGATTTCAATGGCTATACTTAATTCAACACTGGTAGGAGCAATCTGTTTATCCATTTGAGAAGGACTCTGTGGATTCTCATTTGGAATTGATCCCAAGTCTGAACCTTCAGCACCAAGAGTTTTTCTGGTTGTAATTCAGATTGTCTTAGTGACCACATACATAAGTTTTTTCACTTTCAACCTTTTTTCCTCTAAATAGATTAGCACATGCTTTCTGAAGTGATTTAAGATTGTGTCTTATGAAGGTGATTCTAATCTTCCAAATAGTAACTAAGTGCACCAAGTGTCTTTCTGGTTTGTTACAGGGATAAAATAAGATTTTTGATAAATACTTTGCAAACCTTAAAATGCTACATGAATACTAGCCATCATTAGTTTCTTGGACCACCATATTGCATTGTTGATTCATATTGACCTTGTGGATGAAGTTTTGTCTAGCCATACCTACTCCATCTTTTACCATATAAGGCAGCTAGATGACAAAATGGTTAGAGCCCTGAGCTTAGAGTTATGAAGGTCTGAGTTGAGATCTGGTCTCAAACACTTACTAGTTGTGTGACCTTGCTTAACCCAAGTCACTTAACTGCTGTCTGCCTCAGTTTCCTCAACTGTAAATGGGATCATCTCAGCCCCTATCTCTAAGAATTATTGTGAGGACCAAATGAAATAATATATGCAAAGTACCTGACACTTCATAAATGCTAGCTATTATGATGATAATGATCATCATCATCATCAAATTGATTTCTTTTGCACCTGAGGTTATTCGTCATTGTTAAATTTTGTCTTATTAGATGTGATTATCTTTTCTGCTGTCAAGATTTTAGAGTGAAAGAGACATGGTACCTATTTTCCAGGGCAATTTGAGGTGAAAAACAACCATTCCCCTTAAGGTGTCCCTAGTTTGAGGAGAAGACAGGGATCTTTAGATAATCCACTATGGGTGGGGGGGGGAGTGCAAAGAGAAAATCATTTATTGTCCCTTCTCTGTGCTAGACCAGACTTGGGCAGTAGGTTTCAGCTCAACACTGCTGCCTCTTCTCACAAATCCAGTTGTCATTGAGGTTGTGACAGGGTGCATCATTCCACCGACCCGAATAAAGTATCATGATACAATTCTCATTACTTCTTGAATCATTGGGCTCCCCTTCATTCCAGTAGCTGTGGGGGTGGGAGTAGAAAGTTCCATAACCATGATAACAGAAGATACCATGCTCTAGATTCACACTAAGCCAAATTTCATTGGTGTCCTAGAGTTCTAATAACCTAAGATACCTTCTGGTGCTTTCAGACTTGGGGACTTCACATACTTGGGAAAGAATGATAGAATAGAAAAGATCAACCAAAAAGTTATCTGATTTTCTTGTCCCCTCAAAGCTCTAACATTATATCCAACCTGAGCAGTCATCTTCTCTCCAATATCCTCATAAAGAGTCATCTAGCTTTTGCTTAAAGATGGCCAAGGATGAGGTTCTCACTGTCCAATTCATGAAAATAATGGACACAGACCAAAATTCCAGTGGTATCTTTCCATTGGACTGGAACCAATAACCATATTTTACATAATTGTAACTCTCAAATAATGTGAATACTAATATAAACAACCACTTCATGCTAATTGGAACCTAGCTTTTTCTCTTAAACTAGAATCTTCTCCTTTTCTGAAGCCTTTAGTCCTACATCTGTTCTTTGAGGCCAAACAGAAAAAAAAACAGTCCAATCTCTTTCCCATATGACAGCTCTTTGAATAATTGAAGCTGGGTCTCTTGATCCTCCCCTTGCCCCAGTTTTTCTGCTTTCTAGTTTCTTCACCATCAAAAAAAATCACTGAATCTCAAAGTCGGATGGGACGTCAGAGACCATTTAGGAGAGATATCATTAGGAATTCATTGCTTCCTTTTCTATATAAGCTCACAAACTACCCATTCAATAATGTATGCTAAGATCTTGCCAGAAGTCAAAGTCAAGTTCAACAGCCCATAATTTCCAGACTCCTCCACATTTGCTCCCCTACAGTCCTATGACAATTTTCCCAATCTTCATTATTTTTTCAATGATCATAGTATTATAGAATGGAACTTGGAAGAAATCTAAGTGATAATCTGAGCTGACAGTTTTCCCTTAACAATGATGAAAGTAAAGGTTTGGAAAAAAGAAAGAAATTTCACTTAAAGAGGGAGGGGGCAGAACCCAAACTCTAACACTATTCCTTTGATTTTAAATTCACATCTGATCCATTTGCTAATAGTTCAAAAAGTACTGGTCATTCTTTTAGTGACTGGGGAGATTGCTTCCTTGGACCTGACCACTTGAATGAACTAACATATGTTCTAAGGGCCCTTGCAGCTCTGACATCCTGGGTTCTAAGGACCCTCCCAGTTCTGTCATCCTGTATTCTAAGATTCCTCTCAGCTCTGACATCCTGGATTCTAAGATCCCTCCTAGTTCTGGCATCCTGAGTTCTAAGAGCCCTCCCAGCTCTGTCATCCTGTGTTCTAAGAGCCCTCCCAGCTCCAATATCCTTTGTTTTAAGGACCCTCCTAGCTCTGATAGTCTATGCTCTAAAGTCTATCCCAGCTTTAGTGTCCCATTCTTTATGTTCTAAAATCTCATTTAGTTCTCACATTCAACATTCTGTATTCTCAAGTCCTTATCAATGCTGACATACCATATGGTATGTTCTCCCCTCTTCATTTCAATGAGTTATACTCCAAAGCATCTCAAGTTCTGATACTCTAATTTATATGTTAAGGGTCCTCCAACTTGGATTTTTTTTATATTGATTTTCTCAATAAGAGCCCTTCAACCTTGGATATTCTTTAGCCTATGTAATGGTGTTTCAGATTCAATGCAATAATTAACACCTAGACCTGAGCCTGTGTCCCAGAAGAAGATATTTACCTGCAAGTGAGTTTGGTACCATCAATCCACTTATACTCAGTAACCATTCCTCTGGCTCAAGTTGCTGTGAGTCCAATCCAGTAACCCAAGCCTTTGGTGTTCTGGTTCAAGAAGGTCTTAACAAGGGGTAAGAGTTGTCAGTGGAATCATAATCCCTACCCTTCATAGGTTATATATCTCCCCCATTCACACTAGTGGCTGCTATAGGGGCCAGGGCTCCCCCACTGGATAAGAGGCTGTCTAGGGCAGGGGGCAGTCTTTCCCTACCTCCTCAGATTGGAAGCTAAGTGGGTGGGTATCTTCCCTCTACCCTCAAGCCAAGGACATCCTGAGGGCAAGGGACATGTCTTACATCCCCCCAGGACAGAGGTCCCCCCAGGTTCCAAAGCTCCCCACTCAGGCCATAGGATCCTGGGTCCATGTTTTTCTTCTCACACTGGCCTTGGCCCAGGGGGAGGGTCTCTCCCAGGCTTCTACCTGTTCTTTATTGTTGTTCACAATAACCAGATGGGCCTGTTTCTGAGCACAGTTCTGCTGTGACTGGTCCCAGTGAGCTTTGGTGGTAGAGAAGAAGTAGCAGGAACCCTCAAAGGCCAGCCAGGAATCAGGGCACGGGGAGCAGGAGCCTGGAAATGATGCTTAGAGTTTGCTCCATGCCCAGGTCAAACTGCCTCTCTAACCTGGCCTGAGAAAGGGAGTCTCTTATGCTGTCAAGTTCAAGGAAGGACACTGGATGATGACTCTGGAACTACCATGGGTCCTTGGTCTTTTGCTGGTCCTCTGGAGCCCACACTAAACCTTGCTGCTAACCCAGCCTCTGTAAATCTAGGATCCCAGGAAAACCCTGACTATGCTGAGAGGTCAGTGCTCAGGATGGACAGATACCACTCAATGGGATAGTCATGGGGATGGGGAGGGGTAGAGGAGGTAGGGTTGCAACCCTGTCCTTGGACCCAGGAGAAGCAGCTACCTGGGCCAATAGTGAATAATTAAACCTAAGGTCAGGTCACTTTGAGGGCTTCTGGTTCCCATTTTCCTTACTCCAGATTCCCTCAGACTGAGCCACCCCAACCCACAGCCAAATGTCTCTGACTGAATCAACTCACTGTTCCCACTTCTCACAGCAGCCACAGCCCGGAACATCTCACTGCGAATGTCTTGTCTGTCCTTCCCAGCCTCTGCCAGGGCTTGAGTCACTGGGAGAGCACAGGGAAAAGAGTGTGTCCAACAGAGGGAGGATGGCTATGTCTGGTGGCAACATCAAGATATTTGGCAAGCCCTACAGTGGGTTTCTGAGAGGGCTGATTCTAAGAATGGTCAATAAGGTTGTTAGGAAAGGGTTAGAGTGGGTTATTATGGGAATACTCAGTAGGATCAGTGTTGATCTTCCAAGGGCATTCGTCTAGGGTCATACAGCCAGGTCTATGGTAGGGATGTTCAAAGAGTGGGGCAGGCCCTAGGAGATGACTTTGGCTCAGAGGGCTGGCCTGGGGGAAGGACTTACTCTTGGTGTTGAGCTCATTGTGATTGCTTTCCAGTTTGAGTAATCAAGCATGAGTTTCACTCAGTTTCTTCTCTGTGTTCCCCAAACCAGTCCACAAAGCAGAGTCTGGGCATAAGGACAGGAGAGGGATCTGGGACAAGGTAAGCCTGAATTCCTCCCCCTCTGTATCCCCAGTTTTCTCTCAGAACCTCCCCAAACAATTCTTCTAAACTCCCACCCTCAACCCTCTCTGTCCCATCTCACCATTTCTCCTGACAGCAACCATATCTTCTTTTAGCTATCCCATATGCTCTGTCCAGTTAAAAGCTGGAAAGAGTTCCCCAATTTTCTCAGTTCCATAGATTCATGGGATTGTACCCATTTGGATCAGTGTGTGAAAGATAATCCACCTACCATTGGTTCTCACTTCCTCTTTTAGCTGATCCAGTTCTTGGGAGGTCTTTGAGCCTAGGGACACATATGTGTACAAATACCCCAAAATAGATGCATTCACACTTCTATAGGATCCCCACCCACTGTGAGGAGTAGAGGTCAGCAGGGACCAGGAAAGGAGCAGGGAGAATGAAGACAGGTAAGAGGAGTGAGCTAGTGAGACCAAGTAGAGCAATGCTCTAAAGGTCTGTAGGCTGAAGCTTGATCAATTCCCTTCTCTTCCCCTTCCTCACGCCTCCTCCCTGCAACCCCATCTTCTGGGGAGGCCACCTGGTATCTAGCTTCCTTCTTCTGTTCTCCTCACCCTTGACCAGTGCCACAATGAGGAGAATCCACAGCAGTAGAATCACAGCTAACATCAGGGAGACAGATTTCGAGGGCCAGTCTCTGGGAAAGCATTTCCTCCACCAACCTGTGGTTAAATCAGGAAAGAAGAACCCTTGGAAACATCCTTAGAGGAATACCAAGGCACAAGCCCAACCAAAGGAGACCCAAGGCCACCTGCATCTCACATCTGGAGTAGGCCGAGAGTGGGTGGGAATGTCTTAATAGTACAGACAAGGGGATAGGTTAGCAAGGATGGAATTTGGTTGTAACCATAATCTTTGTTCTTTTTCCCTTTGGGACCCTGGGTCACTCCTCCAAAGGGGGTCCTGGAGCTGGGTAAATCAAAAGGAAAAAAGAGAGGTACAAGTGGTTCCTAACATCCTGCCTTCTAGTTCTAAGAAGCCCCTGGGAAAAATGAGGACCCTTGCCTAGTACCTGTGCCCAGTGAGTTCCCTGTTTTCTAGGACTTACCTAAAGCTGGATAGTCTTCTTCCCATTTTTGATAGTTGGAGGAGCTCATGGTGAGGATGTAGCCTGGGTCACCCAAAGGAGAGAAATGAGCCTTTTCCTTACAATCCTCATGAATATCATATTTATTAAGCCCTTCCTTCCTTTTCAGATTACCACCCAGATTCTAGGTGTCATGTCAGCAAATGAGGAACTTTGGGCACTTCCTCCTCTATTCTGTTTTTTTTATATTTTATTTTATTTTATTTTTTTAATTCTCATTTTGTACAAATGGTTTTTTTTACATTAATAAAATATTCTTGTTTAAGAGTAAACAAACTACCCCTCCCCCCCCTGAATATAGACTTGCTTGGGCGATAAAGAGGAGAGAAAAAAATTAAAATAAAAAAAATAGTAATAATTGTAGGTATGACCAGGTGGCGCAATGGACGAAGCACCAGCCCTGGAGCCATGAGCACCTGAGCCCACATCCAGCCCCATAGACCCAACAATCACCCAGCCATGTGGCATGCAAGTCATCTGATCCCCATTGCCCTACAAAAACCAAAAAGAAGGAAAACAAAACACCCAAAATAAAATACAATAGAAATCATAGTAAGGGTGGCTGGGTGGCAGACAGAGCATTGGCCCCTGAGCCAGGAGCACCCGGGTCCAAATCTGGCCCCAGACACCCAAAGATCACCCTGCTATGTGGCCCCAGGCAGGCCACCCAGCCCCATTTGCCCTGCACCCTCCCACAAATAATAATAGTAAAAAATGTGCTTCAGTCTTTGTTCCAACAGCAACAACTCTGTCATGGGTGGATCACATTCTTTATGGTAAGTGCATCACAAAAGTTGCTTCCATATTTTTCCAATGTTGCCATTGCTGATCACAACTCCCTCCTTTCTTATTTCTCCACTAGCATGTACTATATTTTCTCTCTCCTTTCACTCTGACTCTGCTGTAGGGTAGCTGAGTGACACAGCAGACAGATCCCCAGCTCTGTGGCCAAGAGACCCTGAACCCCCATACCACCCCTTAGGCCCAGCGTCCACCTGGCCCTATGGTCCCAGACAGGCCATCCAATCCCAGCCCCTTGCAAGAAGTAAAAAAGAAAATGTGTTATATCTGACCATTCTCCCCGCCATGGTCCATCCTCTCCTCCATCACTCACATCCCCCCCCTTCCCCCTGTCCCCCCTCTCTCCTTCTTACTCCAGATGCCTATACCCCATTGAGTATATATGCTATTTCCTCTCCTAGCCACCTCTGATGAGAGAGAAGTTTCCCTCATTCCCCCTTGCCTTCCCCCCTTCCATATCATTGCAATAGCTCATTGTAATGAACAAAAATCTTATTATATGAGATATCTTGGCCTATTCCCCCTCTCCTTTTTCTTTCTCCCATTACATTTCCCTTTTTTCCTATTGACTCCATTTTTACGCCATATTTTATCTTCAAATTCAGCTTTCTCCTGTGCTTCAACTATAAAAGCTCCCTCTACCTGCTCTATTAACTGAGAAGGTTCATATGAATTTTATCAGTGTCATTTTTCTATGTAGGAATACATGCAGTTCATCATCATTAAGTCCCTCATATTTTCCCCTTCTCCTCCAATCTCTATGCTTTACCTGAGTCCTGTATCTGAAGATCAAACCTTCTGTTCAGCTCTGGCCATTCCAAAAGGAACCTTTGAAATTCCCCTGGTTCATTGAAAGTCCATCTTTTTCCCTGGAAGAGGACATTCAGCCTTGCTGGGTAGTTCGTTCTTGGCTGCATTCTAAGCTCTTTTGCCTTCCAGTATATTATATTCCAAGCCCTATGAGCTTCCAATGTAGTTGCTGCTAAGCCCTGTGTGATCCTGACTGCAGCTCCATGATATTTGAACTATGTCCTTCTGGCTGTTTGTAATATTTTCTCTTTGACTTGGGAGTTCTGGAACTTGGCTATAATATTCCTAGGGGTTGGTTTTTGGGGATCTCTTTCTCGGGGGGGGTTGGTAGATTCTCTCCATTTCTATTTTGCCCTCTGCTTCTAGAATATCAGGGCAATTTTCCTGTAGTAATTCTTTGAAAATGATGTCAAGGCTCTTTACCTGATCATGACTTTCAGGTATTCCAATAATTTTTAAATTATCTTTCCTAAGTCTGTTTTCCATATCAGTTGTTTTTTCAATGAGATATTTCACATTTTCTTCTAATTTTTCATTTTTTTTTTGTTTTGAAGTATTGATTCCTGATTTCTGGTAAATTCATCAGTCTCCCTGAATTCTATTCTTTGTCTGAAGGATTTGTTCTCCTCAGAGAATTTTCTTATCTCTTTTTCCATCTGGCCAATTTTGCTTTTTAAAGCATTCTTCTCCTCAATAACTTTTTGAACTGTTTTATCCATTTGACCTAAGCTGGTTTTTAACATGCTATTTCATTCAGCATTTTTTTGGATTTCCTTGACTAAGCTGCTGACTTCATTTTCATGTTTTTCCTGCATCTCTCTTTTTTCTTTTCCCAGTTTTTCTTCCAACTCCCTCATTTGATTTTCAAAGTTTTTTTTGAGCTCTGTCATAGCCTGAGCCCAATTTCTGTTTTTCTTGGAGTCTTTAGATGCAGGAGCTTGTGCTTCCTCATCTTCAGACTGAGTATTTTGATCCTTCTTGGGCTCATTTGCAAAATATTTCTCAATGGTCTTCCTCTTGTTTCTTTGCTTGTTCATTTTCCCAGCCTAAGCCTGTTTTTTGGGTGCTTCCTGAGCTTTTGGGACACTCCCACAAGGGTCTCAGTATGTGAGGTTCTGTCCTCCCTCCTGGTCTGTGAATGACCATAAGCACCCCCCTCTGCCATGGGGCCGAGGTGGGGGGGCCCTGCTGTTCTATGGGGGGGCCTAGACTGGGATCAGGATCTGAATGTGGTCAGAGCCCCAGAGTCCTGTTCCAGAGGCAGAGGACAGAGCTCTGCAGTCTCTCTTCACTCCCCTCCCTCAGCTCAATGGGCTCATGCCCTGGGGGCTCCTGCTTACCAGCTCCACCTGCTTCTGTTTCTGGATCTGGGCTGTGCTGGCCAAGCTGCTGGCTGTGTGCCCTGAGGGCTGGGCTCCAAGTGTTCTCTGGCAGAGGTCCCCCACTGTTCCCTCACTTTGTGCCCGGTGCTCCCCGGGGTGCAGCTCAGGGGACTCCCCCGCTGCTGTGAGCCCTGGCTCCCAGCACCCTGGGGCTGCCTCCGGGAGGCTGAAGTTCTTTGGCTCTGGGGGGCCACCCCTCTGGCGGGCTGCCCCTCCGACCCCGAGGAGCAGAGCCTTTCTGCTCTTTTCCAGGTTACCTTGAGTAGGAGAACTGCCTCAATGGGTCCCTTTGTGGGTTCTGTCTCTCAAAAGTTTAGTTAGAGTCCTTAGTTTCAAGTTTTATCACAGAGTGCCTAAGACTGAATGACTTCTTGTCGCCATCTTGGCTCCGCCTATTCTGCTCTTTCTTTCCTAGTAGTCCCATACTGAGACTGAGACAGTAAGGACCATATCTTCTGAGACAGAGACCCCTTGTCCCCATCCCCCCGGGAAGCAGAGCAGACACATAATCTGATTTGGTCCATCTCTGTCTCTGTTGGTGCTCCCCTCCCACCTTTCTTCATTTCTACAAAGTCATAAGATCATAAACTTCGAACTGGAAGGGACCTTAGTCTAACTTTAGTCTAATCTCTCTCAACTCCCTCATTTAAAAAAGAGGAAACAGAGAAAGTCAAAAAGATGCCATTACTTGTCCAAAGTCATTAACTTGTCGGTGGCAAAGCTGGCATTGGGACCTAGATCTTCCGACTTCCAATCTGGTGAACAAGAATGTATTGGTTTCCATTTAGCCCCTCTGGTTCCTCTTCTGCCTTTGCTATAACTGAGCTCCCTTCCCCAGAGGAAGTAACCCTGATATCCAGTTCCTTTCTATGTCAGCCTTGACCCTCTTGATATTACATCTTTCATATCCTTAACTTCCAGAAGTTCCCAAATTCCTCTCTTCCTTCTCTTACTAATGATCTGGACAGATCAAGGATCATAGACTTACAGTTTGGAAGGAAACTTCAAAGTCATCAGCTTGTTTTTTTTTCTTTCTAAATTGTTTTTCTGTATTTTATAAACTATATATTATATATTGAGTTGCCAGTAGATGCTTCAGTCAGGGAACTCAATTATGGGTCAAGTATACAGTTGTATAAATATATATACACACCACCTCCATATGCATACATTGGATTATTAGTCAATTAAGCAATCAGTAGACATTCATTAAGTGCCTACTATATGCTAAGCAAGTAAGGATATAAAAAGAGACAAAAGACAGGCTGTCTCAAGGAGTTCTCAATCTAATGGGGAAGATAACATGCAAACAAATATATACAAAGCAAATACTGGCTCTACCATCCATTCACCAGGATGGTAAAAAAAAGCACTAGAAATCAACATTTATCCATTTGCAAATTTATGAGTTACACATTTTTCTATTACCCTCCTCATGGCAGCTGACAATCTATGTACAATTGTGTTTAACATATTTCCATATTATTCATGTTGTGAAAGCTAAGGGATAAAAACATGATAAAGAAAAAAACAAAGAAATTTTAAAACATAAACATAGTATGCTTTGCTCTGCATTCAGATACCATAGGCTGTTTTTTGTATTGTTTTGTTTGCCTAGATGTGCATGTCAGATCCCTCAGGGTTGTCTTTGATCACTGAACTTTTGATAGTCCATCATAGTTGAGCCATCTCACAATATTGCTTTTAAAGTGTACAATGTTCTCCTGGTTCTGCTCATTTCACTTCACATCAGCTCATGTAGATTTGTCCAGGTTTGTCTAAAGTCTGGTCACTCGTGATTTCTTACAGAACAAGAGTACTTTATTACATCCATATACCATAACTTGTTAAGCTATTCCTCAATCAATGAACATTTCCTCAATTTCCAATTCTTTGCTACTATAAAAAGAGATTTTTAAAATTTTGTACACATGGGAAAACACTAGAAATAAAGTCACAAGAGGATTAAAATTGGGCTATATTTGGCCTGAGAAGAAAAAAACTTGTCAGGAACATTATTTCTATCAATGTATTTTGAAGGCTATCATAAGAGATTAAATGAGTTCTATTTTTTTATTTTTCTTCAAGAACAAAACCAAGAGCACTTGGGGATGTGGAAGAGTGAGTGGGGAAAAGATACAGAAAAAGATTTGGGCTTCACACAATGCAAACCTTCCTATTAATCAGTCAATAAGTATTAAGTGACTACTATACTTCTGTCACTGTGAAGAGCTATTCCTAACACATTAGCTGTAGCTATCCAAAAGGAGAATGGAGATGGTGAGTTCTCTTTCATGAATGGTCTTCAAGCAAAGTGCTAGGGAGAAAATGGAAAAGATTTCTGCTTTAGTGTTGGTCCGACTGCCTACCCTGTATCCCTTCCAAATCTAAGATTTGGGGTAGAAGTCTTTTTGCCCCATTGGAACTCTAAATCCCTCAGGGCAGGGACCACAAATCTTTCTGCTCCTCATCCCCTGGTTGAGTTGAAAGAACCCTGAACTTGGAGGTTTCAAAGACTGCCTCAGATACTCAATCATAGGCAAGTTAGTGCCTAAGAAATTAGATACTTTTTTCTGTTCCAGACAATGTGATAAGCAGTGGGGATACAAATACAGACAAAAAAGAAAGACAATTCATTTACCCCTTCAGGGCCTTCTGAAAGCTGGAGATGATAAGATTTTGTCTCATGAGGTTGTTGTTAGATTGTTGGACAAATCCAAAGTGCTCTGTGGACTTTAGGGTACTACAGAAATGAGTTACTTATTTCCCCTATCTTTTTCAACAACCATAATCCATAAATATTTGATGAATGGATGCATGGGTGGGTAAAATGATGAGGAAGGTGAAGGAGTAGGAGATAATAATAGCCAACATTTATATAGAATTTTAAGAAAAGAAAGCACCAATTTAGAATCTTAGACTAAGAAATTCTAAAAGCAAAGATATAATATTTTGACCTTGGACACTTTGAGGCAGCCTAATTTTTTTGAACAGGTATGCTTTTATTTTTGCAGTTTGAAATTCCTGGGAGAATGAGAATTGGAACATGAATACTTAAGACAAGCTCTTAATCTGGAGAGTCTCAAAGATAGGTAAAGGTGACAGGGGATCAAGAATTCAGCTCTTTAAGGAAGTAGAGGAAATGTTTATACAGTTAGGAATTGTCATCATATATTTTAAGAAATAGAAATATATCAATTTATGGATAACAATCTTTTTTCTTTCAAGTACTAGGTATTGGAATTTTAAATGTTATCATTAGCAATTATAAATCTGGATTTGATTTTAAATTTATTAGCTGTATAACCCCAAGCTAGTAACCTTATGTCTGTTTACCTCAGTTTAATATTCTAAAAGGAGACAATAACAGCCTCTTAGGGTTGTTGTGAGGATCACATGAATGTAAAATGCTTGGCATAAGGTAAATGATAGATGACTATTAATTGAATTTTTTAATGATATTTTAATTAGATGCAAGTGTTTCATAACTTTACTTGATTTTTATTAGTAAATACAGTATTTTTTTTTGTTTTTGCAAGGCAATGGGATTAAGTGACTTGCTCAAGGTCACACAGCTAAGTAATAAGTGTCTAAGGTCAAATTTGAACCCACATCCTCATGATTCCAGGGCCACTGTTCTTTCCACTGCATCATCTAGTTGCCCCTACAATATTCTTGAGACAATTTTCTGTGTAAGGTAATCTGGAAGTGCATTTAACTAAATTAAGGTCAACTGATTTGTTAAAGTTTTAAAATACATATATTGTTTATATTGTGAAATTGGGGAGGGGTAGAGCCAAGATGACTGCATGAAGGCAGCATTTCCCAGAAACTCCTTCCCCCACAAACTCCAAAAGCCAACAAATTATGACTCTGCCCAAAATTTAGAGGGGCAGAACTCACATAAAGACTGAGTGATACATTTTCCCAGCCCAAGACAGCTCATTAGTTCTGCAAGAAAGGTGTGTTTCACTAGGTTGGGAGGTTGGAAAAAAGCCACAGCCACAGCACAGCCTAGCCCAGCCCAGCCCAGCCCAGCCCAGCCCAGGGATCACCAGCAACAATTTGAAGGGGTCATGAGTGAACTCTGCTATACCAGAATGAGTGTGAAGTGAGGAGCACTGGCCATAGAACCTGCAGAGAGAATGAGGGAAACCAGCCTGCACCTCCAGAGCACAGCCTATAGACAGTAAGGGGGTCAGGGGAAACTGCAGAAATCTCTCTGCTCTCCCTGGGGCAGAACTCTGCTGTTTGCCTACACTTGGATCTAGGTTGCAGTTTGGTCCTCCATACTAAGATAGCAGGGATCTTCCTCACAGCTCCAGGGCAGAGTGGAGTGCTTGTAGTCATCTACATATCAAACCATAGGCAAGAGAGCATAAGACCTTGGAGGAATAAAGGTCCCAGTGGGGTGTGCCAAAAAAACCCCAAAGCGGGTGTCCCAATAATACTCAAAAGCTCAGGAAGCACCCCCAAACCAGGCACAGACTGGAGAAATGAATAAACAGAGAAAAAAGAGGAATACCATTGAGAAATACATTGTCTATGATCCCAAGAATCCTACTAAATCTGAAGATGAGGAAGTACAAGCTACTGCATCTAAAGACTCCATGAAAAGACAGAAACTGGGCTCAGGCTATAACAGAGCTCAGAAAAGATTTTGAAAATCATGCAAGAGAGATAGCAGAAAATTTGGGAAAAGAAATGAGAGAGATGCAGGAAAAACAGGAAAACGAAGTCAGCAGCTTAGTCAAGGAGATCCAAAAACGCACTGAAGAAACTAACATGTTAAAAACCAGCATAGGTCAAATGGATAAAACAGTTCAAAAAGTCATTGAGGAGAAGAATGCTTTAAAAAGCAGAACTGGTCAAATGGAAAAGGAGATAAGAAAGCACTCTGAGGAAAACACATCCTTCAAATGTAGAATGGAGCTAAAGGAAGCTGATGACTTTACAAGAAGTCAAGATACAATACTTCAACAGCAAAAGAATGAAAAATTAGAAGAAAATGTGAAACATCTCATTGAAAAAACAACTGATCTGGAAAACAGATTTAGGAAAGATAATTTTAAAATTATTGGGATACCTGAAAGTCATGATCAGGAAAAGAGCCTTGACCTCATTTTTAAAGAAATCCTATAGGAAAAATTGCCCTGATATCCTAAAAGCAGAGGTCTAATAGAAACTGAGAGTCCACTGATCTCCCCTGGAAAGAGATCCAAAAAAATATTATAACCAAGTTCCAGAACTCCCAAATTAAAGAGAAAATATTACAAGCAGCCAGAAGGACACAATTCAAATATTGAAGAGCTGCAGTCAAGATCACACAGGACTTAGCTTAGCAGCAACTATATTAAAGGCTCATAGGGCTTGGAATATGATGTTCCAGAAGGCAAAGGAGCTTGAATGCAACCAAGAATCAACTACTCAGAAAAACTGAACACCCTTTTCCAGGGGAAAATATTGACTTTCCATGAACCAGGGGAATTTCAAATGTTCCTGCTGAAATGACCAGAGCTGAACAGAAAGTTTGACTTTCAAATATAGGACTCAGGTGAAGTATAAAGAGTGGAAGGGAAGGGTAAAATATGAGGGACTTAATGATGATGAATTGCATGTATTCCTGCATAGAAGAATGATACTGATAATACTCATATGAAACTTCTCATTTAATAGAACAGGTAGAAGGAGCTTTTATAGATGAAGCACAGGAGAGAGCTGAATCTGAAGATATATTGTAAAAATGGAGTTAAAGGTTAAAAGGGAAATGCACTGGGAGTAAGAGAAAGGAAAGGTAGAATAGGCTAAGATATTTCATATAAAAGATTTTTTTCTTTTTTACAATGAACTTTTGCAATGATATGGAAGGGGGGAAAGTGAGGGGGAATGAGGGAACCTTCACTCTCATCATAAATGACTCATAGAGGAAACAGTATACACACTCAATAGGGTATAGGCATCTAGAGTAAAAAGGAGAGAGGACGGAAAGGGGGAAGGGGGGGATGTGGGTGATAGATGAGAGGGTAGATCATAGGAGAGAAAGTCAGATATAACACATTTTCTTTTTTATTTCTTGAAAGGGGCTGGGATTGGATGACCTGTCTGGGACCACGGGGCTGGATCTCAGGGGTGGTATGTGGGCTTGGGGCCTCTTGACCCCAGGGCCAGTGATCAGTCCAATGTGCTACTCAGCCATCCTACAGCACATTATAGAAGAGGGACAAAGTAAAAGGAGAGAGAAAATATAATATATGGTAGTAGGGAGGAATTGATAGAGGGAATTACAATCAGCAACAGCAACAGTGCAAAAATATAGAAGTAACTTTTATGATGGACTTATCACAAAGAATGTGATCCACCCAAGACAGAGCTGATGGTATCAGAACACAGACTGAAACACATTTTTTTCTCTTTCCTTTACTTTATTTCTCATGAGGGTCTATATTTGGGGGGGAGGGGTATTATGTTTACTCTTAAACAAGAATATTTTAGTAATGTATTAAAAATCACTTGTACAAAAATATTCATAGCAACTCTGTTTGTGGTGGCAAAGAATTGGAAATTAACTTAAATGTCCTTCAGTTGGGGAATGGCTTAACAAAATGTGGTTTATGTATGTGATGGAACACTATTGTTCTATTAGAAGCCAGGAGGGATGGGAATTCAGGGAAGCCTGGAAAGATTTGCATGGACTGATGCTGAGCGAGATGAGCAGAACCAGAGGAACATTGTGCACCCTAGAAGCAACATGGGGGGTGATGATCAACCTTGGACTTGGACTTGCTCATTCCATTAGTGCAACAATCAGGCATAATACTTTATTTTTCTTCCTTAGGGATATAATCTCTCTCTCTCATCACATTCAACTTAGATCAATGTATGCCATGGAGACAATGTAAAGACTAACAGACTGCCTTCTGTGGGGAATGGGGGGGGAGAAAAGCAAGATTGGGGGGAAATTGTAAAATATTAAAAATAAAATAAAAAAAATTAAAAAAAAAGAAATTTGGTAAGTAATTATGATTATTATTAAGGGTAAGTTCTCTTATATTCTACATTTATGAGATTTAAAATTGCACTGTTGAAACAAAAAAGACAATAAATAGATTAAGAAATAATTATCTAGGGTTATTTTTGTTGATCATGTGCTATAATGTTCTAAAGTAATGTAATTTAAGAAATTATAAGATTCCAAATTTTTCTTATACTGAAAGAAAATTCACATAAAGTTATTTGGCAATTACTTATAAAATTATGAGATTATTAACTAAGTTATTTGAAGATATTGTTTTTGTGTTTACATAGGCATTTAGAGAGAAAAATTGGTGACCGTATCAAACAATTTGATCAAACAAATCAAGTAAATTTTAAAACCGTGGCAAACTTTGTGATGAAACTAATTTAATTAAGTTTATTCTCTCTGGTTGAGGAAAATAGATTCCTGCATATTATAAATATCTTTTGGCTAAAGGAAGGTGGCAATTAGGAATTTATATATTTAAAACTTTGGGATTTATTTACGATATTTTAAGACAATTTATACCAACTTAGGTTTAATAGATTCCAATTTTAATCATTTATTTTTGCCTTAAGTTTGAATAAGAAAGCTATTTCATAAAAGTTTAGTGATTATTCCTTTAGCATCAGGATAAACTTTAAGCTGTTTTTAAGAAAGGGAACATTTTTAGTTTATTTATTGCAATGATAATTTGATGTTGATCACAATTATGTCCAACATATGATTTATGATACCCTGAATATTTTTTTGAAGTTTTATTCTTAGGTTTGCTATGCCCTTGGACTACCCTTAGATGGGGGCTTTCAGAGAAACATCAACAATCAGCAGTTCAGTAGCAACAGCTAAAATCTAAGGCTAATGAATCAAAGTTGGGAATGAAGTAGGGAGGTTACCTTGGGAAATGTTGGACATTCTCATACAAGAAATATGTCTACCTGGTACTTAGGCCTTCGGGACAAGGGCTTTTTTTTGTTCTTTGTTTGTTTGTTTTATTTTTTTTTTTGCAAGGCAATGGAATTAAGTGACTTGACCAAGGTCACACAGGTAATTTTTAAGTGCCCGAAGTCACATTTGAACTCAAGTCCTCCTGACTCCAGTGCTAGTGCTCTATCCACTTTGACCCAGGACCAGTTTTGATGTTGTTATAACCAGGTCCTAGCTTAAAGCTCTCATAACAAAATTTTTATTATCAGGATAGAAATAGTGGAAGTTTACCATTGTAATACTGACTCTTTTAGCTATTAAGATTATATTAAAGCAACTAAATTACTGTAATAAGCTGTAAAAGGAAATGATTTTACTGTTTTGATCTAAATTTCTTGCCATTCTATAACCTAAGCAAGAATTAAATGACTGCTTGAACTTAACACATTTTTAAGATTCAATTCCTAAAGAATTTTTTTTCAAAATGATATAATTAGAGGTAAACAAGTTTGTGAAACAAAGATGTAAAATCTATTAGGTTGTAAGGTTAAAGTTAAGTATTGCTTTTGTTTTTGTTCTGATGTTCAGGATTTCAATATAGAAATATGTCAACAAAGAGTAGTAATTTTATGGGCTATCTTGAGTCACCCTACTTGGAAATCTGATTCTTGTTATTGGTTGTTTAATCTGTAATTAGAACATGTATAGAAATATATGCAAACTACTTAACCTTAAAGATGTTCTCATTGTTTAAAGGAATTTGTAAAGTAGTTATTTAAATTCAAATTTATTTGAACATGTTTAATAATTGGACACAGTTTACTAGATAGACAATGTTTTTTTTAATTTTTTTAAAATTTTTATTAAGGATATTATTTGTTTTACAGTTTTCCCCCAATCTTGCTTCCCTCCCCCCACCCCCACCCCACAGATAGCACTCCGTCAGTCTTTACTTTGTTTCCATGTTGTACCTCGATCCAAATTGGGTGTGATGAGAGAGAAATCATATCCTTAAAGAGAACAGAATTCTCAGAGGTAACCAGATCAAACCATAAGACATCTGGGGTTTTTTTTTTTTTCGAATTAAAGGGAATAGTCCTTGTACTTTGTTCATACTCCACAGCTCCTTATCTGGATACTAGACAATTTTTTTTAATAAAATCTGTCTCCAAACAGATGCAATTAGGATTATTGTATTTGCAATTTGTGATTATTATATTCATTCATCCCAAATCTTTTGTTTGTTATCAAGCATCATAATACACATTCATTGATTCGATATTGACAAGATAAATTCTGATTATTCTGTGATAATCTCCTGCTGTTATCAATGAGAGATTAGAGTAACCATATAGGTTTCTTATAATCCTTATGAGCTGAATTCATCTGAAGTTTTAATTATGGAAACTTCATATTGAATTATTTTATGGGTTTGTTAACTGACATTGTTCTGAATCTGATTCCAGGTATAATCAGCAAAGAAGTGCTATTGAATTTGTGAACCATGATGCTAGCAACCTAATGGAATTTTACATACATAAACATCAGATTGAGTTCTCATGGGAAAGATTGGAAGAATGTTTAAAGACATGACTGAGATATAATTCTCCTGACTCAATTTCTCTAAAGTGACAATATCTCACCTGACTGACTGACTTTAAGCTTGGTTTAATGCAATTGGTCACCTGCATAACCTTTGCCCTGGAATTAATATAATAATAAGGGAACATGTTCCCTGATGTCCTTTTATAATCATGTTAGATATTATAATATTAAATATTTATAGGCTAATACTATAGCACATCTGAATTACTATAGTAACATGTAGGTATAAGATTTGAGTCATTTGGTCTAGAATTTTCTATATTCTAGATAGTTATCTAATCAAGTTTGTCTTTGACATATATATATATTCCTGTTGTTAGTTGAGATTCTTTAATTTCTCATAATGCCATAAGAATAATTAGGTGAATGATAAAGATTTGTGACACCAGGATATGATTGTTTATCATAACAATCTCAGTTCTATTTTAAGGAAAAAAATTTCAGCAAAGCTAATTATATCAGAAAAAAGGATGATTTGTGGTCCATTTTGAAAATGTCTTAAAGAGAGATCCATTTTTGGCTAAGATTTTTGTTTATCTTAAACATGGCTGAAGATTGAAAATGTTTTATTATAAATAACTTACCTGATATGCACTGTTCTGAAATTAATTATTCAATGTATACATTTAGTCTTTTTCCTTTTCCTTTTCTTTTTTTTTTAAAGTTTTTAGAAGGCAGTGTGGTTAAGTGGCTTGCCCAAGGCCACACAGCTAGGTAATTATTAAGTGTCTGAGGCTGGATTTGAACTCAGGTACTCCTGACTCCAGGGCCAGTGCTTTATCCACTGCACCACCTAGCCACTCCCAATGTATACATTTATGTATATGAATACACATATAAATAGCATTCCTAAACCTTTTGTTACAACTGAAATTAATTTGGGAATTTTTTAATTAATTTACTTTTGTATTAGAGTGTATAGTCCAATAAAAGCATGCCATTATTAATTTCTTAGTGGAACCTTATCTTCCAAATGGGGCAATTGAAGAATGTCAATTATAAAAACTAATTTTGAGTTTTCTGTATGTCAGAATGATAATGACCAACCAAAATTATAAGTTCCCTGATCTAAAAGGTTCCAAATTTCATTTTCTAATAATAGAAATATGGTTTTACTTTGTTATTCTTGAAGAAAAATTTGTGTTAAGATGTTCTTTTAGCAGAGGAAAAAAATCTTTCCAAGTGACTTAAACAGGAAAATACCTACTCTAGAAAGCATACCTGACCCACAAGTCTTCATCAAATGCTTCCAAAGGAATGAATCTGAATTTGCTTCATGCCCACCATTCTTCCCTTGCATGCCTTTTGTTTGTAGGATCCACTTACCAAAGGGTACTTACTATCCCATTTGATTTTGTTAAAGCATCATTCATCTTTTTCCTTTCCCTCTTTTGATATTTAGCCCAGGCAGCCTGCATTTGTTCAGTAGTATTGTATCTTCTAGGCTGAAGTCTATTCAACTCCATATGATGGCCCAGGATGGCTACATCCCCATAAGATCTTTCCTGCACCCCCTGGATTCTATATATACTCTATTTAAATCAAAAGGACTCATTAAGGCAGGAATAACTCTATGATTCTTAGACAGCAGGAAGCAGTACCAGAAGATGAAATCTTTATCCCTGTTCCCCAAATGAATTTGGATTCCTACTCCTTGAAGAGGGAAATGATGAGGTGACAACCTGAAGTATTTCACTCCCTGGCAAGGACTCAACATCTGCCCAGATCCCATGAAACAAGATAAGGCCCCTATCAACAAGGTGATTCCCTGTTAAGTCCCCCTTTCAACAAGATAGTAACTTCCTTCCTGATAGGATTTCTCTGAGCCCCTCGCCTGCATGTCCCTGATTACCTCATCTTTCCATTCCTTTTCCCTTTAAAAAACTATCTTCTCCTTTCCCTTTGGGGATCCCAGTCCACTCTTGGGGAGCATGATCCCCACAATATGCTTTCATTTGAATTAGAGATAGTATGAACCTGAATTCTTTCAAGAGATGATCTGTGTCTTGAATTCAACAAATGGTGAGTCCTATTCTGTGGGTGATATATCCTGTCTCTGAGTGTTATCTATCCTAATGAGCCTACAGGTGTTGCCTGCCAGTAAGGGTAATATTCCCTGGGTGAGGGGAAAGAACTGGACTAGATTTCTAATGTCTCTTCCAACTCCCACACAATGGCTTCAGGTGAAAGCCCTGTGTAGTTAGCATTATTCTCTCCCTAACCCTCTTGTCCTCTTCTTTTTTTTTTTTTTTGTCTATCCTGAACAGGATGATCATGAGCCTATTTGTCCATTGTCCAGTCCACCCCACCCTGTCTCTTGGCTAGGTCAAGGAATTGTGAATCCAATCACTTCCCTTCTGATTGCATCTTAAAATGAAATCTGCTTCCCTATAACTTTTTCCTATTGCTCTTATTTCTGCCCCTCAAGAGAAGCAGAAGTAGAAGCTCTTTTTCATATGACGTTCTCTTTACATCATATCTCCTTCCTCCCACACTACCATCCAAGAATCCTTCAGCTCTTCCTTGTATCTTCTCACTTTTCCAATGTCTCTGTCCAAAATGGAGTCTTAAGTCCTACCTTCCTGGATTCAGAGAGGTTCATCTGAAAGCCTCAACTAGTTGCAACTGGGGTCCGAAGAAAGTGAGAGGGTAACAGGTGGGGACTGTAGTGATAGGAAGGGGAGATCTGCCTCTATGCTTCCCTGATTGTGATCCCAGAGTCACTTCAAGGAAGTACCTACTTATTTAGTAACAAAAGTAGGGGGAAATTGGATGGGTTGGGATGAAAAGGCTATCCTTTCCTTTTAGTTTCTGAGAAGTTTGTGATTCATTTTGGGGAAGTCAACTATATTTTCCAGGAAGAAGAAGCTGTGTATTTCACTTCTCCTTGATTCAAGCTAATGCGGAGAAGTGGAGTTGAGTACAGCAACAGGGTAAGACAAGTGACCTTGTTTCTTGTTCTAGAATTAATCCCAAACCAAGTAAGGGGTGGATATGTTTGATGAATACTGACTCTACCTTGTTGACACCCGACCATTTCAAGAGAAAAAGTTTCCTTTACCTGTGATAGGATCCCTCAGATACCATTAAAAGAAACTTTGTTCCATGATATCATCCTAGCTTTTAGTAGAGCTTTTAGTAGTCCATATGTATAACCTACAGGGAAAGAAGGGAAGAAGACTAGGGAAAAGGACTATGCATAGGCTACCAGAATTAGAACAAGACAGTTAAAGTGGACCAGTACACTCTATCAAAAATTTGAGATCCCCAGGCTGTTAGGCAGTCAGTGGTTCTCAGTGCTGAATTTGCACTATGGATACTATAAAAGTCTTACTGCATAGGAAAATAAAGAGAATTGAGCTTTTGTCTATCTAGCTGGATATAACTAGTTTTAGTATAAACTCCAAGGCTTATACTTAAGGAATATTTGACTCTTCATAACCACTGATTGGAAAAAGTAGTTAGAGACAGAAATTACATGGAAATGTTGATGTGTCTAATAAACTCAATGTCTATGGAAAGACGCTGAAAGACCCTGAAGAGAGGTAGATGAAAGCATTGGAATGACTTGTGAAGGCTGCTCTGAAACTCTTAGTTGACAAGTACCCATTTCACAACATTTCTGTTAAATGTAGGGGTCATAGAGTATAGCAACCAGGAATGAAAAATGACTCAGAAAAGATGAGAAGTTCTCCTCAACTTCCTCAACATTGTCTTTTCAAAGACTTGGTGACTACTATAAAAAAATTAAAGCATTCTGCTGTAATTGTAAATCCATAGAATGATCTCACTTGATTGAAGAGATTGGAAGCAGAAAGACAAGAAACAAATTTAACCTGATCATGTTTATAATCTTTGGAGATTAAGACTGTCAAAGAAAGAAGCTTTTAAAGATTTGATTTTAACTACCTCATGTCATATGGCTGATGAATACCGACCTGACCATTTCAAGAGAGAGACACCATTAAAAGAAATATTGTTCCATGATATCATCCTAGGTTTTGGCAGTTCATATGTATCATCTCAGTCCTGAATAGAGATGTGAGCCAAGAAAGCATTTGAACAGTCCTATAATGAGAGAATATGGTCATGAGAAATCACTTAAAGATAAAAAAACCTAAGAAACCTTCTAATAGAGGACTAATAATGGTGAAATTAAACACAGTTAAATTTCAAGTATAATAATCCATTGAAATATTGGTAGTCCAACCAAGATTTTCAGATCCCTAATCCCAATTCTCATTCTCACAAATTGGGTCCCCAGAGTATGGATACTTCTCATCCTCAGGGTTTCAGAGGTATTCCCTAAGAGGCCAGGAGTATTTCTCTAATGACATTGACTTGACCCCCTACCAGTATGCTTTCCCCCTAAGACTATCAGTTAAGGATCCTTTTAGGAGTCAGTCTTTTTTGGTCTGATTTTTTTTTGTCAAGGCAATGGGGGTTAAGTGACTTGCCCAAGGTCACACAGCTAGGCAATTATTAAGTGTCTGAGTTCAGATTTAAACTCAAGTCCTCCTGACTCCAAGGCCAGTACTCTATTCACTGTGCCACCTAGCTAACCCATTATCAGTCAGTCTTAAATAACTTTTAGAAAGAGATATTTTTCTAAGGTGTAGTAATAATATTTGGTATGAAACATCTCCCCAAAGTCTGTGACACTCTACTACAGGTATGCATTGAGTCCAGAGGAAAGAAGATTCATTCTTAGAGAGTACACATGGTAATGAGGTGACTTCTAACTGATGTTTTTTGCAAAAAAACAAAAATTTTCTTCCATTTGTAAGATACTCAAGGAATTTCCTAAAGGCACGGTCTTTGCTGTGATCCTTTATTGAACTTTTTAGTCCCAATGGGGACACAGACACCAATCAATTCAGGAATATGGCTAGGACACTGAAGAAAAACTGAAACATCATTCAAACCCTTTGATGTTCAAAAGGTCCTCCTCCAGTTGATGCATATAGATGGGAAGGAAATCTATCCAAGGCTAAAACCATCACCACCACCACTACTGATCCCCACCCCACCCCCTTACATAGTGGTTGCACTTCATGGATGTACTAGAAAGTCAATTTGCTCTAATTTCTCGAAGTCAATTCTTCTCATCTCATGTGATAATTCAGTAAGGTTTCTTCAGACTATCTGAACATGATTCTTGGTCAATATTATTTCCATTTGGAGGGTCTTTTAACACATAGTCTAAGCTCTATGCACGATGGATCGCTTAACATTCTTATTTAAGTTATCCTAGTTAAAATGAGATAAAAAAGATCATAGGGATGGTTTCAGTCCTACATTATATATAGTTTGATTAAGTTGAATGCTACTTGCTAGACATGAGAAATAGTACTAACCACCTATGAATTCAATATAAAGAATTCAATATATGAGAAACATGAATGTGAGTATAGATCGCTAATCCCGAGGCCAAATGACATGGAAGACCCAGACACTTCAACTTAATGGATGAATTATAGAAAATGCAAACTAGTTACAATGAAGTCCTTAATCTGATGAACCCATGGCAATACCACGAGATGGGGTGAAAGTTATCTGTATACCAAGGGACCTTCAACATAGCCAAG
Source organism: Macrotis lagotis (assembly GCF_037893015.1). Classification (NCBI taxonomy): domain Eukaryota; kingdom Metazoa; phylum Chordata; class Mammalia; order Peramelemorphia; family Peramelidae; genus Macrotis; species Macrotis lagotis. The sequence goes on from NC_133666.1 coordinate 654,953,092, forward strand.
TGGAAGTAATTTTAAGGTTTGAGGCATCCATTAGACTCCATGTCAGGAACATATGAGAACCCTGTTACACTGAACTAATCATCTCTTTCTAAGTTATCTTTGGATGATTGGAGGAAGAGTAAATGAATGATTAAGGTCTTTCAGGGCAGATAAAAATCAAGTAATAAGAACACAAATCTAAAGATCTCAAGTCCCTTCTCAACAGTCCATTTATGATCCCAGAAAAAAGTTGGTACTATACAAATTCAAGGTGTATTAACTCTATAACCATGAAGACCTTACATCATGATTTTTCACATAAAACACAAAAGAGAACTTTAGAACTGGATAGAAACCATGTTTACTGATCCAAGTTGGCAGCAAATGTTACCAAAATGTGTAAGTCCAATGCTTGATTGTTCAGATTTTTAGAAGTTACTTTTTTATTTGTGAGTACTTGTACATAATTTTGGTGTTTATAAAGGGAGTACATCATTCTCTGATTATTTCCAATCAGCCTATTTTCTTCTCACTCTCTTTGAGGAGATAGATCATAGGGCAGTAAAGCAGACCTACATCCCAGAGGAAGAGCAGAGGAAGGAGAAGGGTTGCATACATAAATATTTTCTTTCTTCCCAGGAATATTTAATGGTGCTTTGTGGCACAAGTACAGCCATGTAGGGATACTATTTCACAGGTGCCACAGAGGGAAACCATTTAAGACAGTGGGTCTATAACTGAGCTAGAATACCATCTGATAGGCAACTCAGATATTGTACAGTCCTTCTTCATTGGATACAGTGACAACCTGTCTTCATCTAGGCTTGAGCCACACAAACAAAATGATTGCACAGAAATCAAATGACAAAAAATTTCCTAATAATTAAAACTATTAAAAAAAGAAAGTGTTTCTCAGAAAGCTTCCTTTCATTAGAGGTGTTTAAGTAGATGGATAACTGCTTATTAGGTATGGTGTAGGAGTATTTTGTTCAGATAAAATTTGGAATAGATGTTAAGGTTCCTTTCTACTCTGAAATTCAATTTATTCTGATAACATGAATCTGGTACAATAGATGTGCATTAAAGGTACCAAGGAGGTGAGGGTGAGCAGGTCAACACAGTCATTATGCCCAAGGCTGCAGCATTTGTGGACATGGTACCTCTAAATTGCACATACCATGAATGTACAAGGACATATTGGAGCAAGCTAAGGAACTTAGAAAATCACAACAGGTCTCCATATTGAACACATGTATGGGAGATGCACAATTGCAATGAACTAGGAGGAACCAATTCATGTTGATTTTGTTGTATTGTTTTTCAGGCATATCCCATTTGGACTTTTCTTGGCAAAGACACTAGAGAGGTTTACCCTTTCCTTTTCCATCTCATTTTACAGATGAGGAAATTGAAGCAAATGGGGTGACTTGCCCAGGGTCACACAGTTAGTAAATATCTGGGACACAATTTGAATTCACAAAGATGAGTCTTCCTGACAACAAGCCCAGTGGCCTACCTACTGCATCATCTGGCTGCCCCATTGTAGCATGACCAAATTATAACAAATTATAAATTTTTAAAATGAAATCTGAGCCAAGACCTCCAGAAGATTTTTGGAAATAAAGACAGCATTGATACTTAAGAAAAGAATAAGAATACTGGCAACAGGTTGTCACTATGGAAGAAAATAAGAGCCCAATGGCTTGGCCTTGGAGAGAAGGAGCAGAGGATTCACCAACTAAAGGACATGTTAAAGATTATCTAGTTCAAATCCTTTAATCTGGCATTTCAAGTACTTACAACCTTGCTTTGGCTGACCATTCCGAGCTTATCAGATTTACTTCCCTTTATGTACTTTCCAATCAAACTGGTCTCATCTTTTGTCACCATATCTCATTCCTAGAATGTTCTCCATTTTTATCTCTGCCCACCAGAACTTGGAACTCAATCCTGGGTTATTTTGGCTTTGAGGAGTGAGTTTTTTTCCTCATCTTGCCAGAGTCTAGTTCTCCATGATACTTCTTGACAGTTTCCACATCATGTCACCATACAAGCATCCTACCCCATCTCCATAATCTCTGTATATGTTATATTCCTCATTAGAATATAAATTCCTTGAGAATTGCATTTACTTTGTGTATGTTTATGTGAAGAATGTTACTTCATCTAATAAAATAAAGCATCCTCCAAGTCAAAGACAACTCATTTTTGTCTTTTCATCTATAGTGTTAGGCACTTAAAGGTTTGATTTTGGTACTATGATTAACCTTTCGAAAAGAATGGAGATTCCTTAAAGTGGCCTAAACCTAAGGACCATGTTTAGTTCATCTCCCCAGAATTCCCTAAGGATGATGGTTGATTCATGCCCCATTCCTGGGGCAAAACAAAACAAAAGAAATAGGGGTCTTGGCATTGGGTGGATGGAATTGCCCTCAGTCTTTTGGAAGTCACAGTAGCCCAAAGACCTAAGGGAGAGAATGCCCGAACACCCTTTAACTTGTTGCTTGAAACTCTTGCATTATGATTGATCTCAGGGATCAGAAGTCCATACCTCCCATTGTCAAGAAATAAAGAGTAATCCCAGCTATACCCCCTTGACTGAGAGAGTCAATATTTGCAATCACCTTTCTCCTTCCAGAGTTAGTGTCTCCCTCTAATAAATCAATGCCCCCCACCCAAATTAGCATCCCTTCTCTAACCAATGTCCTCACCATCTTCCTTCCCCACCATAACTGGTTAGTGTCTCTTCCCAGCCGATTCTCTCCCCCAGAGGCAACATCTCCTTCTAGACAGTGTTACCCTAAAACCCTTTAACATTTTTTATGTACAGGACTCTTATTGTCTAGAGAAGCCTAAAGCCCCTTTTCAGAATTTTTTCTCAAAATTCTGTTTTAATACATACAAGAAAATTCATAGACTTACAAAGGAAATTAATAATGTTGAAATGCCTTTAGATACCATTTAAATATAAAAATATTTTTAAGCAAGTTCACAGACTCCAGATTAGGAACTCCTGCTAGAATCAGCAGTTGCTCTTCCCATCACTGCATCCCTGCCAATTCAGGATCTTCCTCTACAGTCAATGCTGGCTCCTTTGATCTCCCTCTCTCTCCAACAACCAGCATCTCTCCCTAGAAGCATTACTTCATTACAATCTCAAGTCTCTTTTGAGTCTTTGGCCTTACCTGTGAACAGACATCCTGTCCTTTCCAAGAAGGAAACTAGACTTGGGGATCAATTTTGCTGTAGCTGAGAGTTTTGCTTTTAGGAGAAAGCATGGTTCTTTCCTCTAGGAGAGTGTGGGGGGGGTGAGAAGGAAGAAGCTCACCTTGGAAAGGACCTTCAAGTTTTGGGGTCCTAGAGACCATTATCCTATGGGAGGTTACCTGGATCCCCAAGAAGTTCCCCTCTCCCTCTCACAGGCAATAGTTTAATTTTTTCTATATTTCTATATTTTTCTATATTTCTATATATTTCTCTAGTTGTCCTGACCTCCTTATGGCTTGGAAGGCTAGGGAAATTATGGGGTCCAGACATATCATAGTGATGAGACTTCCCAGGGAAGGATCCTTGGAGTTAGGGACAGATTAAAAAAAAGCAAAAGTAGGAGGGGGTATGGTTCAGCATTTTTGGTACAGGGTTGGAGACTTAGGTTCTCCAAACAAGGTTGAGTAAGTGTATGTGTGTGTGTGTGTGTGTGTGTCTAGGTTGGCAGAAGGAGTGCATGGGGAAGAAGGTGAAAGCACCAGCTTGGTGACTTATCTGAGGCACACCATCATTCATACAAAGAATAGAGGAACTGGGAAAGGAGGACAGGACTGGTCTAATGGGACTGAGTGGAGAAAAGTTGCTTACTGAGGGAGTTGGTATTCAGTTTCTGGCCTGAGGGACAATCTAATAATGTTGGTAACGAAGTGTTCTGCTGAGTACTCTGCAGCAAGCATGTCCAGTTCCATGAGGGAGCAATTTCTCCTTGGCCTAATCTCCAAAGTACTCTAGAACTTCATTTTTGACAGGAGACAAATGTTGGGGGGGGGTTAGGGTGATGAGGGCTGAGAACCATAACTCTTGGATTCGAACTTAAAATATGCTGGCCTCCCTAACTCTTGTATCTCAGTTTATTTTTTTTCTGAACCTGGCCCATTTCCTAGCATTAAACCTTAAGTCTCCTGACATTCCCAACACAAACTCTTCCTCCTAACATTATCTCCTAGACTTCCTTCCATAATTTCTGTTCTACCTCTAAGCAACTTATTTTCAATTTTTCTTCTCTGAGTTCTGAACTCTTAAGGATTTACTTTTAAATGTCTGTGGCTGCCCATTCCTGCCTGAGTGAACTGTATTTAACCAGCTCTTTCTAGTTTTGTATGTATTCCTTCTCCATAAACAGCATGATGTTAACAATACATGTACACTGATGTTCACAATCATTTTGTGGAGGCTTACTTTATCATGGGTCACCTCTCATTGAATCCATTGCCCTTCTGCCCAACTTTCTGCATCAGGTGAGAATGTCTTCTTAAATCTGAGATTTCTTTGGAGCAGGTACTCCCTCCACTGATAAGATTGAAATCCCTTCATGCTTTAGTGAAGACAATATGCCTTATCTGGAAGGAAGTGATGCTAGTGTTGCTGGAAGGCCAGAAAGTTTTTCTCCTTGTAGAAGGATAGATCAGTGGGCACCAACTTTCAGGAGTCTTTGTGGATGCAAGACTTCCGGGGCCACAGAACAAGTTCTTCCAGGCTAAAAACATTCATGTACAATAGTTATTGAATTGATCACAAATTGGTTTGTTTCCAGGTTGGTGCCATAGGGTCCTGGACTTGGAATCGGGAAGAGCTGACTAATCATTCCTCAAACTTTTATTTGCCATGTGACCCTGGGTAAGTCACTTATTACAGTATTTATCTCATTTTCCTTAACTGTAAAATGGGGATGATAATAGAGCGTCTGCCTCCCGGAGTTAATATATGGAAAGCACTTTGCAAACCTTGAAGCACTTTATATATTTCAGCTATTATTATTTTCATTATTATTCATTCCTATCCAAAGTTTAAGTTCAGAGAAAGTTTGCAAAGGTAGTTCATCCTACATTTCTCACATATATTCTTACCTTCTTCCCAACTTCCTTTGACCCCCAAAAGAAAACACATTTAAACTATAGTTTAAAGTACATTTAAACATTTAAAATGGGGTAAAGAATTATATCTGAAATTTGAGGTCTGGGATCTTATCTCTGATATTTATTACCATGTGTCCTTGAGCAAGACCCATGACCTCCTGGGACCTCAGTTTCTTCATTTATAAAAATTGAAGAAATTGGCCTCTAATCTTTTAGCTTGAGATCTATGACTCTATCAATATTAAACTCCAAGCTGCTCCATGACTTTGTCTGTGGTTGCCATCCTTCATACTTGAAGAGGACCAAAGTGACTTTCTGTGACTGATCAGATAAATATGAGCTTAGAAGGCTCTACCGCAGGTTGGATTACAAAAAGTTCCTATCGCTGTTTTGGAAGATGTCTATAAATTTGGGCATCTCACCTCTATTTTGAACTATTGCAATTCTGCTTTGCACATGGAGTACAGTGCCATCTTTGATGTGGGCACACCATGTTGGCTAGTCCTGTGTCTCCCATGACTCCCATGTCTCCCAATCAAATCTAAAGTTCTTCAGAGAGACCTGAAATTGTCCTTGTATGGCTTCTTCTGACCTTCATCAAGATTTAATCACAATTACAAGATAGTTCTATGTTTTTCAGTTGCAAAAATCAAAACAGTATCCCTCAATTACTCTACCTCCCTTCTTTTCGAGAGAATGATCTACATGTGCCCACATTAATACACAAATATTAATAATCAATTTACAGTATTGAAACAGCAATGATCTATGGATTGCAATGCTATATTTAAGCAATATAATAGTATATCAAAAGACCTGAATACACATAAGGAAAACAAAATCAGTGACTTTTTTATATCAACATATAATAATTAATTATACACCCAATAGTAATCAGACTTTTAAAAACTATACCACATCAATAAATTCAGTGACTGAATAGCAATATTTTCATACCAAGGCAACTATCTACAGTGGACAGAGTGATTGACCTGGATTTAGAAAGGTTTGAATTCAAATCCAACCTCACATAATTCTTAGTGGTGGGTAAGTCACTTAACCTCTGTCAGCCTCAGTTACCTCAACTGTAAAATGGGGAATATAATAACAGCCACCTCTTACAGTTGTTACAAGGATAAAATAAATTAATGTTTGTAATGCTCTAAGATAAAGTTTGGAACATGATAGGCACTGTAGTATTGCTGGCTGTTGCTGTTGTTGTTAAGACCAAGTCAGTTTGAATAAGCTTATTTCACCTCCAAAATTATTAAAATCAGGATTTAAACAGGAAAAACAAAATTATCTGTAACTCAAAACCAATGGCTTCCTATGAAGAAAAACAATTCAAAAATGCAAGAAAAAGTGTTTTTCTAGAAGGAGAAAAAATTCAGTTCTGAAACAGAAACTGACCACAGGGAGGAAAATTTTCAGAGACTTTTTAAGCCAAATATGTTATTCAAGATTCAAACTATCTGGAGGCAATATCCTATCATTTATGAGGGGCTAGGTAAGAGAAGAGGACCAGGAGATGGCCACAAGATACACCATTTAAAAAAATTAGTCTGGGGAAAAAAAATCCTACTTCTAAAGTTTCTCCCCCAAAATTATTAACATACAAACTATTTGTGGTCCATAGAAAACAATTATTATTTGAACTCATTCCATGCCAGCAAAAGCATTTATTTTTTAAAATCCCTAAAACAATGGGCCTTACAGAATTGAAGGCTGGGGGTAGCTAGGTAATGCAGTAGATAGAGCACTGGTCCTGGAGCTGGGAGGACTTGAGCTCAAACCTGGCTTCAGACACTTAATAATTACATAGCTATGTGACCTTGAGCAAGTCACTTAACCCCATGGTCTTGCAAAAACCATAAATAAAATTGAAGGTGGAACTTTCAGTGATCATCTAATAAAAACCAAAGGGAATGTGGGTAAAAAAGAGTTGTACTCAATTACCCAGTCAGAAAACAAGGGGCTGTTCTAGCCAAAAAATAAATAAATAAAATAAAATAAATGGTGGGGGGATAGAGAGAGAAATGCCCAAGATGTTTAAAACAAATTTTTTCCACTTTAAATTTATTTATTTATTTTTAATTTTACAATTTTTCCCCTAATCTTGATCCCCCCCCCCCAGAAGGCAGTCTATTAGTCTTGACATTGTTTCCATGGTATACATTGATCTAAGTTGAATGTGATGAGAGAGAAATCATATACTTAAGGAAGAAACATAAAGTATAAGAGATAGCAAACTTATATAATAAGATAATGGGGTTTTTAAAAAAAATTAAAGGTAACAGTCTTTGGTCTTTGTTCAAAATCCACAATTCTTTCTCTGTATACAGATGGTATTATCCATCACAGATATCCCAAAATTGTGCCTGATTTCTGCACTGATAGAATGAGCAAGTCCATCAAGGTTGATCATCACCCCCATGTTGCTGTTAGGGTGTACAATATTCTTCTGGTTCTACTCATCTTGTTCAGCATCACTTCATGCAAATCCTTCCGGGCTTCCCTGAATTTCCATCCCTCCTGGTTTCTAATAGAACAATAGTGTTCCATCACATAAAAAACCACAGTTTATTAAGCCATTCCCCAACTGATGGACATTTACTCGATTTCCATTTCTTTGCCACCACAAACAGTGCTGCTATGAATATTTTTGTACAAGTGATGTTTTTATCCTTTTTTCATAATCTCTTCATGGTATAAGACCCAGTAGTGCTATTGCTGGATCAAAGGGTATGCACATTTTTGTTGTCCTTTGGGCATAATTCCAAATTGCTCTTCAGAAAGGTTGGATGAGCTCTCAGTTCCACCAACAATGTATTAGTGTCTCACACTTCCCACATCCCTTCCAGCATTCATCATTCTCCTTTCTGATCATATTGGCTAGTCTGAGAGGTGTGAGGTGGTACCTCAGAGATGCTTTAATTTGTATTTCTCTAATAAGTAGTAATTTAGAGCAATTTTTCATATGATTATGGATCACTTCAATTTCTTCAAATATGCCTTTGTGTATCCTTTGACCATTTGTCAATTGGGAATGGTTTGGTTTTTTAAAAATTTGACTCAGTTCTCTGTATATTTTAGAAATGAGTCCTTTGTCAGAATCATTAGTTGTAAAAATTGTTTCCCAATTTACTACATTCTTTTAATCTTAGTTACAGTGGTTTTGCCTATGCAAAAGCTTTTTAATTTAATGTAATCGAAATTTTCTAGTTTGTTTTTAATGATGTTCTCCATCTCTTTCTTGATCATAAACTGCTTCCCTTTCCACAGATCTGACAGGTAAACTATTCCTTGCTCTCCTCATTTGCTTATAATATTGTTTTTTATGTTTAGTCTAATCCAAGTTTCTGCCATGCTAACTTCCAATTTTCCCAACAGTTTTTTTATTAAAGATATTATTTGAGTTTTACAATTTCCCCCCCATCTTACTTCCCTCCCCCACCCCCCCCACGGAAAGCAATCTGTCAGTCTTTACTTTGTTTCCATGTTGTACATTGATCCAAATCGAGTGTGATGAGATAGAAATCATATCCTTAAGGAAGAGACTAAAAGTCTAAGAGTTAACAAGATCAGACAATAAAATATCTGTTTTTATTTTCTAAATTAAAGGGAATAGTCCTTGAACTTTGTTCAAACTCTACAGCTCTTTATCTGGACAGATGGCACTCTCCATTGCAGACAGCCCCAAATTGTCCCTGATTGTTGCACTGATGGAATGAGCAAGTCCTTCAAGGTTGATCATCACTCCCATGTTGCTGTTAGGATGTACAACGTTTTTCTAGTTCTGCTTATCTCACTCAGCATCAGTTCGTTCATGCAAACCCCTCCAGGCTTCCCTGAATTCCCATCTCTCCTGGTTTCTAATAGAACAAAAGTGTTCCATGACATACATAGACCACAGTTTGCTAAGCCATTCCCCAATTGAAGGACATTTACTTGATTTTCCAATTCTTTGCCACCACAAACAGGGCTGCTATGAATATTTCTGTACAAGTGATGTTTTTACCCTTTTTCATCATCTCTTCAGGCTATAGACCCAGTAGTAGTAGTATTGCTGGGTTAAAGGGTATGCTCATTTTTGTTGCCCTTTGGGCGTAGTTCCAAATTTCTCTCCAGAAAGGTTGGATGAGTTCACAGCTCCAACAGTGTAATAGTGTCCCAGATCTCCCACAACCCTTCCAACAATGATCATTATCCTTTCTGGTCATATTGGCCAGTCTGGGAGGTGTGAGATGAAGCTTTAATTTACATTTCTCTAATAATTAATGATTTAGAGCAATTTTTCATATGGCTATGGATTGCTTTGATCTCCTCATCTGTAAGTTGCCTTTGCATATCCTTTGACCATTTGTCAATAGGGGAATGGCTTTTTGTTTTAAAAATATGACTCAATTCTCTGTATATTTTAGAAATGAGTCCTTTGTCAGAATCATTAGTTGTAAAGATTGTTTCCCAATTTACTACATTTCTTTTGATCTTGGTTACAGTGGTTTTATCTGTGCATAAGCTTTTTAATTTAATGTAATAGAAATCATCTAGCTGGTTTTTTGTGATGTTCTCCAACTCTTCCTTAGTCATAAACTGCTCCCCCTTTCCATAGATTTGACAGGTAAACTAGTCCTTGATCTTCTAATTTGCTTATAGTATTTTTTTTATGTCTATGTCCTGTAACCATTTGGATCTTATCTTGGTAAAGGGTGTGAGGTGTTGGTCTAATCTAAGTTTCTTCCATACTAACTTCCAATTTTCCCAGCAGTTTTTATCAAAGAGAGAGTTTTTATCCCAATAGCTGGACTCTTTGGGTTTATCAAACAGCAGATTACTATAATCATTTCCTGCTATTGCACCTAGTCTGTTCCACTGATCCGCCACTCTATTTCTTAGCCAATACCAGACAGTTTTGATTACTGATGCTTTATAATATGATTTTAGATCTGGTAGGGCTAAGCCACCTTCTTTTACATTCCAAGACTTTTTACAAAAACTAACACCTCACAATTAATTGCAAAAATAAGCACCAGAAATCCTATCCATATAGACGTAGCTCACGCATGAAATGAGTTTGTCTCAATTTGGCTTGCATGGAGGCCAGAAGAAAAAAATCTCTAGAATCTCTTCCCACCACTTTTCTTCAAGGGAGACTTTGGTTCCTGCCTGGAGGGGAAGCAGATTAGGACCAGAGGCTGGCCATTTTGCTCTCTTCAGGGAGGAAAGGTCCTGGGTTAGAATTGTATCTATCTGGGGGCAGCTAGGTGGTGCAGTGAATAGAGCAGCAGCCCTGGAGTCAGGAGGACCTGAATTCGAATCCAACCTCAGGTACTTAATAATTATCCAGCTGTGTGACCTTGAGCAAGTCACTTAACCCCATTGCCTTGCAAAAACCTAAAAAAAAAAAAGAATTATATCTCTTCTTTAAATATAGAGGATGTCATTTTTAGATTCAAGTTAAAGTCTTGATCGTTATTCCTTGATAGATAGAATGTTCCAAGCTATATAGCCAAGATTTGACTCTATTCCCTCCAAATGTTGTATTCCTCAAATGAATCAATTTATCCAAATTGATAACAAAACTCCATGAAAGTATAAATATAAGAATGCATACTCAAAATACAGAATGAAAGAATTCTCCCATTGGGAGTGAACTCAGCTAAAACAAGAGAGAATCCCAGGTGTCACTCAAAGGCAAAATTCTCCAAAGTATCTATTGTATCAAGCTGAAGATAGGAACATGATGGAGATTTCCAGCTCCTTTTGTGTTGGCTTCTTCCAAAAGTCTTTCTCTCTTTCCGGAAACTTGATGAGAAGAGATGGAATGACCCATTTTCTCTCTCAAAGTTGGAAGTCAGAAGCACTCAAAGAGAAGCCAGAAAAACAGATCTCTTTTGTCTCCTAACTCTCCAATTCCACCCTGTCTCTCATATAGGCTTAAAACATTGAGCTCCAACAAGGGGAGAGAGTCTTATGCCAATGGACTTTAAAGTCTGGTTACAATGATGAAACAATTTTCATTATCTGGTACATCATAGGTGCTATATGAATACTATGTGATAATGATAATGATATAGTTACCATCATCATTTCTTATCTCTCCCCTTCCCTTTCCCCTCATCCCTACCCCTAATTCCTTCTTAGCAACCTGATGTATTGTCTCCACCTTCTTCCCTGTCTGGATTTCATCAGGTCTTACTGGTGTTTCATTGAGCTATGCAGCGGCCACACCAAGGGAGCCATCAACCAAAGGGTATTGGGCAGAATGAACCCCATGTTGTCCATGTAATCTCTTTCTTCTCTTGAGTCTTTCCATTTTTCTCTCTTCCCCCCCCACATGGTTGCAATGTTTTAAAAACCCTGTTCAATATGACAATGTCAATACAATGATGTCAATTTAATTTCAACTGTGCAATTTCCATTCTTTTCACTGGCACTTAGAAATTCAGGAAATTTCAGGCCCAAGTAATTTCCAAAAAATTGGACTTTGTTAATAAATGGCATTTAAGAACTGCTGTGACTGACAATTTTTTCATTGCAAAGGCACTCCAGATTCTCTCCAAAGTGAACTTCCCAGACTTTGGAGGACGGACAAATAACCCTTTAGAGAAATAACCCTTTCCTGATCCCCCTCTTAAATCATTTCTACCTTTGTAGGACCTATTGTTTTCTGTTGATCTATTTTCAAGAACCCAGGATGAAATCCTTGCTACTACAAAAAGTCAATAAGCAAATTATTTGGTGGATGAGAATAATCATTCAATTAACACTTAATGATGTAAAAATTGCTTTCCTTTTAACAAATATGTGAAATAGAGTGTGACAATGATTATTTTATAGTTATGAAAATTACAAGTCCCCATATGGTAGTCACACGAAGTATTGAATAATAAATATTGTTACCTGAGTAAAAAAATCTAGCCAAGGAATTTGAATTAGCCACTAGGGGACACACTAGTGAAATATTCCTTTTCTATCTGCCATTGGCTAGAAAAAGGCTAAACACCTCTTAGTAGAGATTTGAATGATCAGAACTGTTAAGTCTTTCAAAGTTGTTCATCTTTACAACATCTTTACAGTGTTGAAGTTACATATATATTTTCCTGGTAATGCTCAGTTTACTCCATCCTTTCATACAAGTCTTACCAGATGTATCATTTTTAGAGTACAATATTCCATTACCACCATATACTATAATTTGACGGTCACCTCCTTAGTCTTCCATTCTTTACTATAACAAAAAATTCTGTGTACACACACACACACACACACACACACACACACGGAATCTTTTCCTTTCTTTTATCTCCTTAGGAGTTTTTTGCGTACCAGTGATTCTACTGGTTGACTTTGGATGCATGGTTCCAGTTTGCTCTACAAAATAATAAGGGTGCAGAGCAGGAAGACCCTTGGTAGCCTTTGTTTTGTAGCTGCTGCTCTGATAAGGTCACTTCTGCTCTGTTGCCAAGTAGAGGGAATGGACTGTTTAGCAGACATTTGTGAGCGTTAGATGGAGATAGATTGTCATTGACCAGGAAATTGTAGTATAGACGTAGGCCAGTTTGGGCTAACAGCCCCTTTCACCATGACTGTTGTAAGTCAAGACACCATGACTCAGATGATGAGGCCATTTGTAATCACTTTAACCCCAGGCTCCAGGTGGATTGACCTGAAACCCAGATACAAGTCCATTGTGTAAAGAGAATATAAGAATTGCTTTATGGATTGGAACATGAGACTTCCAAGACCTCCCAGAATCTATTTGTAGGCTGATTTATCCTGGGGAATCACTAAATACATTTATATTAAAATAATTATTTATTTAACTCCTTAGACTCCAGATGTTTGATCCATTACTCCAGTTATGGAACCCTTCCTGGGACAGGACTATATTTGTAATGTAGAAGGAAATTGAAAGGATCTCATCTTTCCCATTTTTGTAAAAAAATGTTTATGTAATATTGGAACTAATTGTTCTTTGAATGTCAGAATTCACTTATAAATCCATCTGTTCCTGGGTTTTTTCCACCTTTGAGAGTTAATTTATGGCTTAGCTAATTTATAGCTTGTTCAATTTCTTTTTCTAAAATTGGTTTATTCAAATTATCCATTTCTTTCATTAATATGAATCTTCATATTTTTGTAAGTATTTCTCTATCTTCTCTAAGATTTTAATTTTATTGGCATATAATTGGGCAAATTTTTTCTGATAATTTCCTTTATTCCATCTTCATCTGCTATGTATTCTCATTTTTGTTTTTGATACTGGTAACTTGATTACCCTTCATAGGAAGAGAGGGAAATCAAATCATTAGTTTTTTTAAAGTGGGTCCTAGTTTTATTTATCAATTCAATTAGCTTTTAAAAAATTTTGTTGTTACTTTGATTTTCAGAATTTCTATTTTACCATATAATTGGAACTTTTTAATTTCTTTCCAAATATTTTTAGTTACATGATCAATTCACTGATCTGTTCTTTCACTCTTTTGTTTATAGAAGTATTTAGAAAACTATGTTTCCCCTTAAAGTTCTGGTATGTTATTTCATTGTTGTAATTTCTAATTCCTAGGTGTATATACATGGGAAAAACTGATAACATGGTCAATCATAATTAGGATATGACAATTTCTGACTACTTTCTAGAGATAAAAATTCAATGATTAAATATTTCAAAGATTTTCTAGTACTTACCCTCCAAATATGAAGCATGAATTGGTAGCTCTCTTCTTTGGATGCATCAAATACAGGTCTCACATCTTAGTGACATCTGTGGCCATTTGGGGCCAATAAAAAGTGGTTTATCAAATCTAGGCTTTCCTTATGACCCATATGGCTGAAGGCATCATGGAAAGAAAGCCTTTATAGATATAGATTATAGCAGGAGTAGCTTAATTGCTTCCTGGTACCCTAAGCAATATCAGTTATAGTCCTGTATAGAACTCTATTGTGCAGTACTATCATTCTCCTAACCATAATGTGGAGTGCCTTTTATGAAATGGACCCTTTGGTTCTTTAGGTTTTGCCTCCTTATTTCTTAGTTTGTATGACTTATAGAGGCCTTCTAACATTTTTTCTGCTTTTTGTTCAATTATTTCAGTCATGTCCAACTCTCTGTGATTTCATTTGGGGTTCTTCTGGCAAAGATACTGAAATGGTCCACCATTTCCTTCTCCAACTCATTTAACAGATGAGGAATTGAGGCAAACAGGGTTAAGTGACCTGCCCAGTCACTTATGGTTTGAACTTAAGAAAATAAGTCTTTCTGAGGTGGCTAGGTGGTGCAGTGGATAGAGCACTAGCCCTGGAGTCAGGAGTATCTGAGTTCAAGTCTGGCCTCAGACACTTAATAATTACCTAGTTGTGTGGCCTTGGGCAATCCACTTAACCCCACTGCCTTGCAAAAACCTAAAAAAAAAATAAGTCTTTCTGATTCTGGGGCTGGCATTCTATACACTGTTATCACCTAGCTGCCTTTTCGTCCAATGGCAACTTAGGCAATGAGAATAGATTCAGAGTAACAGAAGAAAATTTATGTCTTATACACAAAGAAATGTTATTGTTCTAGAGACAACCAAAATATAAACCTTGAAAAAAGAATTGCACACACACAGTCTTAGAGAATTTGAGATACTCAGCATCACTTCAATTTGATTGTGACTCAAGTCCCTGGTTATGACAACTTTCATTCACCTGCTTCTTGGAGTCCCAATGCATCTGTATTCATATTCATCTTTCCTGGTCAATAGAGTAGAATGTATTCATAGTTGGATTACTATCCATGGTGGGGAACTAGGTAACAATCAATAAACATTTATTAAGCATATAATATGTATCAGACATTATAGATTTGAATGAATGAGAATACAAATAAAAAAGAAAGACAATCCCTGACTTCAAGGAGCTTGCATTTTAATAGGAGATGAGTTAGAAAAAGGGATGAGAGAGGAAAAGATTCCCAGGTTGGGCCGTGGTGGTGAAGTATGGAAAGTAAGGACAGGTAGAAGGGGAATGAAACCTGGTTGTTCTGACAATATCTCCAAAACCGAGTCCCCTTGAAAGAACTCACTAGCTAGAGAAGAGGGGCAGCATGGTGAGGAGACGGCAAGGTCCTTGGCACTGGGAGAAGTTTTAGAATGAGAAAGCAACTGAATTGTGGTGGAAAAATATAAGGCAAAATATTTTCAATTTCTGGTACTTCATGTCCTAGAAGTCTTTCGCTCTGCATAGAATCCTCCCACAACTCCCCTGGGTGCAGCTTTGCTAGGTGGACTCCTAGAGTATTTCATTTCTGAAGTTCATTTCCTGTCCAAGGTAGCTGACAAATCTTTCAAAGTTTGATCATAGTGATCAGTATAAAAGAGTTTAAAAGAACCAAGTTTGAGTCTTGCCTCAGACTCTTACTAGATATGTGATCCCAGGCAAATCACTTCACCTCTATTTTGCTTCAGTTTTCTCATCTGTAAAAAAGAGAGTAATAATAGCACCTCTCTCTCCCAAGGTTGTTGTGGGGATCCAATGAAATATATTTTTTAAAGTTCTTAGCACAGTGCCTGGCATGTAATAGATCAATTCTTATTATCAATTGAGTTCTTCTATCTTTTCTGGGTCGGTGCCCACTTCTTAGCAATACATCCTTGACAGAAGCTCTACCCAGCTGGCACTTGTCAAACGACAGCTTCCAGCAAATCCAACACTTTCATGAGTCTCTGGCAATTTTACATTCATCTTTAAACATTTAATTGACACCCTTTTCATTACATCCATTACTTGCCAGGGACTCTCCCCTCCCCCCAGCCCACCCCAATAGAATCTTTCATTAAACAAATAAGGGATGTGAATAAAGTAAATGAACACAAGAACCATGTCTACAAACATTTGTCTCTCTCTGCTGAGAGGTGGGAGGGGTGTGTTGCCACAGTCAGTAAGATCGTCCAGGTAGAACACCATTTTTATTTAGTTCAGTGTCTCCAACTACTACTGAAAAGAGAAGTATGGGGGTTGGGGGAGTGGAGATTACTTGAGCCATATGCTTCAACTGGTAAGGATCCAACTAAGCAGATGAAAGCTATCTTCTGTCTTTTCTCCTACAAGAATCTAATAGTATCCACTGTGTCGATTTAACACATAGAATTTCTGGCTGCCTAGCAGACATCTCAGGGCACTTTGAATTCATGGCATGGAAGTTCAGAACTGAAATACTGGAATATATTTTATTAGTTCATTTGATCTTTATACTGAACTTGGGAAGGAAATAAAGTCAGGATTATTGACCTCATTTTATAGATGCCTTTGATCCATCTGGAATATTTCCCCTTCCTCCTTATGCAAATTCAACCCATCCATCAAATCCATTTCTTCCAAAAAACCTGTCCTGGCTAATCCAAGACACACCTAATTTTGAATACCTACAGCACATAAAGTTCAAACCATATAATTTAGGACTTAATGATATGCCATTCTGTATTTTTAATAATTGTTCTATGGACTCATTTCCTTTTCTTGGCTAGACTGTCTTTTCTTCTGTCTCCTCCACAAAGTAATAGGGTGAAAATGGACTATAAAGGTTGTTGTTATTGTTTTAAATGGGATAGAGGAATGAAGAACACCATAGGAATATATCCTTCTTAATAATACTCAAAACCTTCTGTGGTTCTCTATTTCTTCAGCCTGGCACTGAAAGACCTCAACAACACGGCTCTAATCTACTTATAACTGGGGCGGGGGGGGCGGGGAGCTGAATAGAACTTTCCTGCTTCCTACTACGTCTATGTCTGACTCCTCTGTGAGGGTCCTGAATCTTTAAAATGATGAAGCATCCCTTTAATACCAAATAAGTAGGAAGATCTGATTGGTTCAGGGGACCTTTAAAAATGCAACAGCTCTACCTCTCTTCTTTTCTTCTCCTTGGACCCTCAAGAACCCTTGACTATTGAACTTCCTTCCACTTCAGCTACTATACAGCAGTGGAAAGTTGGCAGCTAAAGTCCATGAGCTAAACCTAATCCTAGGTTTGAAGATGCCACTTCTATATGTGGTCTTAGATGAATGAGGATCTGTCCAAAAATGCACATAGTGAGATTTAGTGGTCACATTACAGGTTCAAAAAGTCTAGAGATTCTAGGTTTGTTGGTTGGAGCTGATTGAAAACAGAGTAAGAAGTCTTTAACTGTAGTCATTCTTCAAGGAAATGGCCACTGACTGGAGGTTAAATCCAATCCCTAGCTAAGCTTGTCAGAAGATATCTGCCATGAGGGGAATAGAAGAATGGGGGGAAAATGTGGAATGCCTCTTCAGTCATCCCCCAAAATAATCTATGTTCTTGGGACCTGATCACCTCTTGTCCCACTTACTTCTTGTCTGATTCTTGTGACATTTTATGTCCCCCTGCAGTAGCCTGAGGAGGATGGGAGAATTTATATGTTCTACCACTGACTTAAGCCCTCATTGATTTCTTCCCCCTCCTTTTTCAGGAGCCCAGTTAACCTCAAATTAGCTTTTTTTTTTTCTTTAGGGTTCTTTATTTCAAAGATTTAACAATTATAGACATTTCACTCACCTCAAGGTCTAATCCTTCCCTAATTCATCTTAATCTATGGAAAGAGGAAGGAGATTAAATTCACAATTTAGCTCAGTTCCTAAAAGCCTTTGTCTCACCAAGGTCAATCCAAAACACATCTGGGTTGGTATCCTTGGACTCCTGCTCCTTAGGGCATTGCTTCTGGGTTAGTTAAAATACCTGACTATATTTCTGGACTCCTGAATCTCTATGATACAGATTTCTAGACTAGTTTGGAAACACCAGTCTCTATAACTAGAATGGAAAAGAATGAATGAAATGACCAAAACCTCAGGCCTATTTCTTGGAGTCACATGAATGGGAAGAAAGTGGTCCTTGAGAGCTCCCCTTTTACTCCATATCAACAAAGGAGTCTGCTATCTTCAGATATGAATATGGGGAAAAAACGAAAGTTTTCAAGAAGGCAGATTTATAGATGCAAACCATATAGCTATGAAGTTACTAAGTAATCCATCTGCCATTGACCTCTGTTTCCAGACCAATCTGGGTCCAATCCTAAAGAGTCTGATCACCTACAAGAGAAGCCTCAGTTATGCAGCTGAAAGGGAAAAAATGCTACTTTCAATCACAAAATTTATTGCTTTGTTGTTTTTCAGTCTTCCCTGACTCTTTGTGACCCTATTGAGGGTTTTCTTGGCAAAGATCCTGAGATGATTTGTCATTTCCTTCTACAGCTCATTTTACAGATGAGGAAACTGAGGCAAGCAGGGTGAAGTGGTTTGCCCAGAGTCACACAGTAAGAGTCTGAGGCTAGACTTGAACTCAAGAGATGATTCTTCATGACTCTAGATTCAGTACATTTTCCACTTTGCCATCTAGCTGTGTAGATGGATAGACAAAGATAGATATATTAATAAAGATAAATATATATCTATATGGATATTTATTTATATACACACATACACATAACATACATATATGAAACAGAATGGAGTCTTTCATGTACAGAGCAATCCATATATAGTGAGGGCTACTGGTGGGACTCAAAGAGAGCTAGAATAGACATCTCCAGTCCCATCTATTCTTTCTCTTGATCTCTCCATATATATACATATATATATATATATATATATATATATATATATATATACATAGTACAGTGGATAGAAAACCAGCCCTGGAATCAGGACAACCTGAGTTCAAATTCAGCCTCAAACACTAACTAGCTATGTGATTTTGGACAAGTCACTTGGGCAAGACTGCCTTGCAATCAGGGTCATCTCCAACTGATTCATTTCTGGTCACTGGACCCAGAGGGGAAAGTCAGACTGGTGATTTAATATAGCACCTCCTAACTCAAGTCCAATTCACTTGATTATCATGACATCATCTTTCTGATATCATGGTCCTCTTTGAGAATGAAGGACAAATAGCATGTCATCATTATTTATGTGATAATAATACTATAACAAATGGAGGGATTAGAATATGTCTTATGCAGAAAGTGCTAGGTGAGCTAAGCCTTGAAGAGAACTCCAAATAATAAGGGTCAGAGATCAAGGAGGGCATTCTCGGAATGGGGTTTAGTTTGTACAAAAGTATGTAGGAACGAGAGACACAGCGTATGTATGGGGAAAGCCAATAGGCCAGTTTGTCTGGAAAGTAGGGAAGAAGTTAAATGATACAAACCCTGAAAAGTAGACAGGAGTCAGATTTTGAAGAGCTTTAAATGCCAAACAAATAAGGCAAAAAGAGTCTCTGTACCTTCTTGAGCATGGAGTGACATGGTCATAGCTTCGCCTTAGGGCTATCAATGGGACCAACATGTGGAAGATGGTTTGGAGAGATGGAAAGACCAGAGTCAGAGAGGTCACATGGGCAGGTGTCAGTTCCAAAGAGAAGTGCCAAGTGCCTGAGCTGCCATGGTCTTGGGCATGGGAGTGGAGTGAAGGGGACCGATCCATGAGATGCTTGCACTGTAGAATTGACAAATCTTGCCGACTTATGTGTTGTAAAGGAGAGTGAAGACTTGAGTGTGATTCTGAATGTGAATGTTGGGTGATTAGAATTGTGGAGCCCTTGAGCAGAATCAGGAAGTTAGGAAGCAGGATGAGTTTGAGGGGAGAGATAGAGTTCATTTTTGGACATGGCAGTTTTGTTAATGGGATGCTAATGGGACAGCCAAGGTGGAGATTTTCCGCAGAGAGTTGATAATAAGAGTCTACAGCCCAGAAAAGAAGTGAGGACTACACTTGAGTACTTGACTAGAAGTCGTCTGTAAAGATGATCATTGTGGTTTTGGGAAATGATGACATGATTGGAGTGTGGAGAGAAGAATGAGAAGGGAATTCAGGACTAGAGCATGAGGCATATTGATGATAATAATAGATTGTATTCATAAATGTCTTTGTCAAGTTTTCTATATATCATCTTATTTGATCCTTCTAACAGTTCGGTAAGGAAGAAGCTTGTATTGGTCTGATCAGCCACAATCGGACACACTATAATTTGTCCCAAACATAGTGATGTCATTTTGGTCTTCTTCAATAACAAAGGACAAGAACAACAAGGAAGGAGCTATCATTTCCATTTTACAAATGAAGTAACTGAGGCTGCAAAAGGTTAAGTGACTTGCCTTGGGTCACTTATCCGAGTAAGGATTTGAACTCAGACCTTCCTGATTTTAGACATGGATGACCACCCAGAAAGGAATACTGAAAAGGGGAAGCAATACCAGTAGAAGAGTTGGGAAAAAACTGAGTAGGAATTCCCTGTAATTATCCTTAACAGGTGGTTTTCCAGCTACTGTTCCCCACCTAGTATATGAATTTAGGCAATCCATTCAATCTTTGGATGACTTTAATTGTTAGGTTTTTCTTTATATCGATCTAGGATCAAGGGCCATCCCTATGTTATATAGGGCCCCGTCCCAAACTCATGAATCCAGGTTAGTCCTTGGAAAGCCTGATCTCAAAAAAGAAGGGATAAGGCTTTTTTTCCTCCCTCTTTGGTTCATTCTCAGAACTCAGAAAGCTAAGATTTATATGTATAAACTCTATCCAAAAAGAGTTAACAGAGTTCCATCTGGAAAAATTATTATACAAAGAAATGAATTTCAGGTAGAGAATGGCTATTTATTTCCTCTGGCACCAAAGAAACGCTTAAAACACAAAAGACAAATATACACACATTAAATACTTCTTTAGTGAGGGAGGAAATAAATAGCTATCCTATTCTGTGCAATGAGTGTTTTCTATAAAGAACTCAGTTAATCTTAATCTTTTTTTTTTTTAGATCACACTTCTAGAGGTGGGAAGGGAATTTAGAAATCTTTTAGTCCAATTTCCTCTCTGTATAGATTTTTTTTAAATGAGGTTGAGAGGTCATATGATCAACCAAAATCTCAAATAATGTCAATCAAACAAGAATTTAAGCCCTGATCCCCACTAGGTACTTAGGGTACAAAGACAATTAAGAGTTCTCAATGGTCAATGTCAATTAATTTTTCCTAGAGTGCATAGCCAACTTTTTTTCTTTTTCTGCTGTCAGAGATCACACTCCATAAAGCTACTTCTGGTCTTGCATGACTACCTTTGTCCCCTCTCTCTCTATATATATATATGGATATGGCATATGGGTTCTGTCTCCTTCATCTGTAATTCAAATTCTCCACCTCCTGGATAGGGTAGTTCCTTTTGGGTGACTAATTTCACTGATAAATGTTGTAGACAAGTGTGGGAGAAGGGGAGGATGAAAGAAAATTCCTTTTTACTTACAAAAGGGGTGAAGTCATAGATGAATTATTCCCTTTCTGCTAGATTCTGCCTCTATAGTCTCCATTTCTTAAACTGAATCTTTTAAAGGAGCTATGGTCCATAATTAACTCTCTAAAATATTGCTCCTTTCTGACTCAGAGATCTTAATATGTCATAAAGAAAATACTTGATTTTAAGATCTTGTTAATACATTAAAACCCCATCATTAGTGATTATATCCTGTGACTACATTAGCTGAATTAGGGAAGAATCAAAGCTCATATTCTCTTATCATTAATCAATTATTACCTTTCAAATCTCCATTTTGTTAGCATGTGATTATATATATAGAAGATTCTGATGTTTCATCTTTTAATTTCACAACTGATTTTACTTTAGTAATCTGATTTTCCTCTTTTTTTTTTTAGGTTTTTGCAAGGCAAATGGGGTTAAGTGGCTTGCCCAAGGCCACACAGCTAGGTAATTATTAAGTGTCTGAGGCTGGATTTGAACTCAGGTACTCCTGACTCCAGAGTCGGTGCTCTAGCCACTGTGTCACCTAGCCACCCCTCCTCTTTCTTTTTATTAGATTAAATGCAATTTATTTTTAGCTTTATTGATTTTTCTCATAATCTTCAAGATTTCCTCTTTTGTGTTTGTTTTGATTGTTGCTTATTTGCCCAATTTTCCAGATTTTAATTGTACATTCATTTAATTTATTGTGTCATTTTCTATTTTGTTTATGTTTGCTTTTCAGAGACATGATTTTTCCTCTGAGGACTACTTTAACTACATCTTAGAAGGTTTTTTTGGTCTCATTTTGCTTTTTCTAGGATCCTATGATTTTTTATTCCTTTGAATTTATTTGGGAGTCATTGAGTCTCCACTTAGGATTGTCTCTTACTTTTGTTCCTTGTATTAATTATAATTTTATTGTATTATAGTCTAAAAAGCACACATTTGACATTTCTGACTTTCCCTATTCATTTATAATTTCTTTGTGTCTTCACAGCAGGCCCATTTTTGTAAAAGTATTGGTGTTGTACTGAAAAAATATGTATATTCTGTAATGTTCCCATTCAGAGGACGCTATAGGTTTTCAAATTTAATTTATGTATTTTTTCAGTTTAGTATTTTTCTGTTTGATTTTTCTTTATTAAATACTCTCAAAAAAACATTGGAGACACTTATTATTTCTTAGGATACTAGTAGTCTGTCGTTATCTATTTGCAAGTCAATTAATTTTTCCTTTGTGAATTTAGAGTCTATGACATTTGGTACTTATATGTTTAGTATTGATATCATTTTATTGTCCATAACACTTTTAATCATAATGTAGTTTTTGTTTACCTTTCTAAACACTGATATATTTTCCTAACATTATTCTGTCTTGCTTTTGTGAAATCACCTAATGTATAATAAACTTTGTTCTCGCCTCTTCCTTTCATTCTGAACATTTTTATTTTCTAATTGTATTTCTTTTTTAAATTTTTCTATATTTTTTAAATTTTACAATTTTCCCCCAATCTCTCTTCCCTCCCCTCCCCAATAGTCAAAATTGAATGTATTGAGAGAAAAATCATATCCTTAAGGAAAAAATAAAATATAAGAGATAGAAAACTTACATAATACATAAGAAACTTTTTTAAAAAAAAATTAAAGGTGATAGTCTTTGGTCTTTGTTTAAACTATACAATTCTTTCTCTGGATACAGATGGTATTCTCCATCACAGATACCCAAAACTGTCCCTGATTATTGCACTGATGAACTGAGCAAGTCATTAAGGTTGATCATCACCCCCATATTGCTGTTAGGGTGTACAATGTTCTTCTGGTTCTGCTCATTTTGCTAAGCATCAGTTCATGCAAGTCTTTCCAGGCTTCTCTGAATTCCCATCCCTCCTAATTTCTCAAGAGTGCTCCATAACATACATATACCACAATTTGTTCAGCATTCCCCAATTGATAGACAGTCACTCAATTTCCAATTCTTTGCCACCATAAACAGAGCTGCTATGAATATTTTTGTACAAGTGATATTTTTACCATTTTGTATAATCTCTTCAGGGTAGAGACCCAGTAGTGGTATTGTTGGATCAAAAAGTATGCACATTTTTATTACCCTTTGGGCATAATTCCAAATTGTTCTCCAGAAAGATTGGATCAGTTCACAGCTCCACCAACAATGCATTAGTGTTCCAGATATCCCACATCTCTTTCCAACATTGATCGTTGTTCTTTCTGATCATATTGGCCAAACTGAGAGGTGTGAGGTAGTACCTCAGAGATGCTTTAATTTACATTTCTCTAATCAGTAATGATTTAGAGCAATTTTTCAAATGACTATGGATCATTTTTTTAAATTTTTTTAGTTTTTTTTTTGCATGGCAATGGGGTTAAGTGACTTGCCCAAGGTCACACGACTAGGTAATTATTAAGTATCTGAGCTCAGATTTGAACTCAGGTCCTCCTGACTCTAGGGCCAGTGCTCTATCCACTGTGCCACCTAGCCACCCTCTGAAGTTACTTTAAATAAAATTTCTCTTTCTAGCTCTTGCTGCTGTATCTTGCTAGTAATATATAGAAATGTTGAGGATTTATGAGGGTTTATTTTATATCCTGAGACTTTGCTAAAGTTATTAACTTGTTTCTAGTAATTTTTTAGCTAAATTTTTAGGATTCTCTAGGCATACCATCATGTCATCTGCAAAAAGTGAGAGTTCGGTTTTTTCCTTCCCAATTCTAATTCCTTCAATTTCTTTTTCTTCTTTTATTTCTGTAGCTAACATTTCTAATACAATATTGAATAGTAGTGGTGATAACGGGCATCCTTGTTTCGCCCCGATCTTATTGGGAATGCCTCTAACTTATCCCCATTGCATGTAATGCTTGTCGACGATTTCAGATAGATACAGCTTATCATTCTAAGGAATAATCCATTTATTCCTATGTTCTCTAGAGTTTTTAGTAGGATGAGCACTATATTTTGTGAAAGGTTTTTTCAGTGTCTATTGAGATAATCATCTAATTTTTGTTAGGTTTGTTATTAATATGGTCAATTATACCAACAGTTTTCCTAAATATTGAACCAATCCTGCATTCCTGGGATAAATTCTGCTTAGTCATAGAGTATTATCCTAGTGATAACTGCCGTAATCACTTTGCTAAGATTTTATTTAAGATTTTTACATCCACATTCATTAGGGAAATTCGTCTATTATTTTCTTTCTGTGTTTTGACTCTTCCTGGTTTAAGCATCAGCACCATAATGGTGTCATAGAAAGAATTAGGCAGAGTTCCATCTTCACCTATTTTTCCAAAGAGTTTATATAGAATTGGAACCAATTGTTCCTTAAATGCTTGATAGGATTCACTTGTGAATCCATCTGCCTTGGAGATTTTTTCTTAGGGAGTTCAATGATAGCTGGTGGAATTTCTTTTTATGAGCTAGGGTTTAGGTATTTAATTTCCTCTTCATTTTATCTGAGCAACTTATATTTTTGTATATATTCATCCATTTCACTTAGATTATCCAATTTATTTGCATATAGTTGGGCAAAATAGTTCCAAATTATTATTTTAATTTCCTCCTCACTGGTAGTGAGTTCATCTTTTTTATTTATGATACTAGTAATTCAGTTTTCTTCTTTTTTTTAATCAAATTAACCAAAGGTTTATCAATTTTATTGTTTTTTTTTCAAGAAAACCATCTTGGTTTTATTTATTAATTCAATAATTTTCTTGCTTCCAATTTTATTAATTTATCCTTTAATTTTTAGAATTTCTAATTTGGTATTTAATTGGGGGGTTTTAATTTGTTTTCTCTAATTTTTTTAATTGCATGCTTAGTTCATTGATCTTCTCCTTCTCTATTTTATTCATGTAAACAGTTAAAGATAAAATACATACCCTAATAACTTCCTTGGTTGTATCCCATAAGTTTTGGTATGTTGTCTCATTATTGTCATTATCTGTGGGTTGCTCTGCTGACTCTTGCTTCAGGTTCTCACCACTTGGCTGCTCTGAAGCGGGTGCTCGCTCTACACTCTCTCTGGTGCGTCAGAGTTTTCTCATCATCCCTTCCAGCTGTGATTCATATTAGTTCTGAGGGAAAGCCAAGAGACCTTAGCACAGTACCTGGCTTCTCTCTGACCTCTTGGCCAGAATCTAATTGTATTTCTTCATCTAGCAAATTGTTGCATTTTGTTTTCTTGCCCTTGTCCTTCTTTCATTCATTACTCTACAAACCATTCACATTTAGGATTAAATGGAGACCTAAACTTATCTAATCTTAACTAAATTTAACTTATCTCCATCTATTTCTTTTGCATTGAATTTAATATCATTCTTCTTTTAAGTCAACATTTTGTCTCTGAGATGAATTTTACTTACAGATCTATAAAATATATTATATATAAAGTACACATATAACATATATTATATCTTATTCTCATAGGCTTTATTTGCATTGCCCCTACCCACTCCCATTTACCCACCTATCCTAAGTTAATCACGGAAGGTCCTGGATGCCTATCAATTCTTGTTCATTTCTCATTATTTATTTTTATATAACTTTTTATTTACTTCAAATCTTCTTTTGGCTCTTCTGTTTCTCCATTCAACTAAGCCTGTGGTTCAAAACTTTGTCTTCTTTCCTAACCCTAATTCCTTCTCCACCAATCTCTCAATTTAAGTGGCATTCAGTTGTGATATCCCTTTTAAGAAGTTTTCCTTTTCTCCCCTCCTCTTCTCTCTTCCCTTTTAATTTATTCTGAATTCTATTATTCAATTCATGGGATATGCTTTACTTGCACCTTCTTTATTCTCTAAGTTTTCCTCATGAGAATAGAATTTCTGAAGTGTTACATTCAAACGCCCTCCTCTATCGTATTTTTGTGTTGTTCCATTGATTAATTTTAGAGATTAGTCTTAGAACTTCTTAGAACTATCAGTTCATGAAAGTCACTTGGTCAAATTGGTGGTGTCATGTCCACCATGGGAATATTTGTTAATGGCACCTTTCCTTTCCTCTGGAGGAGCAAGATTCCCCATCTTTCTAATACTCTATGTCTGCCCCTCCCCTGCATTGTTTTTGTTTTATTTTTCCTACAGCCCCAATTCTTGTTATCTAGCCTAAAGAAATAATTATTAATCCTCTGTTCAGTCATACACTATACAGAAGTAAATCTCCAGTTCCTACTTCCTACTCCCCATTTGCTCAACTCTTCCCATTGTCACCCCTTTAATAAAATATATTGTTTCACACATAGGAGACCGGGGGATTTATTCCAAATTAATTCAGCTCTTTCTTTTTTTTATTTTTTTTCAGTTTTCCTTAATTGAATATTTATTTTAATTGTCATACCTATGATCTTCAGGCATGGTTAAAGCACTGGGGATAGAGAGAAAGACAAAAATGCAACATCCCCTACCTTCAAGGAGTTTATATTCTATTGATGGAGGTAACAGATATATAAAAACAAATTTATGGAGATTCTTTTTCAATATGAGAGTATGAGCAGTAAGAGAAGATAAACAAACATTTGAGAAGTGCCTGCTATGAGATGACACTATGCTACTAGAGATACAAAGACAAAAGTGAAATCATTCCTGCCCTCAAGGAGATTCCATACTATCCAACTTGGAAAGAACATTTAAAGAATTTCTTGCCAAGGTGGCTACTTCAACAAGAGTCAGATGTCCCAGCTCTTACATACCTACTCTAGGAAAACTCCCACTTTTATTCCAGACCTAATAATGATCAAGAAATCCAAATGAGAAATAACAGTAAGAAATTTCTTCCATGCCAAAAAAGAAAAAATCAACTAGGCCTCATCTAGAAAAGTCAGTACTAGTACAGGATAGCCTCCTAGGAAGACCAGTAATGGTAGGGGACATGCTCAGCCTACTGGAAGTAGCCACTGTAATAAAAACAGGAAACCTGGAACTAAGCTGGAGAAATAAGTAAATCAAAGAAAAATGCAACCAGTAGAAAACAATTTTTTTTTGCAAATTTAACTTCATCTGTACACAGAGACTCAAAGGAAAAAATTGATTTTTCCACAAAGACTACAGAGATAATTAGGAGAAATGAAGCAAGAAGAAAACAAAATGAAATGGAAGTCTTTTAGGAAGTCACTGGAAGTAAAATAAATAGAAAGTGGTTAAATCCTTCCCAAGAAATAGAATCCCATAAAACTTAGAGTGAGCAAAATTCAATGATTCCATGAGATAGTGGGAAATAATAGAACAAAATTAAAGGATTGATAAAATAGAAGAAAATGTACGTTATATGATACTACAAACAAAACCAAAAAACTGTCTTGGTAAATAGATTATGGGAGAGATTATCTGAGAAAAATCCATCTCCCTGAAAACCATGATTTAAAAAAATGCCTAAAAACTATTTTAAGAAATCATAAATTGCAACTGGCCAGTTCTATTCAAACAGAAGGCAAAGTAAAGATAGATTCTAGTGATCATCTCATGAAAGGAAACCCAAGAGGAAAAGTTCCAGGAATATCATATATAATCTAGAGCTCCCACATCCAGGAAAAAAATTCTCTATCTAGAAAGAGCACAAATAAGCAAACCAGTTTTGAAAATAATATGTAGAATTCTCTCTCTCTCTCTCTCTCTCTCTCTCTCTCTCTCTCTCTCTCTCTCCATATATATATGTATGTATGTATTTACACATGTGATGCTTGTCTTTTGTTCTCAAAGAAGACCATGACATCAGGGAGGCGATGCCATGACGTGCAAGTGTTTTCCATTTGAGTGTTGGGGTGGGGGTGGGGGGGGCTATGCCAAGTCACCAACTTTACTTTCTCCTCCTTAGTCATCTGCATCCACTGACCAGATAAGGATCAGGACAACTGGAGATAGCCCTGAATGTGAGGCAATCAGGGTTAAGTGACTTGCCCAAGGTCACACAGATAGGCAAGTGTCTGAGGCAGGATTTCAACTCAGTTCTTCCTGACTGCAGGGCCAGGGCTCTTATCCATTGTATCATCTAGCTGCCCTGGAGAAGGGCAGTTAGAAAAATTGAACTAGAATCAAGGAAAGTGATTTGGGTTGCATATATAGAGATCTGGGAGACAATTGTCAGAAAATTATTGGATGCATGGAAGCAAATAGCCCAAACAAGGGATATGGTGTCATAAAAACAAAGACAGAGAAAGTTCTTTAGGAAGTTGTTGCGAGGATAAAATAAAATATTTTTGGTATAGTGCCTGACAGCTAGTAAGCACATGAAGTGCTTATTTCCTTCCTTCTTTCCAGGAAACCTATGATCCCTAAGTCATTTTTGAGCTTCCCATCTTTGAAGTCAGGAAGACTTATTCTTGTCAAATGTTCTTTTTTTATTCTAAATTTAAATTTTCTTCCCTCCCCAGAACATTTCCATACACTCAACAAGTTGCAAAAATTAGATTCCATATGAAGCTATGAGTCTCCATTTCACCATGTCAAAGAAAAATGTTAATATTGTTCTCTGAATTTTAGGCAAGTCTACCAGAAATATTATTTAATTTAATATTATTCTAGATTCAAACTTGCCTAGTGTAGTAGAGAGATGTCCAAAATGTCTTTCAGAATATTTCTCTATCCCAAGGTGGGAGCAGTGGGATCACAACTTTGAATGGAAAAGAGAACAGTACCCTTAGGAGGATCACCCAATCTCTTCAAGTGGGTGGGGAAAGAACTCATTTGATTTAGAAAAGAGCTAAATTTGGTTATCATTCACATTCCATTTCCCATAATCCATTAAGGAAACTAAGTGGATAGAACATAGGAACTGAAATTAGGAAGATGTGAGTTCAAATCTTTCCTCAGACACTTTCTGGTTGTGTGACCCTTGGCAAGTAATTTATTCTGCCTCAATTTCCTTAACTGAAGAGTGGGAAGCATTATAACATCTAACTACCTCTAATAAGATTGTTATGAGGCTCTAATAATATAATATTTGTAAAGCATCTGATACATAGTACATGTTACATAAATATTTTTCCCTTCTTTTTTCCTGAAGAAAGGCTTAGCTGTTATTCTTCCCACTTGCCTTAAGCAAGAAGTCTGGAAAAGGTTTTAGGCTGGAGAAAATATTTTCAGTTGAACTAGAAAGAGGTTTTTAAATATACTTCCACAACACCGTTTTCTTTTTAAAGAAGGGTATATATAATAGAAGAAGTAATGTATATATGTAAATATGGATAGTTAGCTGACACAGTGGGTAAAGTGATGGCCTCAGGAGGAGCTGAGTTCAGATGTGAACTCCCCGCTCTCATGAATACTCGCCTAGTTGAGGATCAGGGCCGAATAGCTCAATCTACTTGTTCCCCTTGACTATATTCTCTTGACTCAAACAATCAAAAGGTATTTATTAAGTGTACTAAAGATAAAAATAAAATAGTCCCTGCCCTCAAGAAACGTGACTTCTTAAGGGGGAAATAACAATATTGGTTTGTTGGAGCTGTTGGTATCTGAGGGAGTGTTGCTCTATAAAGATCAAACTAAATCAATTTGATTTCCCAATTGAGGGTGGTGGGTGATTTCTAGTCAACCTCGGGTGCTAAAATCCCTGTAAAGAGGACAATGGGAGTTTGGTGATGAAATGTGAGACCAAAGATTTCTTGCAAAAAGAATATCTTTTTGGGCAGCTAGGTGGCGTAGTGGATAAAGCACCGGCCCTGGAGTCAGGAGTACCTGGGTTCAAATCCGATCTCAGACACTTAATAATGACCTAGCTGTGTGGCCTTGGGCAAGCCACTTAACCCCATTTGCCTTGCAAAAATCTAAAAAAAAAAAAAGAATATCCTTTTATTTATAATCTGAGAAAGGACTTTGAAATCTTCAAGAATTTATAAATTCTAGGTAAGTTTTAATCTCTGATAAACTTTGTAAAAATGTCCTTTAGGGGAAGCTAGGTGGCATAGTGGATAAAGCACCGGCCTTGGAGTCAGGAGTACCTGGGTTCAAATCTGGTCTCAGACACTTAATAATTACCTAGCTGTGTGGCCTTGGGCAAGCTACTTAACCCCATTTGCCTTGCAAAAAAAAAAAAAAACTAAAAAAAAAATGTCCTTTAAATCTAGAATATATATATATATATATATATATATATATATATATATATATATATGTATGTATGTATATATGAGCAATAGGACTATATATAAGATCTCCACTAAATTGAATATTCTGAGACTATTCTGAGTGGCCCTGAAGAAGGCTTGCTTTTCTCTGGGATCCAGGGGATTTTTCTGAGGAATTGGAGATAATAGATAAAAACTGCAGCAACAACTTTAGGTTCATTAATCTCTTCAGGGTGAAAGTCATTCACTATAGAAAGTTAATAAAATTAACTCAGGTCTTGAAAAAAAGTAATGTTATTAGAATCTAAACTTTACCTGCCTGGGGAGAGAGGTAACATATCATCTTACCTCTTTGTCAAAACTTCTATTAATGAGCTAAAGTCAGTCTGAAAAATAAAAAAATTATAACAATAACAAAAAATGCATCCTAATCAATCTGCTGAGTACAGAAAAAGTTTGCTATAATTCTCATATGAATCTATCAGTAACAGGAATTTTTTTCTTTGGTAGTTCCCTTACAGCTAGGTCTATTTCCTTTTTTCTGAGATGGGGTTATTTAAGATTCTATCTGGTCTTCAGACTCCTTCTGATAGTTTGGGTATTTAATATTTTTGAAGGTATTCCTCTACTTTGTTTTCTAGGTTTTATGAGCATATATTGTGCATATTTATGTACTGATTATTCTTTATTTTCTTGTGGTTTTGTTATGACTTTTATTTGCTCATTTGCTATTTGATTTTCTTCTTTGCAATCACATTAAGAATTTATTAACTTTTTAGCCATTTCAAAAGATCAATTTTTATTTCTATTTATTATTTCTATGGAAGGTTTAATTTCCTATTTATCTTTTCCCCCCTAATTTTTAGAATCTCTTTTGGGTTTATTTTAGGTGTCCTTTTGTTGGTTTTTAAATTTTTAAATTGTATATTCAGTTTGCTAATTTTATCTTTTTTCATCTTGTTCATATTTTTAATAAAGATAAGATTTGTTTTTCCTACTGAAGACTATCTGCATCACAGAAATTTTGGCATATTGTTTCTTTATCATTTTCTTTTACATCATTATTAATTGTTTCTATGATATGTTCTTTGACCCACTCATTATTTAGGATTTCATTTTTAAGTCTCCATTTGAGTTTTGTATCTTTTGTTTATGAACCCTTAGCCAATGATTACTTTTATTGCAGGATGGTTTTAAAGGGTGCATTAATTATTTCTATTTGACTTCTAGATTATCTTCATTTCCATATAATTGCATTCTTAATCTAGTATTCTCTTTTTTCCCTCTGGTGAAATTTGCCATCACAGATTCTAGTTTTTCTGTTCTGCACATTATTTTTGCTGTAAAGGCCATAAATTCTGCTCTCATCTTTCTCATTTCTCTTTTGATCCATTGCAGATCAGCATGCATGTTCTGGTTTCAGGTTTTCCCATTCCACTGAAACTTTTTCTTTGTTTTGCAGTATTTTTCATATTCACAAAATGAGCTCATTTATTAGATCCAGAGGTCATATTTCCTTCTGTTGTTAATGTTGTTCATCTATTTACACTCAAGGTCTTTGCGTTTTCTTCTTCCTGAGACCTTTGGTAATTTTCAGCATTGTTTTCTGACTCCTTCCATCTGAAGATGGTGCCTTGGGAACTGGCTCTTAAAATATCTTAAATATCTTCAAATGTCTCAGTATCCTCCACATTGGGCAATCCAGTTCACCAGTCTAGATCTCTGCCTGAAGTGACTTTTTTGGTCGGACAGAATTGGCCTCAGTTGGAAGATAAGCTCTTTCCCTCAGGCTTAGTAAGGTGCTACATAGCCCCCCATTCCTAATGTCACTCTACACACAGTGAATTGTCCTGCTCCCTCTGTAGTTCTTTGGTCTAACAGCACTGGTGCTATGGGGTTATCCACCTAGTTTAGAACTGCCGCACTGGTGTTAGGGGGTTTTCTGGTTATGTTGGCTAACTGTCATGGCTATAACAGACTTCTAAAGCTTGTAGGGTCTCCATGTTAACAGGGAAGGGAGAACAGTGTGTGACTGGGTTGTATTGTAAGCGCATTGGCTACCAGTGCAGCTTCATTGAAGGTAATGTAGGAGGTGAGAGAAGGGTGCTAAGTGAGTTCAAAGACAGTGAACATCAGTTCCTCGGTTTAGGTTTGATTTTTTTTAAAACCTTCTTTTAGATTCTAAGTATCCTAGATCGTGGAGATAGCTGAAATTGTTTTTATCTTTGGTGCATGATTTCTGTCTGGAAAGATTTGAGAGGGCATGGGGATCAGAGGAAATATCTAGTGTACCACTTCTCACCTGTCATTATTTTTCTTGGTATTCTTTTCTGATCTTAAGTGAATGAGTATCTGGATATTGAATGTAACAGTAATGAATTTTATGAGCTTCAAAAGATTAGAAGAGCTGTCAGATATTCCCTCTATAATTGGGATCAATAGCAAAATCATCAGAGCTGAGACCAGGAGTGGTTGAATAGGATTAGGAGTCAGTCCTGGGAAGCAACCTACTTAACTCAACCCAGCAATGGATTGACCTGGTGGCTGAGAAATACACCAAGTTCTGTAAGAAGTTAGCCCAACTGAGCAATGGGAGTGATGGTCTGCTTTATACATCCCAACCAGAAATGAACTTTATGGGGACCCATGAAGAAAGAAAAGGACTTTAAGGTCAGGAAT
This sequence comes from Macrotis lagotis, assembly GCF_037893015.1. Lineage (NCBI taxonomy): Eukaryota > Metazoa > Chordata > Mammalia > Peramelemorphia > Peramelidae > Macrotis > Macrotis lagotis. The sequence goes on from NC_133666.1 coordinate 654,986,234, forward strand.
CTCAGGGTACTACTTGGCTCCATGTTTTCCCTGCTTTAAGTTTGAACCTAGGGACCAGGTTAGTAGAGGGGGAGAGTGCATCCCCATTTTGGGAGATGTTTATGTAACTTCTGTCCTTGCTAAACTTTCTCAGTACACACCATTTTGTTTAAAAATTCATTGATGTCAATTGGTTGATATTGGGGTGGGGGCAGGGAAAAGAGTAAGCTAGATGATGGTTTTTGAGCAATAGTATTAGAAATCCCAATCCTTCTTTATTATTGGATGCTGGAATCCTGAGGACAGTCATTTCTTGGGGACCCAACCTGCCTAAGCAAGTTATAAGACAGAGAGTCAAGAGGGGGTGTCTGTGCAAAAAGCAATAACTTTGTGGTAGAGAAGATATGCATTTACCAAAATAACCTAGAAAAAAGCACAAATCTGACCATGTCACTCCCCTGCTCAAAAATCTTCTTTGGTTCCCTATTACCATTTATTAAAATGTCAAACTCTTCAACTGAGACTTCAGCACTACACTTTGAATGTAAATCTACCTTTGCAGTTATATTTCATCTTACAACCCTTCATGGACTCTATGTTTTAACCAAATTTAAGATTTCATGTTCTTTCAGTGTCTTTAAAATCTCAGTTACCTGATGAGACTTCCTTTTTTATCCACATCATTCTCTCTCTGAGGAGTTCTCTCCCTTCCTCACTTTGCATGTGTCTCCATAATGGCATTCCCATTGAGTTAACTTACTTCACCATATATTAAGTTTCTGTATCTTACCTCCTCTTTTTTTCTTGAACCCTTTGAAATTCTCCCAAAATCTAATGTCCATTTTAGGGTTTTGCAAGGCAAGTGGGGTTAAGTGGCTTGCCCAAGGCCACACAGATAGGTAATTATTAAGTGTCTGAGGCTGGATTTGAACTCAGGTACTCCTGACTCCAGGGCCGGTGCACTATCCACTGCACCACCTAGCTGCCACCTAGCAGTAACATCTTAATCCAATTTATATACTACCTTCCTCAAGCCCATAGGAAGATAAAGTATCACTTACAATGCTAGATAGTGTAGTTTATAATTTACCAGAGTATATACTGCAATATTCAAGTCACCAGCCCACTGGTCTCATCATAAATATTCTGTCATACACATGAAGGATTACTATGTATAAAAGTCTTCTGCTCCAACAAAGTCACATGACTGCAACTGTCTGAACAAGACTGAAATTAATAGGAAAATTTGTGATTCAAGCTCACCCCAAGTCTAGGAAATTTCCTAGCTTAGTCTTGACCTTCTATATTGCTATTACACAAGGAAGCAACTTTTATTGGCAATATGTTTATTAGACATAGAAAAAATGCAAAGAAAACGTTTTAAATGTTCCTATCTTGGAACTCCTCATCCAGTCATCTCCCAGTACTTTATCTCTAACCTCCAGGAAACAAAAAAGGAAAAAACAGTAGAAGGCATCAGAGACCTATGTGAATCTGCTGTCCAAGATCAGCAGGTCCAAAGTCCTGAAAAGGGACAGTGAAAACAACAAAGCTGGAGGGCAGTGCCTTGTATCATATGGTCTCCTTACTTTAATGAAACTTTACAACAGCTGAGTAAAGTCTAGTCTATTCTATCCTGGCCTCTGCCTGCTGCTTCATCCTCCAACCACAGAACTTTGGTCTTTTTTTTAATGTATATTTAATACAAAACATGATTGTGCATGTACAACTCTTATGAGATTATTCTCTGCCAAAGGGAGAGGAGAAGAAAGGGAGGATGGTAGAAAAATGTGGGACTCATAAACTTACAAATGAATTAATATTGAAGACTACCTTTGCATGTAATTGGAAGAATAAAATAAAATTTTGTTCAATAGTATTTTATTTTTTGCAATTTTATGTAAAGATAATTTTTAACATTTATTTCTTTTTTTTAGGGTTGTTTTTTTTTTCGCAAGGCAAATGGGGTTAAGTGGCTTGCCCAAGGCCACGCAGCTAGGTAATTATTAAGTGTCTGAGACCAGATTTGAACCCAGGTACTCCTGACTCCAGGGCTGGTGCTGTATCCACTGCGCCACCTAGCCACCCCAACATTCATTTCTTTTTTTTAATTTTAAAAGCATTTGGTTTTTTATTTAATATTTATTCTCATTTTGTACAAATAATTTTTTACATTAATAAAATATTCTTGTTTAAGAGTAAATGAAATACCCCCTCCCCCCATAAATATAGACTTCCTTGAGCAATAAAGTAAAGGGGAGAGAAAAAAATTAAAATAAAAAAATAATAGTAATAATTGTAGGTATGGCCAGGTGGCACAATGGATGGAGCACCAGCCCTGGAGCCATGAGCACCCAAGCCCACATCTGGCCCCTTACACCCAACAATCACCCAGCCGTGTGACAGGCAAGACACCCGAACCCCACTGCCCTGCAAAAAACAAAAAAATGAAAAAAAAGACCCAAAATAAAATAAAATAATAATAATAGTAGGGGTGGCTGGGCAGACAGAGCATTGGCCCTTGAGCCAGGAGCACCCGGGGCCAAATCCAGCCTCAGACACCCAACGATCACCCTGCTATGCAGCCCCAGGCAGGCCACCCAGCCCCATTTGCCCTGTACCCCACAAAAAATAATAATAATAATAATAATAAATGTGCTTGAGTCTTTGTTCCAACACCAACAACTCTGTCATGGGTGGAGCACATTCTTTATGATAAGTCCATCGCAAAAGTTACTTCCATATTTTTCCACCGTTGCCATTACTGATCGCAACTCCCTCCTTTCGTATTTCTCCACTACCATGTACTATATTTTCTCTCTCCTTTCACTCTGACTCTGCTGTAGGGTAGCTGAGTGACACAGCAGACAGATCCCCAGCTCTGTGGCCAAGAGACCCTGAACCCCCATACCACCCCTTAGGCCCAGCGTCCACCTGGCCCTATGGTCCCAGACAGGCCATCCAATCCCAGCCCCTTGCAAGAAGTAAAAAAGAAAATGTGTTATATCTGACCATTCTCCCCCCCATGGTCCATCCTCTCCTCCATCACTCACATCCCCCCCTTCCCCCTGTCCCCCCCCTCTCCTTCTTACTCCAGATGCCTATACCCCATTGAGTATATATGCTATTTCCTCTCCTAGCCACCTCTGATGAGAGAGAAGTTTCCCTCATTCCCCCTTGCCTTCCCCCCTTCCATATCATTGCAATAGCTCATTGTAATGAACAAAAATCTTATTATATGAGATATCTTGGCCTATTCCCCCCTCTCCTTTTTCTTTCTCCCATTCCATTTCCCTTTTTTTCTATTGACCCCATTTTTACACCATATTTTATCTTCAAATTCAGCTTACTCCTGTGCTTCAACTATAAAAGCTCCATCTACCTGCTCTATTAACTGAGAAGGTTAATATGAGTTTTATCAGTGTCATTTTTCTATGTAGGAATACATGCAGTTCATCATCATTAAGTCCCTCATATTTTCCCCTTCTCCTCCAATCTCTATGCTTCACCTGAGTCCTGTATCTGAAGATCAAACCTTCTGTTCAGCTCTGGCCATTCCAACAGGAACATTTGAAATTCCCCTGGTTTATTGAAAGTCCATCTTTTTCCCTGGAAGGGGACATTCAGCCTTGCTGGGTAGTTCATTCTTGGCTGCATTCTAAGCTCTTTTGCCTTCCGGTATATTATATTCCAAGCCCTATGAGCTTCCAATGTAGTTGCTGCTAAGTCCTGTGTGATCCTGACTGCAGCTCCATGATATTGGAACTGTGTCCTTCTGGCTGTTTGTAATACTTTCTCTTTGACTTGGGAGTTCTGGAACTTGGCTATAATATTCCTAGGGGTTGGGTTTTTGGGATCTCTTTCTGGGTGGGGGGGGATTGGTGGATTCTCTCCATTTCTATTTTGCCCTCTGCTTCTAGAATATCAGGGCAATTTTCCTGTAGTAATTCTTTGAAAATGATGTCAAGGCTCTTTTCCTGATCATGACTTTCAGGTATTCCAATAATTTTTAAATTGTCTTTCCTAAGTCTGTTTCCCATATCAGTTGTTTTTTCAATGAGATATTTCATATTTTCTTCTAATTTTTCATTTTTTTGGTTTTGAAGTATTGAATCCTGATTTCTGGTAAATTCATCAATCTGCCTGAATTCTATTCTTTGTCTGAAGGATTTGTTCTCCTCAGAGAGTTTTCTTATCTCTTTTTCCATCTGGCCAATTTTGCTTTTTAAAGCATTCTTCTCCTCAATAACTTTTTGAACTGTTTTATCCATTTGACCTAAGCTGGTTTTTAGCATGCTATTTTCTTCAGCATTTTTTTGGATTTCCTTGACTAGGCTGCTGACTTCATTTTCATGTTTTTCCTGCATCTCTCTCATTTCTTTTCCCAGTTTTTCTTCTAACTCCCTCATTTGATTTTCAAAGTCTTTTTTGAGCTCTGTCATAGCCTGAGCCCAATTTCTGTTTTTCTTGGAGTCTTTAGATGCAGGAGCTTGTGCTTCCTCATCTTCAGACTGAGTATTTTGATCCTTCTTGGGCTCATATGCAAAATATTTCTCAATGGTGTTCCTCTTTTTTCTCTGCTTGCTCATTTTCCCAGCCTTAGCCTGTTTTGGGGGTGCTTCTGAGCTTTTGGGACACTCCCACAAGGGTCTCAGTATGTGAGGCTCTGTCCTCCCTCCTAGTCTGTGAATGACCATATGTGCCTCCCCTACCACGGGGCTGAGGTGGGGCCCCTGCTGTTCTGTTGGGGGGCCTAGACTGCAATCAGGATCTGAATGTGATCAGAGCCCCCGAGTCCTGTTCCAGGGGCAGAGGACAGAGCACTGCAGTCTCTCTTCACTCCCCTCCCTAGGTTCTATGGGCTCATGCCCTGAGGGCTCCTACTTACTGGCTCCCTGCTTCTGTTCCTGGATCTGGGCTGCGCTGGCCACACTGCTCGCTGTGTGCCCTGAGGGCTGGGCTCCACGTGCTTGCTCTGGCAGAGGTCCCCCGCTGTTCCCCCAATTTGTGCTTGGTGCTCCCTGGGGTGTAGCTCAGGAGACTCCCCCCCTGCTGTGAGCCCCAGTGCCCTGGGGCTGCCTCTGGGAGGCTGAAGTTCTTACGCTCTGGTGGGCCACCCCTCTGGCGGGTCACCCCTCCAACCCTGGGGCGTAGAGCCTTTCTGCTCTTTTCCAGGTTACCTTGAGTAGGGGAACTTCCTCACTGGGTCCCTCTGTGGGTTCTGTCTCTGGAAAATTTAGTTAGAGTCCTTAGCTTATGAGTTTTATGAGAGAGCATCTAAGACAGGATCCTTTCTTGTCACCATCTTGGCTCCACCCCCCAACATTCATTTCTTGGAAAATTTAGAGTTTCAACTTTTTTCCCTCCTTTCCTTCATCACTCCCCAAAACAGCAAACAATCTAATAAAGGTTCTACACGTGCTATCATGTAATACATATGTCCACATGTCATGTTGTAAAAGAAGAAAAAAGAACAAAAGGAAAATGAAAAAAACAACAACAAAAGTGAAAAGAGTATTCTTTGATCTGCACTCAGACCCCATCAGTTTTTCCTCTGGATGTAGACAGCATTTTCCATCATGGACAACGATATTGCTGAGAAGAGTTGTCTGTTGTAGTTGATCATCATACAGTGTTGCTATTGCTGTGTACAAGATTCTCCTGGTTCATTTATTTATTTATTTGCTTGCTTGCTTATTTATTTATTCCAATTACATACAAAGATGGTTTTCAACATTCATTTTTTGTAAGACTGAGTTTCACAGTTTTCTGCCTCTCTCCCTTCCCTTCCCCCCAAGTCAGTGAGGAATCTGTACAATCATATTTAACATATTTCCATATTAATCATGTTGTGAAAGAAGAAACAGAACAAAGGGGGGGGGAAACTATGAGAAAGAAAAAATATAAAACAAATTTTAAAAGGTGAAAACAGTATGCTTTGGTTTGCATTCAGAATCCATAGTTCTTTCTCTGGATGTTGATGCTATTTTCCATCACTAGTCCTTTAGAATTGTCTTTGATTCCATCAATTGGGGAATGGCTGAGCAAGTTATGTTATGTGAATATTATGGAGTACTATTGTACTGTAAGAAACCATGAGTGATCAAACTTTAGAAAATCTTGGAAAGACTTGCATGAACGGATGCTGAGTGAAGTGAGCAGAACCAAGAGATCATTGTACACATTAACAATAGCATTGTGAGATGATCAACTGTGAAGGATGCACTCCTCTCAGCAATTCAATTGATTGAGTACAATACTGAGAGATCTGCCAATCAGAGAAAAAACAATGAAGTCTGAATGTAAAGCAAAGTATATTTATTCACATTTTAGAAGTTCCTTTATATATTTTTTCTTTCTCATGTTTTTTTCCATCCCTAGTTCTAATTCATCTTTCATAAGATGGTTAATATCAAAGTATATAAAATACAATTGTACATGCACCACTTTTACCCGATTGCCACCATGGGGGGAGGAGGGAAGGAAGGGTAGTAGAAAAATTGGGGAACTCATAAACTTGAAAATGGATGAACTGCCTTTGCATATAATTGGAAAAATAAAATAAAATTTAAAATAAAAAAGAATTAGTTTTGATCATTGTACTGTTCAGGAGTGCTAACTATCATGGTTGATCATAACACAAATTTTGCTGCTAATGTGTACAATGTTCTCCTGGTTCTGTTCACTTCACTCAGCATCAGTTCATGCAGGTCTTTCCAGGTCTGTCTGATCATGATTTCTTATAGAACAATACTACTTCATCACATTTATATACTACGACTTGTTCAGTCATCCCCCCATAGATGAGCATCCCTTTAATTTCTAATTCGTTGCCATCCCAAAAAGAACTGCTATAAATATTTTTGTACATAAGGGTCCTTTCTCCCTTTTTATCTTTGGGATACAGACCTAGTAGTGGTATTGCTGAGTCAAAGGATAGGGAACAGTTTTATTGCCCTTTGGGCATAGTTCGAAATTGCTCTCCAGAATGATCAGTCCACCGATAAGTCCACCAGCAATGCACTATGCTTTAGTCTTATCATTGTGCCAAAGTCTGTCACAGTGCTTCCAATTCAGGCTATAACAGTTATCTGAAACAACAGTAAAGAGGGACCAGCAGCAATTATATGTCCACTCCCTCTCCCCTCCACAGTTCTTTCTTTTCCCAGAATCTGAATCAATTGGCTGACCTGAAATCTTTCTCAAAGGCAAAGGAAAGAAAAGATCAAGGGGAAGAGCTTATCTGAACCTGCACAAACAAAGCCCCAAAATAAAGTCCCATTCTTCCAGGCACTTTTCTTGTATGTATTCAGACAGTCCGTCTTCCAATGTCTCATTAACTCAGTTTCTCTTTTTGAAACGTTTGAAATCCCTCAGGCTCTCACAGAGATGAAATGCATTTATCATCAAGGAAAGTCTAATTTATCAGCTGCTTTGCTTTTTAGCTCTTTAAAAGATAAATGAATAATTAAAGGCTCTTGCCATACACTTCATATGTCAATGTCAGGTTCATGATCTATTTTTTTCTAAGTTCCTCTAATTCCTCCCTCATTCAGACAATCTATAATATACTCCCCTAATAATATCACTTTTGTTTTTTCCTCTTGATCTTTTAATCAAAGCTCTCCATCTATTTTGAAGTTCAGATTACTGGATGTCTTTATATGTGTGTGTGTCCATTTACTTATATTTTTAAAAACATACAATACTACTCTATTGCTCTTTCTGTCTCTTTTGAATGGCATGCCCCTCTAGAACATATTTCAGTCACAAATTTTATCCTGCCAAGTCTCAGTGATTGCTAAGAGAGCAAACTGCCTCTTGTACAAAGATCTCAAGTTCATCTAGTTTATCACCCAGGTCCTTGGTACATTTCTATATAGAACACCTGAAACTGTGAGTTTGCTTAATTGTGAACTTAATGTTTGCTCTGTACCAGACATCTGGAATTAGAAAGAAAGATAAAAGTAATTTCTCTCAAGTAGCTAGTCAACTGTTAACCTAGTTTTTACCCACTACTATCCATAGTTTCAAGCTTGGAAGATTGCTGTGAGCAGTTTTCTGTCTCTTTTCAGTTAAAAACTTTTTGATCAGGTTTATGAGACTTTAGAGGGGGGAAAAATGCTTTACTAGTCCGTATTGGGTCAATTCCATCTCTGAGCAATAACCTATCATTACCATATTTTAAGCCTTGATTCAAAAATGAAATTCTATTCTCAAACAGGTTCATGCACATCTGTTTTCCTATTCAAAATCCTTAACTTTCATTTTTTTCTATTATATTTGTTTTTGGGGGGGGGGGTGCAAGGCAATGAGGTTTCAGTGACTTGCCCAAGGTCAACACAGCTAGGTAATTATTAAATGTCTGAGGCCCATTTTGAACTCAGGTCCTCCTGACTTCAGGGCTAGTGCTCTATCCACTTTGCCACCTAGTCACCCTTATTTCTATTATATTTGGGTTTTGGTTGGGGGGGGGGGTGTTTGTAAGGCAATGGAGTTATCTTACTTTCATTTTTAATGCATTTTAAAATTTTTATGATTTATTTTCAACATTCATTTTTTTAAAATTTAGTTCTGAATTTTCTCCTCTATCTCAGGATTGTTTTAATTTGCATTTCTCTAATCAATAGTGATTTAGGTGTTTTTTTCTATATGACTCTTTATACTTTGATTTCTCCTTCTGAAAACTTCCTTATCATATTTTTGACTATTTATCAATTGGGGAATGACTTGAATTCTTATATATTTGACTCAGTTTTCTGTATATTTGAGAAAGGAGATTTTATTAAAGCAACTTACTATAAAATCCTCCATTCCATCCCACTATCCCACCTGTTTCCTGCTTCTTTCTAATTTTGGCTACATCTTATTTATGTAAAACTTTTAAAAATTTAATGTAAACAAATATCCATTTTACATTTGTGATGCTTCCATTCCTTGTTTGATCATAAATTCTTCCCTTAGACATAGATCTGACAAGTAAAATTTTCCACACTCCCCTAATTTGCTATTATATTACCTTTTGGGTCTAAATCATATACCCATTTTGACCTTACCTTAGTATTTGGTGTGAGATATTGGTTTATATATAATTTCTGCCAAGTTGCTTTCCAATTTTCCCAGTAATTTTCATGAAATACTGAATTCTTAACCCCAAATCTTGAATTTTGGGGTTTGCCAAATACTAGATTACTATGGTCACTTAATACTATTTAATATGTACCTACTCTATTCCACTGAATTACCATTCTATTTCTTAGCCAGTACTATATTGTTTTCATGATTAATACTTTGTGATATAGTTTGAAATCAGTACAGCTGTGATGTCTTCCTTCACATTTTTAATAAAGTTCCTTGATATTCTTGAACTTTTGTTCTTTCAGATGAATTTAAAAATTTTTCTAGCTCTGTAAAGTAATTTTTATTAGTTTTATTGGTATGGAATTGAATAAGTGAATTAATTCAGATAAAACTGTCATTTTTATTATATTGTCTCAGTCTACCCATAAATGATATTTTTCTAATTGTTCAGATCTGAATTTATTTGTGTGAAAAGTGTTTTGTAATTGTGTTCATATAGTTCCTGGGTTTATTTTTGGCAAGTAGATTCCCAAGTATTTTATATTATCTACAATTATTTTAGATTTTTCTTTTTTTTTCCAGGGCAATGGGGTTAAGTGGCTTGCCCAAGGCCACACGGCTAGGTAATTATTAAGTGTCTGAGCTCAGATTTGAACCCAGGTACTCCTGACTCCAAGGCCAGTGCTCTATTCACTGTGCCACCTAGCCGCCCTACAAGTATTTTAAAAGGAATTTCTCTTTCTATGTTTTCCTGTTGGAGTTTGTTGGTAACAGAGTTTATTTTATATCCAGCACCTTTGCTAAAGTTTTAGGTGCTTCAACTAGTTTTTGATTCTCTAAGTATACCATTATATCATCTAGAAAGTGTGATAGTTTTGTTTCCTCTTTGCCTATTATAATTCTTTAATTTCTTTTTCATGTGTTGTGAGCGGTGATAATGAACTTATATATTTCACCCCTGATTATATTGGGAAGCCTTTTAACTAATTCCCATTACAGATAATCTATGCTGATGGTTTTAAATAAATACTCCTTATTATTTAAGGAAAGTGCCATTTGTTCCTGTACTGTCCAGTGATTTTAGTGGGAATGAGTGTTGTAATTTGTCAAAAACGTTTCATGCATCTGTTGAATAATTACGTAATTTTAGTTTTTGTTGATGATAGAGTCAGTTATGCTGATAGTTTTCCTAATTTGAACCAGTTCTGCATTCCTGGTATAAATTTCACCTGGTCATAGGGCATGATCTTTATGATACAATATCCTTACTAATATTTTATTCAAACTTTTTGTATAAATATTAATTATATATTTGTATAAATATTAATTATAGTTTTCTTTATCTAAGGACAGTTAAGTGGCACCATGGATAGAGTGGTAGGCCTAGAGCAGGAAAAACCATCTTCCTGAGTTCAAATCTGGCCTCAAACACTTACTGTAACACTGGGCAAGTCATTTAGCCCTGTTTGCCTCAATTTCCTCATGAAAAATGACCGAACGAACAACTTTCTTTTTGCTTTTGTTCTTCCTAATTTAGGAATCAGTACCATGTTTGTGTCATAAAAGGAACTTGGTAGGAATCCTTCTCTGCCTATTTTTCTAAACAGTTCATAAAATAGTGGAATTAATTGTTCTTTAAATGCTTGGTAGAACTTACTTGTGAATCCCTCTAGTGTTGGGGGTTTTTTTTTAGGGAGTTGATTGATGGCTTATTCAATGTCTTTTCCCAAGAATTCTATTGCCTTTCCTGCTAATTTGGGCAATTTATATTTTTGTAAGTATTCATCCATTTCACTTAGTTTGTCAGATTTATAGGCATATGATTGAACAAAATACACCTTAATAACGGCTTTAATTTTAAATGTTAATTTAATTGATTGGGTACTTACCTTTTTCAGTAAAACTGAAAACTGCTGGTTATTTCATTTTCTTTCTTTTTTTAATCAAATTAACCAATGGTTTATCTATTTTATTGGTTTTTCATAAAATGAGATACTAGTTTTATTTATTAGTTCAATAGAGTTTTAACTTCAATTTTATTAATCTTGAATTTAATTTAAATTTGACTATAATATTTCCCAAGAGTTTTCATTTGGGGATCATTTCAGGATGTGAGTGATAGACTCTGAATTATATCTTGCCCTCTCATTATAGGATATCAGGGCAATTTTCTTTGAAAATTATTTGAAATGTGAGGTCTGGGCTTTTCTTTTGTCATGGCTTTTTGGAAGTTCAATAATTCTTAAATTATCTCTCTCTTTTTTTTTAAAGTTTTTGCAAGGCAATGGTGTTAAGTGGTTTGCCCAAGACCACATAGCTAGGTAATTATTAAGCATCTGAGGCCAGGCTTGAACTCAGGTACTCCTGACACCAGGGCCGGTGCTCTATCCACTGTGCCAACTAGCCGCCCCTTAAATTATCACTCATCAAGATATTTTTCCGGATCTGTTGTTTTTGCAATAAAATATCTTACATTTTCTTCTATTTTTTCATTCTTTTGACTTTGTTTTATTGTTTCTTGCTGTCTTATGGAGTCATAGTTTCAGTTGTCCAACTCTCATTTTTAAGTAATTCTTTTTTTAATTTGGCTTTTGTAACTCTATTTTCATTCGACCAATTCTGGTTTTTATTTTATTTTTTTAGGCTTTTTTTTGCAAGGCAATGGGGTTAAGTGGCTTGCCCAAGGCCACACAGCTAGGGAATTAAGTGTCTGAGGCCAGATTTAAACCCAGGTAATCCTGACTCCAGGGCCGGTGCTCTGTCCACAGCAATTCTGCTTTTTAAAGAGTACTTATCTTCAATTTTTTTTAGGAGTGCCTCTTTTACCAAGCCACTGACTCGCTATTAAAAATTTTCTTGCATCAGTCTCATTTCTTGTTCAAATTTTTCCTCTACATCTTTTATTTGAGTTTTAAAATCCTTTTTTGATCTCTTCCAGGATTTCTCATTGGGTTTGTGACCAATTCATATTTTTCTTTTAGGCTTTGCTTGCTGCTACTTTGCCATCCATACTTTCTGAATTTGTATTTTGCTCTTCCCTGTCACCATAGTAGTTTTTAATGGTCAAATTCTCTTTTTTGTTTGTTTACTCATTTTCCTTAGCCTATTTCTTGGTTGTGAATGGGGACAGTTGCCCAAGCTTCAGGTTTTTTTGTGGTGCTGTTTTCAGAGCTAGTTCAGGGGGTCAGTAAGTTTTTCATTCTGCCAAGATGGTATGACCCAAGGAGAAGTGGGGTCACCTTTCTGTCCTGTGTTCTACTCTAACTAGGAAGGGACCTTACTCCCTGTAGTCAAAAGGGCTAGTGCTCTTCTCTGTCTTAAAATTGTGATAAGGACCTCTGCTCTCTTCTGAATGACCAGAAGCACAGTTCTCTGCCCTGTGACCAGAATTTGTACTCTCCTGTGGCTTCAGGGAAGCTCTTCTTCAACCTGGAACTGTTACCCAGAAGTGAATATAGGTAATGCAGCAGGATCCTATACCGGGCACCTACAAAGAATCCCCTATAATCTCTCTCTTTTTTTGTTTCGTGTTTTGTTTTTGTTTTTGCTAGGCAGTGAAGTTAAGTAACTTGCCCAAGGTCACACAGCTAGGTAATTATTAAGTATCAGAGGCCAGATTTGAATATACTCTCTTTCTGACCAATTGTTTGATCCCCCTTACTATATCTTGGCTAGGAGCTCCTAAACTGCTGCCACCACTGTTGCAACTCCCTCCAATGCTTTCTGTTGGTATTGCCACTTCATGGTATCACAGACCTCTTCTCCTTAAGTTGTCTTGGACTGGAAAAATGACTCACTTTGACTTTTGTTGACTCTGAAATTCCAGAATTCGATTTGAGGAGCTATTTTAAAGTTGTTTATAGGAAAATGTTGAGAGAGTTCACCTGGGTGCTGCTTTTACTCCACCATCTTTGCTCCCAAAATTCTTTAGTTTCAATCACTTATAGGGAAGAAAACACTCCCCTAAAGCCAAAGGTCTACAGTCAGTTATTCACTCAAAATTTCATAATCCTTTGTACTACCTTCTAGGTTACTTCTGGGGTATCATTTATCTCTATAGGAATAATGAGAGATGGGTAGAAGTCTTCAGGTTTAACCAGTCTTGGAGAATGCTTTATTATTTCCCAGATATATATCCTGTGATGGTAGATTTCTCTGCTATTGGTTAGGTCAAAAAACATATCACTTCATAATTCTTAGGAGGAAATCACCAGCTACCACTCCTCATTACTTCCTCCTCTAAACTAGAAGTTCTAAGTATTTCATGTCCAAGACTCCTCTGAAATCTGCAGTTTTGGGTACTTTCACTGAATTGTGTTTTAAATACATAAAAAAGTTTGTAAAGGAAACCTGTTGTACTGAAATAGGTTTATTTTGAGACAGAATCTGGAGTCCAATGCTTGTTTCTGGGTATAGCATTTTAGTAAAATCAGAAAATATCCAGAGGATGTTGACCAGCATAGTGAGAAGACTAGAGATAATATCATATAATAGTAGTAATGAAAAATACCAATGAATAATAACAATAGCTAGACTTTATATCACACTTTAAGATTTGCAAACTGGGGGCAGCTAGTGGATAGAGCACCGGCCCTGGAGTCAGGAGGACCCGAGTTCAAATCGAGTCTCAGACACTTAATAATCACCTAGCTGTGTGGCCTTGGGCAAGCCACTTAACCCCATTGCCTTGCAAAAACCTAAAAAAAAAGATTTGCAAATTATCAGTATTACTTATTTTAACTTCACACTTCACAATAACTTGGAAGGTAGGTGTTATTAAAGCCCTCATTTTATAGATGAGGAAACTGAGGTAGATAGTGGTTAAATACCTTTCCCATGGTCACACAGCTAGCAAGTGTCTGAAGCTTCAGCATTTTATCCACTATACCACCAAGTAGTAATAATCATATTCCTGGTAGTGGTAAGAGTAGCAATAGTAGTGACAGCTGACATTTATACACCTCTTTAAGATTTTCAAAGTACTAGCCATATAGATGATCTTGGAAACACAATCATCTAAAAGAACTGACAATGTTTAGCCTAGAGATTAAACTATTCAATCAATTAGCATTTATTACTCACAATGACAAGTCATTGTACTAAGAACCATAAATTCAAAAAAAGGAAAAGACAGCCTTTACTCTCAAGGATCCCAGACAACATTAAAACAATGCCATATCAGCAATATTTAGTTAGAATAAATTGGAGATAATTTCAAAATGAAGGCATCAGAATTAAGGGGGATGAGAAACAGGCTCCCTATAGATTATATATGTACAATTATATTGAACATATTTCCATATTAGTCATGTTGTATCACAATTATGTTGAACATATTTCCATATTAGTCACGTTGTATCACTTAACTGTTTAGGGAGTATAGATTATATTTTGGCCACCAAGTGATTCTACTATCAGCATTCTGACATTCCATTGGCTTCATTAAGAAGTATTTTGTGCACATGGTTGGCTGCCCCAATGATTTCACTATTTCCACTCATCACCAGAGGGCATTTGCCTACAAAATTCTTTGAATGAAGCTAGGGAATTCAGGAGGCAGAGATGAGGAAGGGGAGGAGGGGCAGGGAATCCCAGGCATGGAGGACAGCCAGAGGAAATACCATGAATTTGAAAAAGGAAAGTCTTTTTCAAGTAGACCAAGGGGGCCAGTGTCATTGGAACACAGAATACATGGAGGAAAGGGTGGTAGTGTAAGATGTAAGAAGTAGGAAGAAGGACAGCTAGGTGGTACAGTGTATAGAATACCTGCTCTGGAGTCAGGAGCACCTGCCTCAGGCACTTGAAATTCTATGGAAATGTGCAATATTAGAGTGGGAGGGGCGGGGAGAGGCCATCTGTACAGTCCATGTTGGAGAGGAAGTGAGAAAGGAAGGAAAAGAGGAACCTTGGCATGTGGTTGACCATGAAACATCCCACAAGCTGGTACAGGAGAAGGCAGGAGCCAAGATCACAGGCTCATATCAGATTTGAGTCAGTGGATCCAAGTCTTATCAAAAAAGTCTTTTCAAAAAATGTCATAAGTGACCTTTCTTTCTTATCCTTAGTGGGAACAGTTAAGAAGATGATGGAAAGAAGGTATTAAATTTAGTGCAGAACACTTTTATTTAAGGATCTGTTTATCTAAGGAAGGTACTATGCTGATATACAAAGATGCAACCGAAACATTAATTACCCTCAAGGAGTTGATGGATATTCTAGTAAAGGTAGATTTAGCATGTGCTCAGATACTAATATGAGGATGTGCTAGGTAGTTTGGGGTCTAATTAAAGACTTTGTGATTCTGTCAAAGTTATAATCAACCATACCAGGCACACTTCTCTGCTTTATACAACCTAAAGAAAAGATGACTGACACTTAACTATTTTTTGTAATATTATTTTATTTTTTTCCAATTACATGTAAAGATAGTTTTCAACATTCATCTTTTTGTAAGCTTTTGAGTTCCACATTTTTCTACCTCCCTTCTTTCCTTCCCTCTTCTCCATGATTGTGAGTAATCCTTTATAGGTTATATATGTATGTATAACATACATATATAACATATTTCCATGTTAGTCATGTTTATCACTTAACTGTTCAGGGAGTATAGATTATATTTTGGACACCAAGTGGTTTTACTACTGTCATTCTGCCATTCCATTGGTTTCAGTAAGGAGTATTTTGTGCGCATAGTTGGCTGTCCCAATGACTTCACTATTTCCACTCCTCACCAGAGGACATTTACCTACAAAACTTTTGGAATACTTCCCTTCTTTGAAGTTTTTAAATTGCATGGGGTGAGGGATTGGGGTGGGGGGGGGGGGGTTGTTGCTAGACCTGATAGCAATCTGAAAGAAGGAAAATAAAATACCATTATAAAAATGTTAAAATGATGAAAACTTTGTTTTGCCTCATCTTGACCTCTTATCCAAGATAGTATCTTCAATTCAGCAACTCATTATTTCTTATCATTTCATAGTTAAAGCACACAGTATCAACACACAATTTTTATTGTACAATGAAGATTAATAAGATCCTTGTTAAGGGCTATCTCTAAAAATGCTTAGCCAAATCATCAGTCAATCCTACCTAGTCCAATAATCCTTCCAATCATTTTCTGAAGTAATTCCTCCTCCCAATCTACAGATGATCAGAAGGTTGGGGCAAGAGTTGGATTTTGGACTTTCGGAAATTGGGGTTTTCCATCAACCCTCCAGAGAAATGTTATGGGAGGGAGATTAATCTTTCCTTCTTCTGACCAGTTGATATTTCTCTGAAAGCTTCATCCAGGTACCCCAGAACCTGACTCTGTCTCAGTTCTCCCTTTTTTCCTGCTAAAGATACCAGTAATGATTGCAATGCATAGAGATATCAGAGTGAAACTAAGTGGTCAGTCATTTTCTGTGGCAGACACAGATCATAGAACATATATGTCTACTTAGGAGGTCCTTAAAAGTAGAGATTGTTTCCTTTATTTGTACCCCCAAAACCTTATCATGGTACCTCAGATATTAATAAATACTTATGGATTGATTTCTCTTCCTATACCCTAAAAGTCATGGAAGAAAACCTTATCAGAAAGGAAGAAAACCTTTTCAAGAACAAAGAAAATAGAAGCTTCAGGAAATATAAGCCCACACATACATTCCCTAGGGCCTCACTGATCTATTAACCCCAGTCATGGCCTAATAAATGCTACAAAACCACCTGAATGCGGTGTACACATAGGATCAAGCCTGGTTCCAAAGAAGAGATGAGAAAATGGATCTCCTTTCTTTCTTGGCAGAAGTAGATAACTAGAATTGTAAATAACACATATACAAACCATGTATTGGTTAGTTTTCCTGAACTATTTTTTCTTTTGTTTGTTTGTGTTTTTTTTAGACTTTTGCAAGGCAATGGGGTTGTGTCTTGCCCAAGGCCACACAGCTAAGCAATTATTAAGTGTCTGAAGCTGGATTTGAACTCAGGTACTCCTGACTCCAGGGCCGGTGCTCTATCCACTTTGCCACCTAGCTGCCCCTTTTCTTTTGTTTTAAAAAAAATTCTTTGTTGTAAGAAGAGGCCCTTTGATCTGGGAAAGATGTTTTTGGACAGGAGGCAATGGAGAGAGAGAGAGAGAGAGAGAGAGAGAGAGAGAGAGAGAGAGAGAGAGATCAATTTTCAAAAAATATTTTAAAACTTTTGTGCCAAGACAAAAAAGAAATATAAACAAAAGTCTCCACAATATCTGTGAGAAAAGAGTCCTAACTGGGGAAATAAAAGAGATGATGGTGTCTGAGATAAATCTGAAGAGAAAATGAGACAGAAATGAGTAGAGATGCATGAATGGGGCAGTTTGCACAAATGGACAGAGGTGGGAAATCGAATGCAATGATAGAAGACATGGACAACCCTTTGAGAGCTCTGTTAATTCAACCAGGTTAAAAGATAAGGCCTGCAGGGTGGCTAGGTGGTGCAATGGATAGAGCACTGGCCCTGGAGTCAGGAGGACCTGAGTTCAAACACTCAGACACTTAGTAATTACCTAGCTGTGTGGCCTTGGGCAAGTCACTTAACCCCATTTGCCTTGCAAAAATCTAAAAACAAATAAGGCCTTGGTTCTGCCTTTAAACAGAGATATAGTTAGAATTTTTTTTAATTTTCTTTTATAATTAACAAGTATTTATTTTCCCAATTTTGGGAGGGGGGGAATTCTAGTAACAAATATGCATCATCAAGCAAAAACAAATTTTCACATTAACGATCTGTCTCATTCTGCATCATAAGTCCATTAGCTTTCTGTTGAAAGAGAAATAGCAAAATGATCAATATGAAAATTTCACCTGTAAAATATATATATATATATATATATATATATATATATATATATATATTAAAAAACAGATGGCATGCTTCAACATCAGTCCTCTAGAATTGTGATTGGTCATTATGGAGATCAGAGTTCTTAATTCTTTCAAAATTGTTTATCTTCAGTGTTATTTTTGTATAAATTGTTCTGCTGGTTCTGCTTGTTTCTCTCTAAATCAGTTCCTACAAGTGTCACCAGGTTTCTCTGAAAATATTTTGTAATTTCTTACAACACAAAAGTATTATATTACATTCATCTATAATCATTTGATCATCCATCTCTCCAATTCATCATCCCTCAATTTCTATTCCTTTGCCAATAAAAAGAGTTGCTATAACTTCTCTTCCTTTGATCTCTTTGAAGTGTAGACATAATATTGGAGTTGCTGGAATTATGGGTATGCACTGTGTTATTGGGGCAAAGGTTACTACAAAATATTCACCTTACCAAGTTTACTTCCGAATGCAGAATGACTAATAGACAAAGTCACTCCCATTCGTGTAGGATCCAGGGTATTGACTTCAGGGTCAAGCTGGGTAACCCTTGCTTTTCAGGGCTATACTGGAAGACTGGGCTTGATTATCTGGAGACTATGCCATGAACTCCAGTTCTTGGATTTCTAGAGGCTCCCCTGACTTTTAGAGACTATTCTATTACTTCTCCTAATGCAAGAAAAAAGAGATTGGATCAACATCAGACCAGATGTTCACTAACCACATGTTGACTTAGATACAGCAAGTAAACTATTTTTCTTTCTCTTCTCTTTCTCTGTCTCTCTGGCTGTTTGTGTGTGTCTCTCTCTGTCTGTCTCTATCTCTCTTCTCCCCATCAATCTTATCACCATAACCACCACCTCCAAATCTCTCTCTCTCTCTCTCTCTCTCTCTCTCTCTCTCTCTCTCTCTCTCTCTCTCTCTCTCTCTCTCTCTCTCTCTCTCTCTCTCTCCCCTTCTCCCACCCAACCAGAGACATACAATAGTCCTTGCTTGCTCAATCTAATACATCCAGGAACATCCAGGAAAAAGGGAAAGATCATCGTTATGACTGGTTGGTATTTTGAATGCACACCCAGTCCTGGTTCAGCACTCAGTCAGAAACTCATTTCTCTGCCACAATTAACTAATCTGAACCAATCATAGAATGTCTGTGCGTTCCTTGTATGTTCCCAGGGCTAATCCTCATTGACCATTACAATATTTAACTATCTAATTAATCCCTCATTATTTAGACTAGTGGTTTCCAATTTTTTGTTGTTCTGCAAGCCCTTTTCAACAGCAAAAAACATACTGTGAACTTCCACAGTAATTTAATATACTATTCATAATATATTTTTTATTTATTCATTAAATACTTATAATTAAAATAATTACAATCACTTTTGCTATAAAATTCCAAATTAAAATTTCATTGTGTAATTATAAAATATTAAATTTTGTTCTGCCTACATTTATGAAAACTAAATATAAAATTATAAAACTAATTATAAAATTAACAGTTAGGTGGCACAGTAAATCTCTGTCTGATCCTGAAGTTGGGCAGACTTGAGTTCAATTCCAGCCTCAGACGCTTACTAGTTGTGCAGACCTGAACAAGTCACTTAACCCTATTTGCCTCACTTCTCTCATCTGTAAAATGACCTGGATAAGGAAATAGCAAACTATTCCGGTATTGCCGGTATCTCAGAAAACCCCAAATGGGGTCACAAAGAATTGGACATGACTGAAAATGAATGAACAACAATAGCAAAAAGTCATAAAATAATCACAAGTATTTTATGAGATGTACTATAGAAATTAAAAGATATAATCCAGAAAATTTACTATTATCTGGAAGATTTCATATTAAATTTCTTATTTTATATAGTTTGTTAATTATAACATTTTAATTAAATAAGTTACAACTTAGAAATTATTTAACATATCATAATAGTTGCAGACAAACCTGATTCTGATGTTAAACTATTTTATTTGAACAAAAACTTTCCATATTTGCCTCACTATAAGCAAACAGTCTTACATCAGGTTCTCCATTGAATTTGTTTCTGTATTTTATTTAAAACAAGAAAATATAAAAATGCTTGTTCATACAAATATGTAATAGAGCATGGTAAAATGTATAAGCTGTCTTACTGAGAGATGAAAATTCATTTTTTATTTTTAGTCACTTAACCGGTGAAAATGAATATCTAATTATGATAAAAAACATTTACTTTTCTAATGACTAATGCCAAGAACTACATTAAATGATAAATGTACTTAAAGTTCAACTGCATATATTGTTTCATTTTTAACAATGTTTATAAATAACCTAACTTTTGTAAGGAAAGTATTTTTTCAGATATGATTCATTATCTTTCCTCCTAAACTTTCCCCAATTCCTACCTTTCCTGTTATAGAGGGCCATACCATTCTCCAAGTATCTATGGGTCCCAACCTAAAAACTATCTTGTATTTCTCATTATCTCTCATTCCCTATATCCAAGATGTTGCCAATACCTATCAATCTCACCTTTTCAGTATCTTTCGAAAAAGTCCCCTTCTCTCCTCTGACACTGTCCCCACCACCTTTGTTGCAGGTTCACATCATCTGACACCTGGACTATTGCAATAGTCTCCTTTTGGGGGAGAATTGCATGCCTCAGGTCTCAACCCAATCCAATTCATTTTCCATTCAGCTAGCAAAGAAACTTTTCCTAAAGCAAGGTCCAACCATGTCACCCTAGTCAACAAACTCCATTGGCTTCCTATCACCTCTAGGTAATACAGTAGATAAAGCACCAGTCCTAGAGTCAGGAAGACTTGAGTTCAAATCCAGCCTCGAACACTTAACATTTACTAGCTTGTGTGACCTTGGACAAGTCACTGGTTACCTTGTATCCAGGACCATCTCCAGTCTTCCTGATTCATATCTGGCCATTGGACTCAGATGGCTCTGGAAGAGAAAACTGAGGTAGGTGACTTAAGACAGCCCTCCTCACTCAAATCCAGTTCACATGGGTGTCATGGCATGACTTCTTTGATGTTATGGTCTTTGAGAATGAAGGACAAACATCATCATCATCATCATCATCACCTCCAGGATCAACTATAAAACACTCTGTTTAACATTCAGAGCTCTTCTTAACTTAGCCTCCTCTTACTTTTCCAAGTTTTGACACCCTAATCTCTACCACACATTTTGTGATCTAATGGTCCTGGTCTCCTTGCTTTTCAACAAACAAGTGACCCCATCTGTAGGCTCTGCGCATTTTCTTTGGCTGTTTCGCTTGCTTAGTATGCTCCTCCTCCTTTTCTCCACCTATCAACCTCCCTGGCTTCCCTTAAGTCTCAATTAAAATCCTGACTTCTACAAGAAATATTTCCCAATCCTCTTTTCATTATTTCCTATTTATTCTGTAGTTGGCTTGTTTGGGCAGTTGATAGAGCACCAAGTGTTGAGTACAAAACACTCATCTCCTGAGTTCCTATCCAATTTCAGACACTTACTAGCTGCATAATCCTAGGCAAGTCATTTAACCCTGTTTGCCTCAGTTTTCTCATCTGTAAAATGAGTAGGAGAAAGCAATTGTAAACCACTTGAGTACCTTTGCCAAAAAAATCTCAAATAGAGTCATGGAAAATTGAACAGAACTGAAACAGTTGAACCATAAACAATAACAAAATAGCTTGTTTGTACATGTTCTTTTGCTTATGGTTCCTCCCCATCAGATAGTAAATTCCTTGAGAACAGGGATAACCTTTTCCCTTTTTTTGTATCTGGGCACTTTAACACAGTGCCAAAACATAGTATGCATTTAATAAGTTTCTATTATTAGCACAGAGTTATATTTCCACAAAAACTCAAAAGAATGACTAAGTAGTATTACCACTTCATTTGAAAATCAGCCAGATAGAAGATTAGTAATATAAAGAAAGGATGATTTTTTTCTTTTTTAATTTTTCCATTTTATTTTTAGTATCTTTTTCTTTTTGAAATGTTGAGCTCTAAATTCTCTCCCTTTCTCTCGCCCTTCTCCCACACACTGAGAAAACAATGCATCAGTTGTACATATGAAATCATACAAAATCTATTTCTTTTTTCTTTTTCATTATTTTTATTAAATTTTACAATTTTACAATTTTTCCCCTAATCTTGCTTCCCTCTCAGGGGCATTCTGATAGTTTTTACATTGTTTCCATGCTATACATTGGTCTCAGTTGAATGTGATGAGAGAGAAATCATATCCTTAAGGAAGAAAAATAAAGTATAAGAGATAGCAAAATTACATAATAAGATAACAGGTTTTTATTCTAAATTGAAGGTAATAGTCTTTGGCCTTTGTTCAAAGTCCACAATTCTTTCTCCATTGCAGACAGCCCAAAATTATCTCTGGTTGTTGTACTGATAGAATGAGCAAGTCCATCAAGGTTGATCATCACTCCCATGTTGCTGTTAGGGTGTACAGTGTTTTTCTAGTTCTGCTCATCTCACTCAGCATTAGTTCATGCAAATTCTTCCAGGCTTCCCTTAATTCCCATCCCTCCTGGTTTCTAATGGACCAAAAGTATTCCATAACTTACATATACCACAATTTCTTCAGCCATTCCCCAATTGATGGACACTTACTCAATTTCCAGTTCTTTGCCACCACAAAAAGAGCTACTATTAATATTTTTATACAAGTGATGTTTTTACCCTTTTTCATTATCTCTTCAGGATGTAGATCCAGTAGAAAGGATATGCACATGTTTATTGCCCTTTGAACATAATTCCAAATTGCTCTCCAGAAAGGTTGGGTAAGTTCACAGTTACACCAACAATGTATTAGTGGCCTAGATTTCCCTCATCCCTTCCAACATTCATCATTGTCCTTTCTGATCATATTGGTCAGTCTGAGAGGTGGTGCCTCAGGTTTGCTTTAATTTGCATTTCTCTAATAAGTAATGATTTAGAGCAATTTTTCATATGACTATGGATCTCTTTGATTTCCTCATCTGTAAATTGCCTTTGCATATCCTTTGACCATTTATCAGTTGAAGAATGTCTTTTTTTTTTATAAATTTGACTCCGTTCTCTATATATTTTAGAAATGAATTCTTTAACAGAAATACTAGTTGTAAAAATTGTTTCCCAATTTACTATTTGGTTTTATTTGTGTGAAAGCTTTTTAATTTAATGTAATCAAATTTATCTAGTTCATTTTTAATGATGTTCCCCATCTCTTTCCTAGTCAAAAGCTGCTTCCCTTTCTATAGATCTGTCAGGTAAACTATTGCTTGATCTCCTAGTTTGCTTATAATATTGTCTTTTATGTGTAAATCCTGATCCCATTTTGATCTTATCTTGTATAGGGTGTGAGATGTTGGTCTAATACAAGTTTCTGCCATACTAACTTCCAATTTTCTGAACAGTATTTATTGAAGAGAGAGTTTTTATCCCAGAAACTGGACTCTTTGCATTTATCAAATAGCAGATTACTATAATCATTTCCTGCTCTCTTTTGCACCTAGTCTATTCCACTGATCCACTACTCTATTTCTTAGCCAATATCAGACAGTTTTGATGACTGGTACTTTATAATATAGTTTTAGATCTGGTAGGGCTAAACCACCTTCTTTTGTACTTTTTTCATTAAATCCCTGGAAATTCTTGACTTTTTATTTTTCCATATGAATTTACTTACGATTTTTTCTAGCTCATTAAAATAATTGTTTAGAATTTTGATTGGTAGGGCACTAAATAAATAGTTTAATTTAGGTAGAATTGTCATTTTTATTATATTAGCTTGCCCTATCCATGAACAATTGATATTTGCCCAGTTTCAAATAGGACTTTATTTGTGTTCAAAGTGTTTTATAGTTGTTTTTATAGAGTTTCTGAATCTGCCTTGGCAAGTAGACTCCCCAGTATTTTATATTGTCTGAAGTTACTTTGAATGGGATTTCTCTTTCTAGCTCTTGCTGCTGTACTTGTTAGTAATATATAGAAAAACTAAGGGTTTGTGAGGGTTTATTTTATATACAACTTTGCTAAAGTTGCTAATTATTTGTAGTAGTTTTTTAGCTGATTTTTTAGGATTCTCTAGGTATACCATCATGTCAGCTGCAAAAAAATGAGAGTTTTGTTTCTTCCTTTCCAATTCTAATTCCTTCAATTTCTTTTTCTTCTCTTATTGCTGAAGCTAATATTTCTAACACAATATTGAATAGTAGTGGTGATAACTAGCATCCTTGTTTCACCCCCTGATCTTATTGGGAATGCCTCTAGCTTATCCCCATTGCATATAATGCTTGTTAATGGTTTCAAATAGATACTGCTAATCATTCTAAGGAACAATCCATTTTTCCTATGCTCCAGTGTTTTTAGTAGGAATGGGTGCTGCATTTTGTCAAAGGCTTTTCAGCATCTATTGAGATACTCATAAGATTTCTGATAAGTTTGTTATTGAGATAGTTAATTATACCAACAGTTTTCCTAATATTGAACCAACCCTGCATTCCTGGGATAAATCCTACTTTGGTCATAGTGTATTATCCTAGTAATAACTTGCTGTTATCACTTTGTTAAGATTTTATTTAAGATTTTTGCATCTATATTCATTAGGGAGATAGGTCTATAATTTTCTTTCTGTGTTTTGACTCTTCCTGGTTTAGGTATCAGCATCATATTGGTGTCATAGAAAGAGTTAGGCAGAGTTCCATCTTCACCTATTTTCCCAAAGAGTTTATATAGAATTGGAAGCAATTGTTCCTTAAATATTTGATAGAATTCACTTGTGAATCCATCTGGCCCTGAAGATTTTTTTCTTAGGAAGTTCAATGATAACTTGATGAATTTTTTTTCTTGAATAGGGTTATTTAGGTATTTAATTTCCTCTTCACTTAACCAGGGCAACTTATTTTTTGTATATATTCATCCATTTTACTTAGATTATAAAATTTATCTGCACACAATTGGGAAAAATAATTCCAAATTATCATTATACTTTCCTCCTTGTTGGTGGTGAGTTCACCTTTTTTCATTTATGATACTAGTAATTTGGTTTTTTATTTCTTTTTTTATTAAATTAATCAGAGGTTTATCAATTTTATTGGTTTTTCATAAAACCAACTCTTGGTTTTATTTATTAGTTCAATAGTTTTCTTGCTTTCGATTTTATTAATTTTTAGAATTTTTGGATTTTTAGATTTTTAGAATTTCTAATTTGGTATTTAATTGGGGAATTTTAATTTGTTCTTTCTCTATTTTTTAGCTGCATGCTTAGTTCATTGATTTCCTCTTTCTCTAATTTATTCATGTAAGCATTTAAAGATATAATATATCCCCTGAAAACTGCCTTGGCTGTATCCCATAAGTTTTGGTATGTTGTCTCATTATTGTCATTATCTAGAATGAAAACATTAATGCTTTCTATAATTTGCTGTTTGATTGACTCATTCTTTAAAATGAGGTTATTAGGGTAGCTAGGTGGTGCAGTGGATAAAGCACTGGCCCTGGAGTCAGGAGTACCTGGGTTCAGATCTGGTCTCAGACACTTAATAATTACCTAGCTGTGTGGCCTTGGGCAAGCCACTTAACCCCATTTGCCCTGCAAAAAAAACCTAAAATAAATAAATAAAGATAAAATGAGGTTATTTAGTTTCCAATTAGTTTTAGGTCTATCTCTCCATGGCCCAGTATTGCATATGATTTTATTACCTTATTATCTGAGAAGAATTTATTCTCTATTTCTGCCTTTCTGCTTTTTATTATAAAGTTTTTATGCCCTAGTACATGGTCAATTTTTGTGTAAGTGCCATGGACTGCAGGAAAAAAAGTATATTGCTTTCTATCCCCATTCAATTTCCTCCACAGGTGTATCATGTCTATGTTTTTTTAACATTCTATTTGCCTCCTTAACTTCCTTCTTGTTTATTTTATGGTTAGATTTATTTAAATCTGAGAGAGGGAGGTTGAGGTCACCCACCAGTAGAGTTTTGCTGTCCATGTCTTCCTGTAACTCATTCGAGTTCTTCTCTAAGAATTGAATGCTATACCACTTGGGGCATGCATCTTTAGTATTGAAATTACTTCATTGTCTATGGTAACTCTTAGGAGAATATAGTTTCCTTCCTTATCTCTTTTAATGAGATCTATTTTTGCAGCTGTTTTGTCTGAGATAAGAATTGCTGCCCCTGCTTTTTTCACTTCAGCTGAAGCAAAATATGCTCCAACCTTTTACCTTTACTCTCTCTGCTTCAAATGAGTTTCTTGTAAGCAGAATATTGTAGGCTTCTGGTTTTTAATCCATTTTGCTATTCACATACATTTTAAAGGAGAGTTCATCCCATTCACATTCAAAGTAATAAATACTAACTCTTTATTGCCCTCCATGCTATCTTCCCTCTGTTTGTATTTTCCCACTTTTTTACTTTATCCATATTCCCCAATATTTTGTTTCTGAATACCATCACCTTCAGTGTGTTTGCTCCCTTATATCCAACCTCGCTCCCCTTTCTTTCCCCTTTCCCTTTGCCCCTTCTTCCTTCCCTTCCTTCTGTTAGTTTCTCTTTTCATCCCCTCCCCCTTTCCCCTTTTAATACTTGAAAGGTAAGATATGTTTCTTAACTTAACTGAGTGTTTGTTTGTTAAATTTAAGCCAAGTCTGATGAGAGTAAGATTCAGGCAGTTCTTACCTCCTCCTTTATTCCCCTCTATTACAATAGGTCCTTGTACCTCTTTATATAATGTGATTTACCCTCATTCAATTTCCTCCATCCTCCCATGTCTTTACTGTCCCCCCTTTTTAAGGAGATAGTGTTTTTAAATCATTCTATCAGTCATGGATAAGTCATGAGTGTCCATCACTTCTAGCTAAGTATATTCTCTCATTAGAGTTACGGGATGTTGTCATTGTGTTTGTTCTGGGAAAAGTCCCTTTCTCTCGCAGGGATTGGGGGAGGGGGTGCTCAACTGGAAACACAGGAACTCCACTGAAAATCTGGGGCATGCAGCCCTGGTCTTCCTAGCCAGTGGAGCTGACCAGATTGATATCTAGCCACCATGCAGGAGCTCCCCCGCCCACTGCACTGCACTCCTGCCTGTTCACAAAGCTAAAGCTTCTGAGGCTGTTCTGAGGTTCATCCTGGGTCTCATCTGGCCACTCCTGTGATGGCTCTCTGCTCTCTGCCCTGGCTCATCCACATTCCTTTGAGACAGACCTTATTGGTAGATGTTCTTCTCCTTTGCTCTTTGTGGATTTTGTGGATTTGAATTCTGCTAAGAGACTTGATTCATATTAGTTCTGAGGGAAAGCCAGAAGACCATGGCATGGTGCCTGGCTTCTCTCCACCATCTTGACCAGAACTGGCCACAAAATCTATTTCATATTAACCATATCACAAAAAGACAAGAAAAATAAGTGAGGAAATTATACTTCAATCTGCACTCAAAGTTCATCAGCTGTCTCTCTGGAGGTGGATAGCATTTTTTAATCATGACTTGTCTAGGATCATTGTATTGATCAGAGTAGCCACATATTTTGCAGTTGAGCATCATTATGACATTACTGCTACTGTGCATAATGATCTTCTGGTTCTGCTCACTTCACTTTGTATCAATTCATGTAAGTCTTTTCAGGTTTGAAAGATGCAAATTAAAACAACTTTTAAATGTCACATCACTCCTATCAGAATTAACAAATGCTAGAGGAGATGAAGGAAATAGGAACTGAACCAATCATTTTGCAGAACAATTTGGCACTGCAACCAAAGAGTTATAAAACTGTCCTTTGGAACTAAAAAAGAAAAAATGCTATTCACAACCAGAGAAAGAACTGATGGAGTCTGAATACAAGTCAAAACATGCTATTTTGCTTTATTTTTGTATTTCTTTCTTTTGAACTGTTTCTTTTTCCACAACATGATTGATATGAAAATAAGTTTTACATGATTGTACATATATAGCTTATATAAAGTTGCTTACTATCTTAGGGAGGGGGAGATAAGAAGAAGGAGGAAATTTATAACTCAAAGATTATAAGTAAATATTAACATCTTTACATGTAATTGGAAAAAATAAAATACTATTAAAATAATTGGCTTGAATAAAACTGATTGCATCCTTTGACTCAGCAATATCAATACTAGGCCTATATCCAAAAGAAATCATAAAAAATGAGAAATGTCCCATATGTTCAAAAATATTTATAGCATTTCTTTTTGTAGTGGCAAAGAATTTGACATTCTGAATGACTGAACAAGTTATATATATGAATATCTTGGAGTACTATTGTTCTTTAAGGAACCATGAGTCATCAAACTTTAGACAAGCATGGAAAGAATTATATAAACTGATGCTGAGTGAAGGGAGCATAACCAGAAGAACATTGTATACATTAACAATAATATTGTGAGTTGATCATCTATGATAGATGCAGTTCCTCTTAGCAATTCAGAGACCCAGGACAACCCTGGGAGACCAGTTATGGACAATATCAACTACATTCAGAGGAAAAAAACAAAAATCAAATCACAGAATCAGAATGTATACTATGTTTACTTTTTAAAAACTTCTCTTATGTTTTTCCTTCCTAATGCATGGTTTTCTTTCTTTTCCTTTAGCCCTAATCCAGCAAACACAAAATGACTAAAATGTAAATATGTTAAACAGAGATGTAGATATAGATATAGATATAGATATAGATATAGATATAGATATAGATATAGATATAGATATAGATATATAAATTTTACCAAATTGCTCTCTGCCGAGGGGAGGGGGGAGGGAAGGGTGGGTGGTAGAAAAATGTGTAACATAAATATTCTAGTGGGTGAATGTTGAAAAAATTTCATAGTATGTAATTGGAAAAATAAAATAAATAATGCCAAAAATAATAATTTGCATTTCTCTAATTAATAGTGATTTAGAGCATTTTTATCTAGGTATAGCTTTGATTTCTTCTGCTGAAAATTGCCTATTCATAACTTTTAATCTTTTGTCAACTGAGGAATGATTCTTATTTTTATAATTATCTCAGTGCCCTATATATTTGAGAAATGAGGCATTTATAAGAGAGATTTACCCTTAAAATTCATGGACTTCATTGTCCATGGTACCTTTTTAGCAAAATGTAAAAAAGCAAAATGTTTTTGTTTTGTCTGAGATCACTGATTGCTACCCCTTCAACTGTGTGTCTTTTTATTTCAAATATATTACTTATAAGCAACATA
This sequence comes from Macrotis lagotis, assembly GCF_037893015.1. NCBI lineage: Eukaryota > Metazoa > Chordata > Mammalia > Peramelemorphia > Peramelidae > Macrotis > Macrotis lagotis. The sequence continues at coordinate 655,015,334 of NC_133666.1, forward strand.
TTTGTTAGATTCTGATTTCTAATCCATTTTTCTATCCACTTTCATTTTATGGGTGAGTTCATTCCATTCACATTTAATTATGGCTATTATGTATTTTCCTCTTCTTTTTAATCTTCTTTCTTTTTCTCTCTTTACCCTGTCCCTCCTCAAAAGTCTATTTTGCTACTGGGGGCAGTTAGGTGGTGCAGTGGATAGAGTACTGGCTTTGAAATCAGGAGGGTGGGAGTTCAAATCCAACCTCTAACACTTACTAGTTGTGTGACCTTGGGCAAATCACTTAGCCTTGATTGCCTTGCATCCAGGGCTATCTCCAGTCATCCTCATTAATATCTGACCACTGGACCCAGATGAAGCTGGAGGAGAAAGTAAGGCTGGTGACTTAATAGTACATCCCCTCACTCAAATGCAATTTGCATACTTGTCACCTCCCAAATGTCATGATCTTCAAAAATGAAGGTCAAAACATTATTGTTTTGCTGCTGATCACTGCATCTCTTAATTCACCCTCTCTTTAATTAACTCCCCCATACCCAGTTTAATCTAACAGTAAAAACAATAAATTTCTTAAAAAACAAGACTGGCCAAATTGAAAAAGAAGTACAAAAACTCACTAAGAAAAGAATTCCTTAAAAATTCAAAGAGGAAAGAATACTCATACACATACAAGCACACACACACAAACACACACACAGAGTCAGTTTGGTATGGAAATCTAACTTGCCCAATAAGGAAAAAGAATGGTAAAGATGATAAAAGGGAGAGAGGATTAATGGAGGCAAAGTAGCCAAAAGCAAAACAGACTTAAGAGAGGATAGGATAAAAGGAGAAAAAGGATTAGGAAATTCTTGGATGGAGAGAAATATAGTAAACATAGTTGAACATGCATGGAATGATTATTGGTTAGTTATTGTCCTTCATGCTCAAAAAAGTACCAAAATAACACTGTGTTGGAGTCAAGTCACAGTGTGTTTGATTGTGCTGATCAGACAAATATGAATTTAGAAGGCTCTACTACAGGTTGGACACAAATAGCCCATATGAACCCTTGGTTTGGAGATGTCTCTAGATTTGAACATCACACGTTTCTTTTGGTCTACTTCAATTCTATTTTGTTCAAACAGCACATTGCCTTCTTTGTTAAGTAGTACCACGCCAGATGGTCCCGTGCCAATATCTCCTGTGTCTCACAATTGATTTCAAAGTTCTTTAGAGAGACTTGCAGAGTATCTTTGGAGTACTTCTGCCCTTTTGTGAGTACTGACATTGTTTAAGTTCTCCATACAAAGTCTTTTAGGTAAATTCTTGTCATTTGAGCAAAGTGACTAGACAACTGGAGTTGCCCTCTTTGTAACAGAATTTGAATGCTTAACAATTCAACTTAAGAAAGCACCTCAGTATCCAGTACCTTATCATGCCAGGTTATCTTCAATATCTTCCTGAAATAATTCAAATGGAAGTGATTCAGTTTCCTGACATGGTGCTGATAAATTGTTTGAGTTTCACAGGCATACAACTCTGAGGTCAGTTCAGCAGCTTTGTAGACCTTCAGTTTGGTAGTCAGTCTTCTTCTCTTCCACACTCTGGCATGTGCAAGTAAACCCCATCATCTATGTATATGCTCCTAGAATGCATACTACCAAGGTTAAGTGACCTTATCCACAATATTCAAAATTTCTCCAGTTTCTGTAACCAGTGGTTTCATACATGGATAAGGTGGTGCAGTCTGGTGGAGAACCTCGGTTTTCCTGGTATTATTGTTAGGGCAAAATTAGCCCAAGCAGCAGAGAATTGATCCACACTCTGTTGCATCTCAGCTTCAGAAGCTATAAAGAGTGCACAATTATATGCAAACAAAAAAGTCAAGCACGAATTCTCCCTTCATGTTAGGCTTGCCTTGTAGCCTTTTCAAATTAAATCATTTACGATCAGTTGTGGTAGCTGATCTTGATGTCATTTTCATTCTCATTGAAGACATCTGACAACATTGCTGAAACATTCTACTAAAAAGCATCAGGGGGTGGCTAGGTGACACAGCGGATAAAGCACTGGCCCTGGAGTCAGGAGTACCTGGGTTCAAATCCGGTCTCAGACACTTAAAGATTACCTAGCTGTGTGGCCTTGGGCAAGCCACTTAACCCCATTTGCCTTGCAAAAAAAAACCTAAAAAAAAAGCATGAGAGAAAGTCAACCTTTCCTAAGTAAGTGTGAGAACATCATCCATTATCCAAAACCCATGAAAGCATGCTGTCATGGAACTGAAGTACAATACTGATCAACTTCTTTGGTCAACCAAATTTTGCCACAATCTTCCACAAGACTGACAATATCAATTCCCCACCCTTGGAACTGCAACCCAGTATGGGCTGGGCAATAGAGCTGTTAATCAGTGCCATCTATACCCAGTGCAAGCAAAGGGTCTCTGGTAATCTGTTTCTGACCAATCATCTGACTCTCTTACTGTTTCTGAGTTGAGAGATTTTGAAACTGCCATTGATGTCACAGATATTTCCAAGATCCACAGAAATTATTTAAAAATGGGGAAAGTCCCACATGTTCCAAAATATCCATAGCAACTCTATTTGCTATGTGAAAGAATTGGAAATTGAGGGGATACCCATCAATTAGGTAATGGCTGAACAAATCGTATTTGATCATATTGACAAGCATGATTTTATTTTCAGAGGATATGTTCTAAGAATCTGTGAATTTTTACGTTTCGAAGGTAGTGTGATCCAGGGTGGAGTGTGAGCACTGCTTTCCTGGTCTGTACTCTGGTCTTTACCCCCTTCCCCTGCCACCACAAGAGTAAGCATTCCTCTTGGCCTTAGAACTGTGACCAGATTCCCTGATCTCTTATAGCCACAAGTCTAGTACTCTTCTCTGCCTTGGAACTAGGACTAGGGGTCCTATTTGTGACCAACTAAAAAGTACTCTTCCCCACCTTTGGAAACTGCAACACAGAACTGAATATGGGCAATAGAGCTGGGTGCCATCTGTACCCAGTGCAAGAAAAGGGTCTCTAGTAATCTGTTTCTGACCAGTCATCTGACTCTCTTACTGTTTCTGAGTCGAGAGATTTGAAACTGCCATTACTGTCCGAGATATTTCCAAGACCCACAGCTAGTACTACTACTACTACTACTACCACCCATTGCACTGACTCCCATTACTCTCATCCTGTTGTTACAAACTTCTGCCAACTTCCTAAACTTAGACTGAAAAAATGTCTTACTCTGACCTTTTTTTTTTTGACTCTGCTGCTCCAAAATTCATCTTGAAGAATATTTTAAAGTTGCTTGGAAAGGAGTATTGGAAGAGTTTAACTGGATAACTACCTCTAATCCACTATCTTGGCTTCCCAAGGGACAATTTTAAAATCAGAAAACAGTCTTTCTTCAATTGTGTCACCTCTCTTATTTTTCTTGATCTTTTGAATATTACTGTGACATTCAGTAGTTCAGTAGTTTTTCAGGACCTGAGGACAGTTGACTTGAAATCATCAAGGGTAACCAGTGCCCTCTTACTATCTTCTCATGTCTCTAGAATATCAACCATCAATTTGCAATTTTTTTCTACTATCACAAAAGAAAAATACATTTGTTACATAATTGGCTTCTCCTTCTCTGTCCTCCTTAATTGATCACTATGTTCTACCTCATAAGAAGAGGTATAATCCTTATCTCTATCCTGGGCCATCTTTTCTCAGTATACTTTCTGTTTTGGTGATCTTTTTTTTTTCTTTGTAATCTTATTATCTCCCATAGGATCAACTATAATTTCTATGCAGAAGGCATACATATATATATATATATATGTATGTATGTGTGTACATAGATGTCTATAGACACATACACATAAAGTTATAAACAGACACATGATATAGATGCATATTTATAGACACACACATGTGTCATGTGATTTGTATATCTCTAATCCTCATCTCCATCCAGAGCTCTGGTCCTGCATGACCAACTATTGGACATCACTTGTATATTCCATCAGTGTCTCAAACTCAACTTGTCCAAAATTTTCTGCCAAGATTCACTGTCCTCCTTTATCATTTCTGTAAAGGGTACTACCATCCTTTCACTTAACCAGATTCTCACCTTCTGATATTATCCTAAACTCTTCATTCTCCCTTAAATCTCATGTCCAATAAGCTGGCAATTTTTGTTGTTTTTATTTTCACAGTACATCTAAAAACTGTTCCCTTCTATTCAATCACAATCCATCCTAATTCAGGCCCTTATCACCCCTTGCCTGGACTATTCCAAAAGCTTCTTCTTAGTCTCCCTCTTTCCAGTCTCTTTATTTCTCCAATCTATCTTCCACAGAGTTACCATTAATATTTCTAAAGCACAGGTGTAATTTTGTTATTCCTCTGCACAAGAAGCTTTTGGGGCTCCCACTTGTTTCTGGAATAAAATATCCATTTCTTTGAAATTGGAAACTCTTCACAATCTTCCTATTTTTCCAGTAGAATAGTTTTTACTCTCCTTTAAGTACCCTGCAGTCTAGCTAAATTGGACTTCTTTCTGTTCCCCATGTACAATATGCCATTACTGACCTTTTCACAGGCTGTCCCCCATACCTGAGTAGCCCCTATAGTTGTAGGTGGACCTTATCCCAACTCATATTCACACAAGATACACACACACACACACACACACACACACACACATTTATAACATATTTCTTGTCAAAGTCTGCTTTTTCTTCTTCTACTATCTGACTGTAAAGATGTCAGCCTCCTTTCTTGGGGAACAGAAAACTGACCTGATCATCTTGCTGAAAGCAGCTGTAAATCCTCTTTTGTGAAAGAATGGCACAGACATCCTGGAGAGGATAATGTTTCCAGTAATGTTTACTGGAAATCTGTTGTGGCCAAGGTCCAGACATCCTGAGCTAAGATAGAAGCATGTCATTGTTGGTGGAGTTGTGAACTGATCCAACCATTCTGAAGAGCAATATGGAACTATGCCCAAAGAGCCATAAAATTGATCATGCTCTTTGACCCAGAAATACCAATACTATACCTATATCCAGAAAAAAATATTTTAAAAATGGGAAAAGTCCCACATGTTCCAAAATATCCATCGCAGTTCTTTTTGTAGTGGCAAAGAATTGGAAATTGAAGGGATGCCCATCAATTAGGTAATAACTGAACAAGTTATGGTAAATGAATGTTTTGGAATACTCTTATTCTATAAGATACCATGAATGGTCAGATTCTAGAGAAGCTTGGAATGAATTACAGGAACTGATGCCGAGCGAAAGGAGCAGAACCAAGAGAACTTCAACATATTAACAACATTGTAAGCGGTTGATCAACCTTAACAGATGCAGTTCCTCTCAGCAGTTCAGAGAGCTAGATCAAACCTAGGAGACCGGCTATGAACAATGCTACCCCCCCCCCCCCAAAAAAGAAAAAGAAACAAAACAAAACAAAAACCCTACAGAATCTGAATAAACACTAACACTTTTTAAACTTTCTATTATTATTTCTTTCCATAGTTTTCTTTCCTTTCTTTTAATCCTAACTCCTCATAGAAAATGACTAAGCTGTAAACATGTTAAACACAAATATGTATGTACGATGTTCACCTAATTTTTCATCTCCAAAGGGGGGAAGGGGAAAAGAAATTATGTAACTTAAAATTCATCATGTGGATGAATGTTGAAAAAACCTTCATAAAACATAATTGGAAAAATAAAATATCAAATGAAAAATCAATTAAAAAAAGATAGAAACTTGTTCGCCTCCCCTTGTGGTTAACTAAACCTTGAAATATCCTGAAATTCAGGCATGGGAACTTTAACTGTGACTTCAATGGCTGCTACCAATCATCCTATGATATTTTGTCTACTTCCTATAAATGAGTCTCATATCTCACTCTGGAGGCTGGGTCCCAAAAGCCAGACCCCCCACCTCCCCTACATATGCATTTTGGGCTGCAAGAGCTTAGAAAAACTATTAAGCATGCATCTTTTTCTTTAATATCAAACTTTGAGGGCTAACACAAGTTGAACTAATATCACTTGTTCCTTATTAGGGCAAACTCTGGAGGTTAAAACATAGAGTTTTAGGACCAAAATAGCAATACATTTCACAACTTTAGTGAGGAAGAGTGTCTCCTTAGTACCTCCCTACACTTGCTGTTCTGCTTTTACTCCTGCTACTATGTAATACCTCTAGGTAATACCTCATATTCAGCCCTCTAGAGTTCATCTCCCACTCTCCCCCTCATCAGGCCTCTAATTGGGACATTCAGTTCTCCTGGTAACTTTATGATGAGACTCCTCTTGTTCTTTGAATATCACTCCTTGCAATCAATGGATGGCCACATGAACAGTCACTGTAGGGACTTCCTTAACCAGTGTGTTTTAAAACACTTCCATGCTTTAGTAAATCATAGTTGGGAGTTACAATGGCTCAAAATATAGGATCACCATATAGCCCACTCCAATGAGCCAGTCTGGTCCTCAGAGGACCTTTCCTAATGGAGTCCATATGAGGCTTTATGACTAGAGAGCCCAGCATTATGGCCTAAGAGAATATTCTGAGGGATCCAACCCTTGATGAACTGAATGTAGACTCATCCAGGTGGGTCTCATCTAGGAGTAATGCCACATTTGGAAATAAACATGGTAGAATAAATGCTCTGTAGAAAGCATGTTAACTCTAAATTCACTCTTCCTAGGAGATAAGGTGATCTAGGAAAGATTGTGGTCCCAAGTTTGTAACTTCACAGCAAATATGTAAGTCGTCATAGCAAATATGACTTTGTAAAAATTCATTGATACTAATTAATTAATTAATTGGTTAATGGCTAACAACTAACACATTGGCAAAGGGACTCTATTTTAATAGCATTAGAGAAAGTCACAGCACCTTCCCCTAGAGATTCCTCTAGAACTCTCAGGGGAAGATGTGACTAGCCTTTCTCTGGAACAATAAGGTCAAAGTAATTCTAGAGACAGAGCCCTCAATAAGAGCCTTGTTTCCTCCATCACCATTACTCATTCAACAAATATTTATTAGACACCAATTTTGTGCCAGACATTGACATTTCTCGTTTTCCCATCACCATTAATTAATCAACAAGGGGAAAAAAATTGAATCTTTCACATTTATGAGGAACCTCATTGGAGAAATTCTTCATCTGGGATGTTATGACTTACTAGATATGCCAGTTTTCAGGATTCATCAGAGAAAAGCTGTCATATTTTTTAATTTGTTTCTTTTTATTCTACAAATCATTTTTTTTTTCTTTTTGGTGTGTTTCCTTTAAAAGTCAAAAAAGGGAGTGGCTAGGTGGCACAGTGGATAAAGCACCAGCCCTGGAGTCCCAATCCGGTCTCAGACACTTAATAATTACCTAGCTGTGTGGCCTTGGGCAAGCCACTTAACCCCATTTGCCTTGTAAAAACCTAAAAAAAAAGTCCAAAAAGTTCTTTTTTGAGATAATTTTTGCACGTTTTTGTATTTGTTGATTCATCCCTTGCTTGGGTACCAATAGCAATTTGCCATGTTACTGAATCCTGGATAAATATTAATATTGATACTAATAGGAGCCTTTGTGCCACTAAAATGCTGGTGCCTAGTCGATTAATGTTGGAGGTTCTTCTTTTGCATTTGAACAGAAAGTTGGCCTTCTTGTGAGATCCTTATGATCCAGTTTTTCCTGCTAATCTAAAAATTCCTAAGAAATTTCCTGATTAATACTTTTTCTTGGAAACCTCATACTTGTTCAAGGTTTATTTTATCTAGTTTTCTATTGTCTTTAATTGTGCCTGCTTGTCTGCTCAATGGATGAGTTTGGAACTTTAGCAGGAGTATCCTCATAATGGCAAAGATCCATTGGGGGACATTTGGGGTGCCCTTTGGAATAAGGACCCAGAGGAAATTTTCTTGGACCTCAAAAGGACTGCACAAAGCACGGGGACCTATCAGGAAAATGTGGTTTTAGAAACTATTGTTCAGACCCTAGTTAAGTGACTTTATTCACTGAGGAAATCATGGATGAATGTTCACCTAAAATAGTTTGGATTTTTGCCTAAAAGTACAAGGTAAGGGAGTTCTTTATCTCTGTGGAGAAAAATTGTATGTTTTGCTAGAGTAATCTCCTAACCTCTCCCCCTCCCCCAGCCCCTGGGATAGTTTTCCTTAAAAAGTTTTTGGGATCTTATTTCAGAATTGGTGAACTCGGGGATCTAAAGGCTTAGACAGTTGGTATCACTTCCTTAGCAACCAAGTACAAAGTAGCTACAGGGACACATAGAAAACTTCACTGGTGGCTTATGACAGGCCAGGGAATTTCAATCAGTTGAATTGATTTAAGGAGTCCTCAATGCCTATATAATAGTCCTCAATGTCATATAATAGATGCTGATGGATTGTTAAATGTTCTTTTCCTGCTATGGCTAAGTAATCTCTTTTTGTTCATTGTTGAATGACCTATAAGAATCTCATTTTGTTCCATCACCAAACTTAAACTACCAAAGTTTGTGTTCTCTGAGATTGCTGTAGGAACTAAGCATTCTTTTCTAAATGGGAAGTTTTCTTTTCTTTTTCTTTTTTCCTTTTCTTTTATTATCTTTCGGTTATGGAAGACTGTTTTGAATACTAAGATGGCCCTCTTTGAATGCCATTCCTTTCAACTCCATGAGAGATGTCTACTACTTTGTGAGTTTCAAAAGGTTGGAATGAGGAAGGGGAAGGGAGGGGAGGGGAGGGGAGGGGAGGGGAGGGGAGGGGAGGGGAGGGGAGGGGAGGGGAGGGAACCAACCTGCAGAGGTAGATAGTGAAGGTATTGTTGTTTCCACTTTATAGAAGAGAAACCCAAGGCCCATAGAGATGAAGGTAGTTAGCAGCATTACACATCTACTAAATATTAAACACAGGCTCTTGGTTCCAAATTCAATACCCTCCCCAATCCAAGTCACTTCTAATTCCCCCATCACAGTTAATCAACCAACAAGCATTTATTAGGCAATGATTATAAGATAGGCACTGTGCATAAAGGAAATATACAATTATAATAAAATTACAAAAATATACATAAGATAGGGAAGGAGTAATTTATGACAGTGAAATAGGATGGCCAGGCAGGGATGAATGGTCAGCCACAGAAAATGGATGCCTTGAATTCAGACCTTAAGGGAGCAAGCATGCAGAGAGACGTAGACCTGGGAATCAATTAGATAAAGGTGACAGCCAAAATCATGGAGATTAACATAGGAGATGGTGTAGGGGAAAGGTTTATTTGGAGGGATCTCAAGGAACTTTGGCCCTCGTGACAGAAAATGAGCATCAGGATTCCCAAAAGAAGATACAAGATGGGAGATGGGGGCAGGGCAAAATAGCCTTGATTCAGACCCAGGAGTCTGGTCCCTGAATCCCATCTATTCTTCTCCCCATCTAGATGTCACACCCATCCACCCCAATCCCTGAATCTCCTCAGAGCTTGGGACAAGAGAAAGCTTCCTTCTCACAGATCCAGTAGTCCTCCTTGCTGCAGGGTGCATCATTCCAGCCTTTTGTGGTCATCTCACAGCAATCTTCATCATCAATATTGTTGGGTTCTCCTTCATTCCAATAACTGTGAAAATAAGACTTTTAGAAGTCTTTTAAGAAGTCCTTCCCTCTCCCACACTCAAGCAACCCTTCAGTCCCATTGGTCCACTCCTTGTCTCCAGCTCCATCATTCTCCCTACCTAGACCAAAGCTGGTCTGTACCTCAGTTGTGGGCCCAAGTTCCCTCACTCACTCCTTCTGTCTCTCCCCACCACCATCACACACACACACACACACACACACACACACACAACCTACACATATACTCATAACCTTGGATGGAAACCATCTGACCTGGGAAGGGCCCATTGACTCCCCATTCCACTCCTGCTTTCTGTCACCCCTGCCTCTGTCTCAAGTAGTCCTTCCCTGGGAAGTCCCAGGATCCCCAAAGATCCCCAGCCTTTCCAGGCATATGGAAGTCCAGTCAGCTGAGAATAACTAAAGAAATACTCATTTGGACACATGGATGGGTTTGGAGAGGAAGAAGAGGAAAGCTTCTTTCAAGGTTCCCAGGCACCCCTAGATTAAAGCTCCTCAAGGATCAGAGATGAGTTCCCACTTCTTCACAACCTCCCAAAGGGAAAGCTGTGTTTCCCACATGACAAAACCCTGAGCTTTAGAGTTGCTTTCAAGGCATTGTTCCTTTCTGGAGGATCAGGAAGTTAATAGAATCATATGATCATAAATCTAGAGTTGGGAGGCATCTCAGAGTTCATCTAATCCAACTTCTCTTTTAACAGATCTGTAAGCCTGGTTTTAAACTTATGCCCTTTGAATAAGACTATCCTAATTGTAAGAGAGAATGATGACACGATCCTGTATAAGGGAGAAAGAAAGAATTGGTACAAAAACTTTGGAGAGTCAAGACATTTTTCCATCCTGTTCACAGAGATTCTCTTTAGAACAACTTCAAGGAGAAACAAAAAAGACTTTAAAAATGTGAAACATACAAGGGAATGCCAGTACCTCAACACATCCCTAATTTCTAGCCTGATACCCTAAAGATTTTGAGAATTTCCTTTTGATGAAGATTGGATCCTCTCTTAGCTGAGTAAGATGTCAGCTTACTCTCATTGAAGAGTTTCTTTGCTCTTGTGTATTTTTTTAGTATAATTAAATCAGTAGAATTCTGATTTCTATTTGTTATCTGCTCAGATAACTGGGATTACTCACTATTTACTATTTATTCTGGGTCTTTGTGTATTTAGAATTTGATAGCAAAAAGTCAGTGGGTATAAGCTTTGGGGAACTTTCCCCCCTTTATGAAAAGTGATCAAGGAAACTAGTGACTTTGTCACTTATGAATCTTAAAGAAAATTTGGGGCACCTAAACCAGAAAAATGGGGAGGGGGGATGGCGGGAGGTACCAAAAAAATGAATCTCTAGCCTGGTACCATCTTTCAGAGAACATGAAAGTCAGCCACATGATTTTTTCTCCTGCACCTCTCTAGATATGAACCAAAATCTCCCTTGGAGAAAGATGGGCAAGATTCCAGGGTTATCTATCCTTCCCAATGAGCCACATTTAGACAATTCACAAAAATGTCTTCATCTTGCATGGGCTACACACTTACACAGAAAAGCAAACTCTGGTTAAGAGAAATTAAATGACTTGCCCAGGGTTATTCACAGTCTAAGGTCAGTGGGAGAATCTGAACACAAGATCTCTGATCCCAGAGTCAGTGTTCTTCCCACCAAACCTTGATGGATCAAGATTTTAAACAAGCACTGAGTTTGGAGAGAGATGATGATGGATATTGATATGGGAAACACTGCTAGGGAAAGATGTTGACTGGAGAAGATACTGATTCTGGAGAAAGACACTGACCAGGGTGGTGAGGAAAGATATTTACTGGGACTGGGATTGACTGGAGAAAGAATGACTGTGGAAGAGAGAAAGAGATGGTGGAGACACTGACTGAAAAGAGGGGAACAGTGGCCCTCACATCAAAGGGAATTTGGGGGAGGGCTTGGTTGTGTCTTCCCTTGATCACACAATAATGTGATTAGGGACCTTTGACCTTTAGTGACTGAATTTAGTTCCTATGCTGCAGTTTCAGACATCATGGGAAGGGGATGGGGCTAGCCTGTGGAACTCCTAGGGAAGGGTGAAGCATTTGTCTCCCCTCCCTCCTGGGTCTCTGGACTGCTGCCAGCAACTTACGACTGCTCCAGAATTGTTCCATCCACCCAATGCCAGGTCCCCTCCTTCTTCTTGTCACTAAGTCCTATCCACAACTGGCGGCCGTAGTCAGCATGCTGCCTCAAGTATGTCTGGGAAACAGAAAGTGGGCTGATGTTGGAACTCATCCCTCAGTCCCAGAGACCAAACGAAGCCTTGGCCCTCATCAGGCTTGGGCCACCCTGGAGGCACTGCCTTCACGCCTCTGCCCCCACACCACAAGGACTCTTCCCTCTTCACAGATTCAGCCTTCTGACCACTCGGGTGATGTCGGAGGGCACTCTCTGGAGACACACTTCCCTGTGTCCACTATTGGAGAGACAACAATAGCAGCAGCAGCAGCAGCAACAGCAAAGGGCAGGGGCGACAGCAACAATAACAACAACCATAGAAGCAACTACAATAGCAGCAGCAACAGTAACTGTTGGACTTTATATATCATTTTCAGATTTGTAAACTACTCCCCATGCTACCTCATCTATACACATCTTATGTGAATCTTCAGATAATCCTGTGAGGCCGATCGTGTCATTATCTCCATTTTAGAGATAGTTTGAGAGAGCTAAGGATGAACTTGACACCCCATTGTTCCTTTTGGATGTAGTTCCTGCCTCTCTGAGATCAAACACCTGAGTTCAAATCTTCACTCTCCTAATTAGTGCTCACATAATATTAGGGAACCCTTTTCCTTTCCCTGGGTCATGGGATGCTTGAATGTAAAATGAGAAGACTGGTCTTGTTCATCTTTAAGGTGTTTTTCAGCTCTGCTCTTGCAGCCCCCCCCAAGCATCTACTTTCTCCTGAGGAGAGTATCTGACTCCAATATCCATGTGTGACTTCCTGTTGATGCCATGAGGCTGTGTCTCCCATACATGTGTCCTGTGACTCTCGGTGAATCTCAGGCTCCTTGGAGTTCACCATGGGCTAGCCTGAATGAATGTGTGATGAACATGGAAACAGCTTGTGTCATATAAAGATGCTCTTCCTCTGCAGCTGGAGCCCCGGCCATGACTTCCTGCCACTTCTTGCCACTGGGAGGGGAGGAATAATATGGATCATGGGACTGGCATGAGGAAGAGGAGAGTCAGGGAGAGAACCTTTCACATTCCATGCAGATACATGTGCTTTGCCTGTCTCTTTTTGGATGTGTTCATTTCTGTGTTCCTGGTAATCTATTTTTTTTTAAATAAAGAAGAGGGCAAAGGGAGGCAAAGTGAAAGTAGTAAGAAAAAAATTTCTGAGGAAACTCTCCAGCTAATTGCCCAGTCTTCCCCTCACTTACCTTGTTACTCTTTCTCAACGTCAAAAGTTCATTGGCCATCTCTGTGCCTTTACATTGTGTCCCCAAGCCTGGAGACCCCTACCTTATCTCTACCCCATTGGGGAGCTTAGTTCCTTTCAAACTTCAGCTTAAATGCCATCTTCTATGTGAAGCCTGTCCCAGTTCCCCAGTGGCTAGGGGTTCTCTTTCCTCAACTTGACCTGTATCTCTTTGTATACATATTGTAGCCTGTTAGAATGTAAGCTTCTTATGGAACAAATTACAGGAACTGATGCTGAGTGAAGAACCAAGGGAACTTTGTACACATTAACAACAACATTGTGAGTAGATCAAGCTTGATGGATGCAGCTCCTCTCACCGGTTTAGAGAGCTTGGACAACCCTAGGAGACCTGCTATGGACAATGCTATCCACATTCAGAGAAAAACAAACAAAAAGCCCTACAGAATCTGAATGAACCCTTCATTCACTTTTTTAAAATTTCTCTGATGTTTTTCTTTCCTATCTCATAGTTTTCTTTCTTTTCCCTTCATCCTAATTCCTCATACAGAAAATGACTAATCTGTAAACATGTTAACCATAAACATACACTTGTTCACCATGAGGGGAGGGGGGATGGGAAGGGAGGATGGGAGGAAATTACATAACTTAAAATAAGCATATGCATGTGGATGAATGTGAAAATACTTTCATAACATGTAACTGAAAAAATAAAGTCAACTAAAAATAAGTAATAAAAAAGAAAGTAAGCTTCTTGAGGGCAAGAATTATTTTTCTTTTGCCTTTCTATCACCAATGATTAACCTGATGTCTTGCTTAAGGCTTGTGCTTCCAAAAGGACTGTTGAGTAAATAAGTGTTCTGCTCGGAGATTCAATAAATGGAGGTAGTATGACTTACATATGAGGAGGGAATAGAAGGGACAGGATGGAAGCCTCATTTCTCTAGGGTCTAAAAGCTTCTAAGGGAAAGGAGCAACAATAGGAAGAAAAGAGATCCTGGTCCATAGGATTCAGAACCGGCATGGATCTTCTAAACTCTCCCCATAATTTTGGAACTGAAGATGATGAAGTGGGCTTCCCTAAAGTCACACAGCAAAAATTCTGAAACCAGATCTTTTAACCCCAAATCCCAATTCTCACTTCAGTCTACCAAGCAGCACATTCTCATGGGGGATCTGAGAGCCAAGAGAGACCCTAGAAGTAAGCTAATTCTTCACTCCTCTTGGAGGATACCACATCCCTGACATGGCCTCTCTGGTCACTCTCAGAGGCTCACTATTTCATGAAACAGTTGTTTTCAAGGTTACAGAGGTCAGATTGTAAGTTTTCTCTTGCAGCTGGCCAAAAATGATTTCCCATAATTTATTTCCACCCCTATTTGATATACTCTTCTTCTGTTTTCTGGGGTTTTGCAAAAGAAGCAAAATCAAAACCCTTCTTCTGTGTCACAGCTGATGTAGGTCTAGTCTAGAGCCCAACCAATCAAGATGAGATTCAAGGAAGGAAAATTATTTGCCTAAGGTCACACAGAAAGAAGAGATCCAGGGATCCAGAGATTTGGACCTGGGAAAACAACTCACATGTTCATCAGGAGAGTTAATGATGGCCAGGTTGGTACCATCTACCTCACATGCCTCTCTGGCTACTTCCCATGGCTTTCGGGTCACAGAAAAGAAGTAACAGCTACCTTTATATAGCTTCCAACCATCAGGACATGAACGGCAAATGGAACCTGTAGGCAATGGATATCACTAGGCAAGGGACCCAGGGGTCCCGGATGCTTCTCACCACTGAACCAGATCTTTTTAGATATCCCCCCAATATAATTCTTTCCCTCTTTAGTTCCCCAACATTTTCTAGTTGCCCAGCTAGCCTTACTCAAAGTTTTGTTCAGTTGTTCAATGAGCTGTGAAGCTGTAAGTTGTTCTTTGGTCCTCAAGTCTAGGGAGGGAAGAAGAAAGATGTCAGAAGGATGAACACCTTTGCTCTTTGGAGAGCCTAAACTGTCATGACCCAGAATGAATCTCCTGAGAGTTTCCGCTCCCTTGAAGAACTTGGTTGTCCTGCTCCCCTTCTATCTTCTGGATCCTTGGGGACTCAGAATTACAAGGGATTTCAGGGGCTACCTGCTCCTAACCCACCTCAAGGAGTCCCTCCCCTAGAAAATCCCAGTATCTTTCCTGTGCCCCTACCTGCTACAAATCTCTGAGCCCTTCAACTGGTGATTCTCTTCCCAATAGACCCAGGCATATTTCCCCCAGTTCCTGGTCTCACCCCTTTCATCTTTCAGCTGGGCAGACAACTGGTTCAGTTTCTTCTGGATTTCTTCAAGATTTTGATTATTATTATTATCATTATTATTTTTCTGGACAACTGAAAGACAAAGTAATGTGTTTCGGCCCATAGGCATCATACCCATTCAATGGAGGTCTGAGGAGTTGGGGAGTGAGGGAAAAACCAATGCAGAATTAGTACCTAACCCTCTAGGACTAGGCAAGGGACCCAGGGGTCCTGGATCCTTCTCCTGATCACTGAACCAGATCTTTTTAGATATCCCCCAAATATAATTCCTGCTCTCTTTAGTTCTCCAACATTTCCCAGTTGCCTGGCTAGCCTTACTCAAAGTTTTGTTCAGTTGTTCGAAGAGCTGTGAAGCTGTAAGTTGTTCTTTGGTCCTCAAGACTAGGGAGGGAAGAAGAGAGATGTCAGAAGGATGAACACCTTTATGCTGCCCTCTCTAAGAGTTTAGCAGTCTGTCCTAGGAAAAGGGGCTTAGACCTGGCTCTTAACTAAACCTGACTTTGGGGACCCAACTCTGCTTCCACTCTAACAGAGTAGCCCCAGATGCCCAGCAACTCCAGATCCCTAAATGGGTAAAGGCTATAAAGTTGTCTTCAGGTTTATGTAATCCATTCACTTCATTTTAAAAATAGGGAAACTGAGGATCAGAGAAAGGAAGGGTCTAGCTCCAGATTACAGAGCTAATAAGTGGCAGTCATAAGTTTAGAACTCAGATTCTCTTATTCTAGTTGAAATGCTTTTCCCACTATATCAATCTCCCTCTTCCTAATCTCCCAGTTCCCAAGAAGGAGACCAGAGATAGAATTTCTCCTTCCCCCAGTTCATTTCTACTCTGGACCTGGGCCTTACCTCGAGATAGGATAATGACACTGAAGATGAAGGAAAGGGCAAAGAAGACCATCATTATCAGGAAGGCCAGGCGACTCAACGACGGAGCTGCAAAGATGGAGTGTTGTGGGAAGCCCAGGCCTCCTGGCCCCCAGACCCAGCTCCCTTCAGGAAGCTTGGGTAAACTCATCCACCATGTTTCCCAGACCCAGAATGCCTCAACCTTCTTGGAAGCAGTTGGAAGTTGCTGCAGCTGGCTTTGGGAAGACCTATCTTTAAACTCTTGCTGGTTAGCTATAGGGTCCTGGGTGAGTAGCTTTACCTCCCCTGGCTTCAGATAATATTAACACTTACCTCCCTAAGTTATTGTGACAATCATTTGAGACAACACAGTAAGACTCCCTTCTAGTACCATAGCAGTGCTAACCATAATTACTCTTATTATTACCTCTGCCATCCTCATCTCTAGCCTGCCTCCTAGGACCCTTCCCCCCACCAAGAGCTGGTTCCTCTCCCACCAGGTAGAGTTCTTTTCCCAGACCTTCTCTTCCCCTAAAACCCCTGGGATAATATTTCAACCTCTACTCCCGGGGGGGGGGGGGGGGTTCTACTTGAGTAAGTTCAATCAAACATCAGCATTCATTAAGCACCTACTATATACCCATCTAACAATAAAGAGAGGAAATGGACCAATGGTTTCACCTTCCCTTCTTTTTTTCTTTTGGCAAGGCATTTGGGGTTAAGTGACTTGCTCCACATCACACAACTAGTACATCTCAAATGACTGAGTCTGGATTTGAACCCAGTTCTTCCTGAGTCCAGGATCGGTGCTCTATTGACTGCTTCACCTAGCTGACCCCTTCACCTTCTTTTCAAAGCAAAATGCCTTGGCTACCAGAAGCAGAGGGGTCAAACTCAAATAGAAATGGGGGAGGGGGAAGCACTAAACTGCCCATGAGGATCCCTGCTGGTCACATCCTGACCTCATTTTAAAGTGCCATGTTATCTATGTTTCAATGTAATTTTATTTATTTTATTATTATAATAGAAAATATTATTATATTTTCTATTATTATATTATATTAATATAAAATAGAATAGAATATGTACAACATAACAAAATATTACTTTCATTATTATTGAGAACTATTAATAGTTTCTAATTCCATTTTAATCTGGTTTTTCATGAAGCTGACTCCCCATTTTGGAAAGCTCCACACTTAGAGGTCCTATTTCTTGTCTAGGATCACTGATCTGTGTTCCGGGGGAGGAGTAGGTCTTCCAAGATCTGAAACCAGTTCTTTAAGCATCATGCCTCGCAAGGCAAAAATTTAGAATGCCTGTTCTTAAAGGGTTTATATTCTGTGGGGAAAGGCTACATGCATACACAAACACATCCATGCCATGTGTGTATGTGGAACACACATATTGTTTACTTGTATAGACATGTTATGCATTGATCACATGCTCGCACATACATGTCCACATGTCTACACACATACATTACATATACCAAATAAATGCAATGTCATTTCAGAGATCAAACTACTAGCAGTTGAGAAACAAGTAAAGTTACATAGAGAAAGTGATTTTTGAGCTAAGACAGGAAGGAAATTAGAGATTGTAAAGGGGAAAATGAAGAAGTGCATTATTGCTTATTGAATTGACTTGAATGACTTTCCTGCCAGGGTGTGTCCCCTGGGAGCTGCCCCTGTAGAAGCCCTTGTTTCCAGTCCTCTCTTAGGCCCAAGAAGTCCTGTCTCTTAGTCCTGACACAGGCTACTGTGACCCCAGAAGCACTCTCCTCTCTTCCCTGGCCCCCCACATACCTGGAAAACTTCTTAGGCTCTGGTTCCTTTGGGTTTTGATGTTGAAGTGGCTCCATTCAGGGGGCATCAACTCGTTCTCATCTAAATAGGATGATCAAATACCATTCTCCACTAATCCCCATCAATAGGGGAGGAACTAAGTAGGCAGTGGGCAAATGAGGCTGTCCACCCCCACCCCCAGCCCAGCCCTCCTGGTTCTCCTGGTCTTACTAACTCAAGTTTCTCTTTCATGCTACTTCTGGACTCCCCTTCACCTGTCATGAGTAGAGCCCCAGTGGGACCTGAAAGCCCTACTCTTCAACCCCAATATCCCTGCTTCCTAGTCTATCCACTGGCACCCTTGGCCTCATATCTACCAACCCAATCCTGCCAACTCAGGGGACTTCAGCTCCTCAGGGTCACACATCTCTGTTGTCCTTTCTAAAGGCCACTTCAGTTCTGCCTAGGGATTGCACTCTACCCTCTCCAACTCTGCAGTTTTTCTTCCGTTTTCAGAAGAACCCTCCCAGGTTCCCATATTCTTATTTGACAAAATATGAACAGGAACAAAAATGAACTTGTCCTGCTTCAACATTGGCTAAAACAAAGTGTGTGTGGGGGGGGGGGGATAAAAAGGAATGGAGTAAAAAAATAATGAACATGGAGGGCAACCCAGAAAGGAATGGGCCAGGATATTAGTGATACAAGGGAAAACTACACAAGGAACAACAGGCCCCTCCAAAAGGCTTGAATTCAATGTGGAGTTGGGGAAATAAGGAGGAGAAGGAACTTTTATCTCAGTACCAATAGGGGCAGGTGTCAAAATGGATAGAGCACTGAATACCCACATCACAAGAGGTCCCAGATGTGCATTGGGGGTTGAGGAGGCTCATCATCTACCAGATCAACCAAGATTAGTGCTATTTCAAAGACAAAGGCATTTAATCACAATTTTTCAATTGTCTCAATCCTGTTTTATTCCTCGTGATCCCATTTGGGATTTTCTTGGCAGAGAAACCAGAGTGATTTGTCTGTCATTTCCTTCTCCAGATCATTTCACAGATGAAGAAACTGAGGTAAACAGGGTGAAGTGACTTTCCCAGAGTCACACAGCTAGTAATTCTCTGAGGCCAGATTTGAATTCATTTCTTCCTGAATCCAGGTCCAGTATCCTATCCACTGCTTAAATATTTGATAATAGACACAGGGACCCCTTTACCCATAGGTGACTAAATTTTCAGTGGGAGGAAATAGACAAATATAGAACAAGTGTAGAACATCATTATGGGAGGCATTCATCAGAACCACAAATGGCCAGAAAAAGACCTGAAAGCTCACTTAACTCTATCTGTAATGGCTGTTCCTTGTGCCTGGAATGCTTTCTTCTCATCTCTGGCTCATACCTTTCAATTCAAATCTCATTTTCTGCAGGAAGTCTTTCCTAGTTCTTCACTCTTTCCCCTCTAAGATTACCTTTACTTATATTGTGTTTATCTTCTGTGTCTGTATATACATGTGTGTATATGTACAGATATATATGTATATATATATATATATATATAATATGGAAGACAACATTCAAGCATATATATATATATATATATATATATATATATATATATAAATTTATACTTTTGGAGATGGAGAATGTTCTGTTGTCTTTCTTTATATCCCCAGTTCTTTTTTTTTCTTTTCTTTTTAGAAAGATTTTTTTATTTTGAGTTTTATAATTTTTCCCCCATTCTTGCTTCGCTCCCTCCACCCCCCACAAAGGCAGTCTGTTAGTCTTTACATTGTTTCCATGGTATACATTGATCTCAGTTGAATGTGATGAGAGAGAAAAATCATATCCTTAAGGAAGAAAAATAAAGTATGAGATAGCAAAATTATATAATAAGATAACGGGCTTTTTTTCCCACTAAATTGAAGGTAATAGTCTTTGGTCTTTGATCAAACTTCACAATTCTTTCCCTGGATATAGATGGTATTCTCCATCACAGACAGCCCCAGATTGTGCCTGATTGCTGCACTGATGGAATGAACGAGTCCATCAAGGCTGAACATCACCCCCATGTTGCTGTTAGGGTATACAGTGTTTTTCTGGTTCTGCTCATCTTGCTCAGCATCAGTTCATGCAAATCCCTCCAGGCTTCCCTGAATTCCCATCCTTCCTGGTTTCCAATAGAAAAATAGTGTTCCATTACATACATATACCATAGTTTGTTAAGCCATTCCCCAAGTATCCCCAGTTCTTAACAAAGTGCCTAATACATGGTAAAAGTATAATATGGTCAATCCTCAAATGGAAGAGGGAGATAATATTCCTAGAAAATGGTGCAAAGGTAAAAAATGAGAATGCTCATACATTAAAGTTACCATAACCAACAAAAACTGTAATCTTTCACTAAAGAACATTGAACATATATGCTTCTGCATACAATTTTTATAGCATTAATTTTGATATTATGAACTTTCTTAACATAATAACCATGAAATGACTCATAAAATAAACATACAAAATAAAATTGGTAACATGCATTTTTGGTAACAAAACATTTTTTCTCTATTATTTCCCTAGAATTCTGTGACCTTTTGTGCTAACAACTCAGTGTTTTAAAAAATTGATTTCAGACAAATATTCACTCTTCAAAACAAATGAAACCTACAGTACCATAAATATTGTAGAGCAAGTAAAATTCTTAAAACCAAAATATTTTTAAACTGAATCTTCTCTTCCACTGAATCAGATGGCAGTATGTCTGCTATTTTAAAAAGTATAATGTTACTTATTAATATCATCTCATTTATACTGGAAAAACTTATCTTGTTTATATAGTTTTAAGAAAAATAATAACAGCTAATATTTACATAACTAATGTCAGTATAAACAATTTCAAGATGTTTTTAACATTAGATTCCATGTTAACTGTCATTAAATAAAGTATTCATATACAGTAACAAATAGTCTTTCCTCTATATCATTTAACAGTAATTATGAATCCCAATGGTGATATAATGGATTGCATTTTCTGGATTTGGGATTTTTACTTTATGCTTCTTGTTTTTGCTACCTTAAACAGTCTATTATTTTTGTCTGTATTAATTTCAGTCATTCCATTCAGTTTTCTCTTCAAACTTGAGTCTAACTGGTCTAACATCATGAAAGATATATTTCACTTTTTTAAAAAATGAGAGATAGCATGTTTTCCCCCTTTAGTTCTAATTCATCTTTCATAACATGGGTAATATGGAAATATGGAAAGCATAATTGCACATGTACAACTTTTACCAGATTGCCACCATGGAGAAAGGGGAGGAAGAAGAGGGTAGTTAAACAATTGTGGAACTCATAAAATTGCAAATAGATAAATGTTGTAAATTACCTTTTCATATAATTGGAAAAATAAAACAAAAAATGTAAAAATAAGAGATAAAAATTTTGACAATTAAATTTAATTGAACATTACAGGCCCTGGAGTCAGGAGGATCTGAGTTCAGATCTACCCTCAGACACTTAATAATTATCTAGCTATGTGATCTTAGACACATCACCTAACCCCATTGCCTTGCAAAACAAAAAAAAATGAACATTGCTAACATTAAAAATTATCAGATTATCTCAATGATTATATAAAGCTGAAATTTATTTGAAAACTAGATTTTTATATGGTAATGATATTTTGTTATTTTTCAAAATCAGTCATCAATATACATTTATTTAAAGATAAAGTCAAGATGATGGAGTAGCTAGAAAAAATGAAATGATATCTTTCCTCTTCATAGCTCTCTCAAACAGATCTAGAAAACACATCTAACCAAATTCTAATCAGGAAGTCCAAAGGAAAAAAAATCCATGGTAAATATTTTTCCATTCTAGGTCAGCAGAGTCAGCCAGAAAGATCTGCAGATAGTAAGGATTGAGCCTGGTCAGGAGCATACTCCCAGGAAGAGCCCTCCAGTATAGAAATAGGCTATGTACCAGAATAAATAGAGTTCTCAGATATGACACAGAGGGGCCTAAATTGGTGTAAGGTACAGGAATAACTGCCAACAAACTGCTCTGTCCAGGCTCAACTGACTGTTCAGGCCCTAAGGATGGCATTCCAGAATGAAAAAGCAGTCAAGGATATAGGTTATGCACAGACAAAGAACAAGATCAGAAATAAGATGCTACTGTGTTGTTTGAACTCCAGGAACTGAGAGAGTCTCAGCTAAAGCTTTAAGCCTAATCTGAAGAGAAATATCCAGGGCAAGAATCTCATACCTAAAGTTAGCCTATAGTCCTGATACTCTGAACCAGAAGTTTTCCAGCTGATTGATAGTGGTACAGTCCAGCACAATTTCTGAAAATAAAAAAAAAAAAGGAGTAAGTTTCACAAGTTTGTTTTTCAGACCCAAACCCAGATCAGGAACTTGCAGAGCTCAGACCAAGAGGGCAGTAAGTAGATGTGTGTGTGTGTGTGTGTGTGTGTGTGTGTGTGTGTTAAACATGTTTACAGATTAGTCATTTTCGGTATGAGGAATTAGGATTAAGGGAAAGAAATCCATAAGAGAATTTTTTTTAAAAGTAAATGTAGTTTGGGCAAGTCGCTTAACCCCACTGCCTTGCAAAAAAACAACAAAAAAAAAAAGGAAATGTAGTACTCATCAGATTCAGAAGGGTTTTTGCTTTGTTTTGTTTTGTTTTTCTTCCTCTGGATGGGGATAGCATTGTTCATAGCTGGTCTAAAAGGGTAGGCCTAGATATTTGAACTGCTGAGAGGAGCTGCATCCATTGAGGTTGATCAAATCACAATGTTGTTAATGTGTAGAATGTTCTCTTGGTTCTGCTCCCTTAGCTCAGCATCAGATCCTGTAATTCTTTACATGCTTCTCTAGAGTCTGACCATTTATGGTTTCTTATAGAATAATAGTACTCCATAACATTCATATATCATAACTTGTTCAATTATTCCCCAATTGATGGGCATCCCCTCACTTTCCAATTCTTGGGCAGTAATTAAATTAAAAAAGAGCTTAGATCTCTCATTTCTAGAAATCACAAAATTAAGACCATTATAAGATTCCATGAACCCACTTGAAAGGATCTTGATGAATTATTAGATGTCTTTCTCACAAAAGCAAAAATGCTTCCTGTGTTATAAAATAGAAAATGAACCTGTCAGGACCACATAGCCCAGAACAGCTCCCAATTGGAACTATAATAATGAGGGGGACTGGGAAACATTCAGAGATGCAGAAATGACCCTCTCTGATGTTCTACAGCAGGAAGCACAATAAACGATAGATTGAGAAATATTCCATGGTACTCTACAGAATTTAGATGAATATTTTCATGCTTTTTATATCTGTTTGTGTGCTGCCACCCAGAAATTTGCTCAGTTGAATCCAGAAAATGAACGTCTTCTGAAAGTAATTGCTTCAGCTGATGTTAATCAATAGGCAACAGACATTTGCAATTACTTTCATAAATTCTGCCCCAGCTGGAGTGGAAAAACTATTAGTGAACTCAGGGGAACTGTGTTATATGTTTGAAGGATGGAAAGAGAAGGCACTTAAGAGAAGGAAAGTAAGATTAAGGATGTGAAGATTTTGGCAGCCATCATGAAAAAAGACAGAGGAGAAGAGACCAAGGTAGAAAAGGTGATTTAAAAAGGGGGGAGGGGCTATTGTGCTTTGACTCTTAAAAGGAGAGCCACTTTAAAGGGACTGAAGGAAACTTGAGAGGTACAAGGTGAGGGCAACATCTTCCAGTTTATCTACAGGGCACTCCCATGAGCTACAACCATCATCATTGCTATGGGGTCAGCAACCAACACAAATACCAAATAATCTGTACATTCTTGTGGATTCTAGGGATGGGAGGAGGAGGGATGTGATTGGAAACTAGGAGTGTTTCTTGAGAATGCGAAAGGGGGACACAGGTCATGGTTAAGGAGCCCTTACTTAAAAGTACCTTTACTTACTTGAGTTTACCATTAATGGAACACCCTTTGTTTGCTTGATCAACATGATTTTCTCTGCACTTGAGTTTCTTGGGGTTAAAGTCTGAAAGGGCAATGGATTTCTTAAGAGAAAATGAGGTCTGTGCTTTAACCACCTCTTAAAATAGCTATAGGACCTTTGACAAATTTTCATTCCCTTCAGTTAGGGAGAAATCTCATTGTATGGAAGGGACCTGTTATATAAATCTGAGATTGTTATTCACTGTGATCCGGAAAAATTTAGGTTAGAATAGAAAGGAACTGATTTGGCTCATTGGGCAATTTTAAAGGAATATAAACATTTTGTGTCTGATTTTCCTGCCATGTTATGAAACTTGTCCGCTACTTTGTAGAGTTTATGAGCCCAGCCAAATCTGTGCAGATCCAGACTAAGGAAGGACTGCCCCCTTGTGTGCAACAAAATGATACGGTGATGTTTGTCCTTCATTCTCAAAGAAGACCATGACATCAGGGAGGAGATGCCATGACAAGCAAATGAACTGAATTTGAGTGAGGGGAGCTGTGCTAAGTCACCAACCTCATTTTCTCTTTCCAGAGTCATCTGGGTCCAGTGACTAGATATGAATCAGGATGACTGGAGATGGCCCTAGATGTGAGGCAGTCAGGGTTAAGTGACTTTCCTAAGGTCCTGTAGCTATTGAGTGTCTGAGGTTGGATTTGAACTCGGGTTCTCCTGACTTCAGGACTGGCCCTCTACCCACTGCACCATCTAACAAATGTTTGCTTTTGTAAATCAGTATTGCTGCACTTGGATACTGAACTTAGCAGGCACTATGCATGCACACTTGCCCTCTATTAATCAGGCTTAAAACAGGAGTTCCAAAAGATGGCAAGATGTCCCATCACCCTTTATTTTGCATGGGAGTGACTAACAACATGGTTAGCCAATTTTTTATGACTTAAATATTTCTGTGTTTTTTTTAATTGGTCTTCCTTGTAGAGATAATTTGCTGCAAGTGTTTGGAATGTCTCTTTGGTGTAAGAAATCACTCCCAAGACCTACCCCCAAATTACAAGCAACTGGAAGTAAGATGATACAGTTGAATTAGAGGAATAATATAGATCCAATTATATTGCTGCACCCTTAGGGGCATCTGGATGTGAACATAGTGCTGTGTCTCAAGTCAGGAAAATTCATCTGTGTGACCCTAGGCACATCACTTCATCCTGTTTACCTCAGTTTCCTCATCTGTAAAATGAACTGGAGAAGGAAATTGCAAAGTACTCCAATATCCCTGTGGGAAAAAACCCCCAAAAAGTCACAAATAGTTAGACATGATGGAAACTACTGAACAACAACAATGGGGGTAGGGGGAGAAGGAACAGTGCAAAGCCCAAGGAAATCATATTTTAATCTTGATTGACCTTTGAATACAAGATCAACCAATCAGCAGGGAATGATAATCTGGAGACACTCTTGTGTATGTACATCTAGACATGGGGAAAAGCTGAAGTGGCATAAAACTGATCTCCCCATCATACAAGTACCAATTAGCATTTTCTTGTCCTTATATGGAAGTGGTTTACTCTTGTCTATGAAAAACTGCATTCAGTTTGAAAATCAGTGCCAGCTGTACTCCAACTGCTTGCTGTTTTAGTATGCTAATAAAATTCTTTTGCCTTTTTTTCTCTCTGAGTTTGCCTCATTGATCAGGGTCAAAGGGAGATGAGGACATTATACTGATTGAGACCTGGAGAATTGAAAAGTCTACTGGGTGGGGGGAATAGGGGGTGGAAGTAGTTGGAGCCCCCAGAAGCAACTAGGACCTGGAGGAGACAGACACAGGAAGATTTCCAGGCAAGTATACAAAAGAAGGTCAGCAAGAAAGGGTGTAGATCAATAGTGGGCTGCATAATCAGGATCATGGAAGAGGTACCCAACTATCAATGTGTCCTCTCTGACACCTGCAATGATTGACATTGTTCTAGGAGTGAAGTATAATGGGAAAGGAGAATCCAAGGTGTTAGCCCTACAAGGCAGTGGCAGGAAGTGCTATGAAGAGAAAGCCTAGAATGGATACCTAGGAAACTTTAATTGCATGAAGAATACAGAGAAAACAGAAAGGCAGAGAGTTATAGGCATCATGAATCAGACAATAAGAGTCTTGAGGAAACAGAAAGAAAAGATATATAATGAAGAGGATGAAAGAAAAAAATTTTGGAAAAGGGTACAAAAAATGAAATTTTAAAAATTAATCAACAGGACTAGCTGAAAAGGAGGAAAGGGGAAATTTATTTGTCTGAGATGAAAAAGAAGACATATATAATTAGATAAAAGTTGGAGAGAAAAGGGATTGATAAAATCCTAAGGGGAAAGAGGAAACAAAAAAAGAAATGGATATCAGCAAAAGAGGCAAGGAAAAGCTTTTTCAGTATAGTAGAAGAGAGGGAAGGTGAAGAGAAGTGAGTGAGTCTTAATCTAACTGGAAGTTGCTCAGAGAGGGAATAACATACACACCCAATTGAGCAAAGAAATCCATCTTACCCTAGAGGAAAATAGGAGAGGAAAGGGATTGGGGGGGGGGGGGTTTGTAGGTGATAGTGATCATGGGTAAATTGGTTGTGCTGGGTCTAAAAATGAGATTTCTGTGAAAGTGAAAAACTCATAATTAGCCCTGAAATTGGGAAAGCTCAGGATTTTATTTCACAAACCTGCAAAGTTCATGGATTAAACTTTTTCCTGTAAAGACAATAAGCAGCTTGAGGACAAGCTGAATAATAAAGGTCTAGGCAAAAGTGCCTGAGGGAAAGAGAAAAAGGAAAACAGAGTTGGCTGGGCCCCAGTAAAGAATCAGGGATGACTGAGGTCAGATACCCATTCTAAGAGGCAGGAAATTGGAGTAAAGGAATGAAATGAGGTTGCATTTAGCTTGCCAAATTTATATTGACAATGAAGTTACATTGAAGGGAATTTACATCTGCCCAGTGAGCCCTCTAAACATTAGACAGGCACAAACAACATTTTCTTAATATTAAAAACTAGAAAGATATTTCTCCTTCTACAACAGAAAAGAGGGAACTTTTGAGGAGGGACAGGGTGAAAGGAGAGAGAAAATAGAACAAATAGGGTCCCCCATAGGATGGTGGGAACTACAGTAGCAAGAGCAACTGTGGAGAAAAATATTGAAGCAATTTATCTGATGGACTTATGATAAAGAATACTATCCAACCCAAAGACAGAGCTGATAGTATTTGAATACAAACTAAGCGTACTTCCCCCCCCCCCACTTTATTTTTCTCTTTCTTTGTGTGTATGTGGGGGGGGGTGGAGGAGTTATGCTTACTTTTACAACATGACTATTGTAATAATGCTTTTCATGGCTATACATTTTTAGCCTATACCAAATAACTTGCTTTCTCAATGGGGGAGTGGGGTGTGAAGAAGGGCAAAAATTTGGAACTCAAGGTTTTGGAAGTAAATGGTGAAACTTGCTTTTTGCATGTAACTGGTAGAAAAAGCTAGGGAGGAAGGGAGGGAGGAGAGAAATGGATGACAGAAATGAGGGGAGAGAGCCAGTGGAAACAAGGTACTTTAAAAAAATGCAACTGAAGGAACAAAATATTGCATTCATATTAGAAGGGGGGGAATCTTAATTTGAAAAAATTTTAGAAACAGATGGAGGAAAATCTAAACTCAACCCCTAACTTTATTTTTATAATTATACTTTATTTTAAATAGCATTCATTTTTTTTAAATTTTGAGTTCCAAATTATCTTCCTCCCTCCACTCCTTCCCCTACCCACTGAGAAGGCAAGCAATATATCAATTTATACATGTGAAGTCATGCAAACATATTTCCATGTTAGCTCTGTTGCAAAAAAAAAAGCAAGAAACAAAGTAACTGGAAAAAATGTATGCTTCAATCTCTACTCAGAACTCATCAGTTCTTTCTCTGGAGGTGGACAGCATATTTTTATCTTGAGTCCTTCAAAGTTGTCTGGGACCATTGTATTGATTAGAGCATCCAAGTCTTTCACAGTTGATTCTTTACAATGTTGCTGTTATTGTGTACTATATTATTCTGGTTCTGCTTACTTCACTTTGCATCAGTTCATCTAGGTCTTCCCAGGTTTTTCTGAAACTATTTTCCTCAGCATTTCTTAAGTACAATAATATTCTATCACAATCATATGCCACAACATGTTCAGATGTGTGCTGCTCTCAGAGCAGCCTGCCTCTTTAAATCAAGCCTGAGATTTTAAGGAACAGAGAAGTAGCAACCTCCTTTAATTTAACTACTGAGTTTTTTTGATGGAATTTGAATCCCACTTGTGGAACATTTGTTCATACCAAAAGATACAATGAGACACATTTCTGGGCTTCCCTGTCAGTAGTAGATCTAAGTCTTGGTCTCCAACTAGAAACTGAAACTGAAATGAAAATGGATTCTTATTGATTAGACTTAGACTTAGAAAACCATAAATTATCATTGTCTGTGTTACATCATAGTTCCCTTTATTTTCTTAAACTTTTCCCAATTACAGATTCATTCTCATTCTCTCTCTCTCTCTCTCTCTCTCTCTCTCTCTCTCTCTCTCTCTCTCTCTCTCTTCCAATTACACATATAGGTAATTTTCAACATTCATTTTTTTGTAAGATTTTGAGTTCTATCTTTTTATCTTTCCCTCCCTTAATTCATCCCTTCCTTTAACATATAGGTTATATATGAATAACTATGCTAAACATTTCTATAATAGTCATATTATGAAAGAAGAATCAGAACAAAAGGGAAAAAACCCAAGAGAGGGGGGAAAATATAAAACAAATTTTAAAAATGAAAATAGTAAGCTTTGGTCTACATTCAGACTCCATAGCTCTTTCTCTGGATGTGGATGATATTTAGAATTGTCTTTGCATGGTACTGCTGAGAAGAGTTAAGTCTGTCAAAGTTGATCATCACACAATGTTGCTGTTAATATGTACAATGTTTTCCTGGTTCTGCTCCCTTCATTTAGCATCAATTCATACAAGTCTTTCCAAGTTTTTCTGACATCTTCAGGTCCATGATTTCTTAACAAACAATAGTACTCCATCACATTTATTCACAATTTGTTCACATGCAGTTTATTCACATCACAATTTGTTCAGCCATTTCTCAATTGATTTGTTCAGCCATTTCTCAATTGATGGGCATCCTTTCATTTTTCCAATTCTTTGCCACTACACAAAGAGTCAATATAAACATTTTTGTTAATGTGGGGTTTTCCCCTTTTTTATAATCTCTCTGAGAAACAGACCTAGTACTGGTATTGCTGGATCAAAGCATATACATGGTTTTATTGGATCAATTTACAACTCCACCAACAATGCATCGGTGTCCTAGTTTTCCCACATCTCCAATATTGATTATTTTCCTTTTTTTTATCATCTTGGCCACTCTGATAGGTGTGAGATGGTATCTCAGAATTGTTTAATTTGCATTTTGCTAATCAATAATGATTCAGAGCATTTTTTCATATTACTATATACAGCTTTAATTTCTTCTTCTGAAAAACTGCCTGTTCATGTGTTTTTTTTTGTTTATCAATTGGCGAATGGCTTGTATTCTTATAAATTTGACTCAGTTCATTATATATTTTAGAAAAAGTCCATTATCATAAAAGCTAACTGTAAAAATTATTTCCTAGTTATCTGCATTCCTTCTAATCTAAGCTGCATTAGCTTTATTTGTTCAAAAACTTTTTAATTTGATTTAATCAATATTATCCATTTTGCAGTTTATAATATTCTCTATCTCTTGTTTGGTATAAACTCCTCCCCTTTCCATAGATCTGACAGATAAACTATTTCTTGTTCTTTTAATTGGCTTATTGTATCACCATTTAATGTCTAAATCATGAATCCATTACAACCTTATCTTGGTATAGGGTGTGAGATGTTGATCTATGCTTTGTTTCTGTCAGACTATTTTTTTCAGTTTTCTCAGAAGTTTTTGTCAAATGGTGAATTCTTATCCCAAAAGCTGCAGTATTTTGGTTTATCAAACTATAGATTACTACAGTCATTTACTATTATTTCTTTAGTACCTATTCTATTCCACTGGTCTATCAACCAGTACCAAACAATTTTGGTGACTGCCACTTTTTAATATAATTTGAGATTTGGTATAGTGAGGATACCTTCCTTTCATATTTCTCCATTAATTTCTTTAATATTCTTGACCTTTTGTTTCTCAGATGAATTTTATTATTATTTTTGTTACTATTCTGTTTCTATTATTTCTATAAAATAATATTTTGGTAGTTTGATTGGTATGGCACTAAATAAGCAATTTAATTTAAGCATAAACGTCAGTTTTATTCTATTAATTCGGCCTACCCATTAATAATTGACATTTTCCCAATTATTTAGATTGACTTTATTTGCATGAAAAGTGTTTTGTAATTGGGTTTCTATAGTTTCTAGGTTTATCTTAAGATGTAGACTCCCAATTAATTTATGTTGCCTACAGTTACTTTAAATGGAATTTCTATCTCCTTTTTTTAAAAAAGCACTTAACTTTAATTTTTTCACATTACTACAATAGTCATGTTGTAAAAGTAAACATAATCCCCCCCCAGAAAGGAAGATATACTTCAAGAAAAATAAAGTGAGAGAAAAATAAGTGCTTCAGTCTGCATTCAAATAACATCAGCTCTGTCTTTGGGATGGATAGTATTCTTTATCATAAGGATAAATTGCTTCAATATTTTTCCCCACAGTTGCTATTGCTAGCTGTATTTCCTGCCATCTTATTCCTCCCCACCCCCATTTATCGTATTCTCTCTCTCCTTTCTCCCTGTTCCTCTCAAAAGTGTGTTATAGGGGCGGCTAGGTGGTGTAGTGGATAAAGCACTGGCCTTGGAGTCAGGAGTACCTGGGTTCAAATCTGGTCTCAGACACTTAATAATTACCTAGCTGTGTGGCCTTAGGCAAGCCACTTAACCCCATTTGCCTTGCAAAAAAAAAACTAAAAAAAGTGTATTATATCTGACAATCCTCTCCCACAATCTTCCCTCTCTTCTGTCACCCACATTCTCCCTCATCTTACCCTGTCACCTTTCTCCCATCCCTTTCCTCTCCTATTTTTCCTCTAGGGTAAGAGAGATTTCTATACCCAATTGAATATGTATGTTATTTCCTCTCTGAGCCACTTCCAATGAGAGTGAAGGCTCATTCATTCCCCCCTCACCTTCCTCCTTCCACTCTATTGCAAAAGCTTTTTCTTGCCTCTTTTATGTGAAATAAATTAGCCCAATCATCCTTTCCTTTCCCTTTCTCCCAGGACATTCTTTTCTTGCCCATTAACTCCATCTTTATCATATATTATACTTTCATGTTCAGCTTCTTCCTGTGCCTTGTCTACATATGCTCCCTCTAACTGACCTAATAATTGAGAAGGTTCATATGAGTTATCAGTATCATCTCCCCATGCAGGAATACAAAATGCTCAGCAACATTAAATCCCTCATAATTTACTCTTCCTATCTACCCTCTCTATGTTTCACCTAAGTACTGTACTTGAAGATCAAACTTTCTGTCTGGTGTTTCAACAGGAAAGTTTGAAAGTACCCTCTTTTATTGAATGTCCATCTTTTCTCTTGAAAAAATGTTCAGTTTTGCTGGGTAGTTGATTCTTGGTTGTAATTCAAACCCTTTTGCCTTCCAGAATATCATATTCCAAACCCTACTAGCCCTTAATGTAGAAGTTATTC